>NC_088266.1:2460052-2767559 GCF_036013445.1 Caloenas nicobarica
TACTGCATAGTCTCTCAAAGATGAAGACTGGAGTCCTGTAGTCATCAAGGCTGTAGCGTTTTGCAGTCTCTATACACACTGCCATAAATGCTTTGGTTTCAGATTCTGTGCCTGCCAAGATAAAAGATACAGGATATAAAGATACAGGAGTCTATTTCACAGGTTCCATTTTAACTCAGCGCACACAATAAAACTTTCTGCAATAAGCACCATATTTTGGTGCCCTCTTCTTTTGCATATCCACTACTTAAAAGGTTATTTATTGGTATGTTTACTAGGAAAACCCTTCGCATGCTGGGCCGCAGTAGAACATAAAAAGGAGAAGGCTTATACTCTTGGAAAGTAAGAGGTGGCTCCAGGAATGTTATTTCCCTTTTCTGTGCCAACAGGAAATACTGGAAGGTCCAAGCCATAAAAACCCCCTCACTACAGCAGTCTTTTAAAAGAAGTTCTTTCTGTGGCTATAACAATCTGCTTTTTGATCTTGGTTGACCCAAGCTCTGCCTTCATGGGCCCGAGGTGGTTTTACCTGTTGTCATATCCTCTAGCATCTCCAGCAGCATGTCCTGGGTTTCATCGATCAGCTTCGTTCTCTGTACCACTAACTTCCTCAAGCACAGGTAACCATTCAGGACCGTACCCACCAGGCGGCTTTTGAAGTGCCGTTTGATGGACTCCACCTCCACGAAGGAAGAGAGAAGACCTGGGAAGCAATGAGATATCCAGTGAGCGGGAGAGTTTGATTTGTTAGCTCTAAAATTCATGTGGCCAGCAAAGAGGACACAATATCATCAAAGCAGCACAATGAAATGGCTTGTTACAACTCCCACTGTCAGTCTGTGTCACTCCCACAGGAAAGAACCCAAGAATATTTGGATTCTTTCCCGTGACATATTTATCAATGTGCTTTTTCTGGCAAGAAGCCAGGCTTTATGAATTAGTCCGTTAATTTCTGAAGAACATGGAAGAGGATACAAAAAAATGACCTAGTTAATGATGTACATCCATTTCCAAAGGTTTTGAAAAAAGTGTACCCCAGAAAATTCAAAAATAAAAACCTACCATAGTTTAGGTAGGAAACAAGAGGTAGGAATAAATCAGCAATCTTTACAATGGTCCCAGGAATTTATATTTAAATGTAATTAAGAATCGGAGGAGAAAAGTGGTATGATGAAGTTTATAATACATTGCCACGGTTCAAGGAACTCAAACTGACCACAAAAAACTATGGGGGAAAAAAAAAATCTATTTAGGAATTAAGTGTTACATTGATGGCAAAAACCCAGTGCTGACAATTGCAAAACACTGAATCACATCTCTCTGAAAATTCTGCTACATGCTGCTACAGAACAACCAGCACCCCATTTCTAATCCCACCGCAGAGCTCGTGTTGATGCCACCAAATACCTGTGAGACTCTTCAAGGCATAACCCTGCTGCAAATCAGTGCTGAGTGTCGCTTCCTCCAAGGCAAGTAAACGAGCTATTTCCTGAAAATAATTAACAGGCCCATTAGGACAATAAACTGCAGTGTCAATGAGGACTAGCTGGTGAGTATTTAACGCGCTGAAAACGAAAACTAACACGCCGACCTGCATGTGAACACGGGGTGCAAAGAACAGAGCCAAGAAAAAAAACTAGTAGAAAAACTAGAAATACAATGCAGCAGCGGGGAGGGAAAGAAATAGCCCAAACATCTCCCTTATTTCCTCCCTATATCTACCTCATGGCTATTACCACTGCTGGTGGCCCTTCGAAACGGACTCGAGGTCACTATTTATACAGAGGGTGTCATCTGCCTCTTTGGAGCACACCAGGGATCACCCCAGCAAACTCCTAAGACCTAAACACTCTGAAAAGTGCAACTTCAACGTGGTACTTCTCCAACAGGCTGTAATTCACACTCAGGGAACAGCAGCACATCTAATCCTCCCGTCGTTAAGGGCTTTCGGAGGCCAGTCTGGCAGCTAAGACAGCTTCCAACTTGGATCCGGTGCCAAGAGAGTCAGGCAATATTTATACATCAGCCCCCAGAGCAGTTAATTAATGTGTATCAGCCAGTTTGAGCTCAGGAATGCTACAGCTGGGGTTAAAACCACTGCAGCTCTTGCTGTTAGTGATGACAGCACAGAAGTGTGACCTTCATAAACACGGCAAGGGTCAGCAACAGGGCACTGAACAAAGAGATGAAGATTTGAAAGCAACACAAGCCAAACTGACTGGTAGGGATAAGGTTTCTTTTAGAAGCATAGAATCACAGAATAGTTTGGGTTGAAGGGCCCTTCCGAGCTCCCCCAGTGCCCCCCCTGCCATGAGCAGGGACATCTGCACCAGCTCAGGTTGCTCAGAGCCCCGTCCAGCCTGGCCTGGGATGTCTCCAGGGATGGTTCATCCACCACCTCTCTGGCCAACCTGGGCCAGGCTCTCACCACCCTCCGTGTAAAATTTTGCCACCCAGTTTCTCTGTACAGGTCCGTACCTTAGTGATGAGGCTGCCGATATAGGGCAGGACGCCCCTGGCTGCCAGGTAGGCTTTCCAGTGGGCAGGTTTGATGAGTTTCTGATACAACGCCAGGTACTCAGCGGCACACTCGCCAGCAATGCTCAGCTCATCCAGGTAGCTAGTGAAGAGAAAAACAAGCTCACGAGCACTTTGTAGTAACAAGAGGTATTCACATGGAAACACAAACGCCTCCAGAATCTGGTCTCCCAGTTAAGAGCATAACCGATACTCATCACTTGATGGCTAAAGTGGTATTTTGTCCCAAAAAGGAGTTTCCCAACTGTGTTACTAGCATCAATTGGGTTAAGTTATGTCACAGGAGTTGGAAGAGAGTTCACCCCATTATTTTGCTGTCTCAGAAGCTGGGGAAATGTCCCCACAGCTGAACACCATCTGCTTACTTCTGGAAAAAGCACAGAACTGCAATAGCTTCTCGCCAGACAGAAAAAAAAGAGTCTTCCTAAAACTACATAACCCCAGCTAATTAAGTTTTAGAATCTAGCCCCAAAAGACCTGTGAACCAGAGGTCTATGGAAGGGAGAGGTGTGAGAAAAGTTGAAAGAAAGGAGAGGTTCTCATGGGAATTGAAGAAAACTAATCCTGGAGCTGCCAAGGGTGGCAACACGGAAATACCTTGTCAGGAGATCAAGGACCTGCTGTTTGCGGCTGGGGATGGTAGTCAGAGCTTCCACTATTGTACATGAAGCTTGTCTTGCGGCTTGAGTAGCAGGAGTAAACAGCACCTAAGGCACAAACACGAAAAGACGGTATCATTTGATGTGTACAGATAAACGAGTGATATTTTATAAAAAGGCACAGCATACATGAGGACAGTTCAGTGACCTGGTGGCAGCACTCTCTTATTCCTCCAAAGACTACATTCTCTGAGAATTCCTACCTTGCTTGCTACCAAAATGTTTAAACAATGCCCTGTGTAGGCAACATACTCATCCAAACGCACACAAGAACAAAAACTTTTGCCCAGGATCTATGAAAATTCACTAGTCAAAATGAAGTAGACAGGTAGAAGAAGCACCGTGGCAATTAAAAGTTCAGAGTTTAAGAACATGCAGACTACTGGATGTTTACATTTAGTATTTTTAAGGGAACAAAGCCGTAAATTTGACTTAGAATTAGATGCAGTCCGTACAGTCTCCCAAAATATCACTGCTCATATCACCTACAAAGTGCATAAAAATGTGGCAAACTACCAATAATCTCCAACTGTCAACTCTGTCCAGTGCATCCCACTGGAATTTTCACCCACGTTTACCTGTCGCAGCCAATTATTGTGTCCCAGCTTGAGGTCCAGAGGGCAAGTTCTCTTCCCACAGCGACTCATGAACTGTTTCCATTTCCAGACGTATTTTTCTGCCAAGTAGAGCTGGTGAAGCTCAGCTTTGCTGAGAGATTTCACGTTGGCATCTATACCTGCAATATCGAACACAGCCCAAGAGAACCGTCAGCAACTATTGACTGCAAACTGCTGTTGTATTTTTCTCTTCGTACTGGAACTCTCCAAACTCCAGCTGAATAGCTGAGTAGCTTCTTATTTCTTTCACTGCCATTTATGCTTCTGCATGGAGCTACGTTCACTGCCCGCAGCCTCTCAGGGAATTCAGTCAGCTTTTCAGTTGGCTGGTATCATTTTAAATAAGCAACAAGTTTCATTTTTGACATTCCCCTGATTATCTTCAGGCACAGTGCATTTTCTGCTCAGGGTCTGAGCAACACAGCCTAGGAAAGTCAGTGCTACAATTGCTAAGCGTGAAGATGGTATTAAATGTCACAGGACAGTAGCCAACACAACTACAAAAGTACATCCCTTACTAAACCTGGAGGGATATAGATGTTCTTTCACAAAATCGCACAAAGTTAAAAGCACAGGACTACCTCTGGCAGGGAGGCACTTCTTCCAAGCTTCGTATGACGCTTTGGGGTCCCTCTTGAGCCACAGCTGAGCTTGCGCATGGATTTCATTGCTGTAAGGCTTCACAGTGGTGAGAGCATCCATAGGCACATCCTAATAAACAAAAAAGCTCCATGATTCTTCAGAATGCGATTATCAGATAGCCAGGTCAAAGCAGAAACATACCTTCTTCCTTGCAAATGCTATCCTAATCAAGAAGCAGCCAGTCAATACTGGTTTTATCAGAACTGTAGCTCTGAATTTAAAAATCTGAGTCAAAGTTACTTGATTCTACCATGTTTAGGTACTTGATTCTACAAAGCTGTTGGAAACACCAAAAGCCTGCCCAAAATAACCAAGCCGTAGCTTTGAAATATCTCTTTCCCCGTGCCTCGGATCTGAGGGGAAAAAAACAAAAAAACAAAGCCCTGTTTTAAATAGTAGTGGTCAAAGCCACCAAAGAACAGTTAAAAATGAAAAGCAGTTACTTGTAATTTGTGACAAGAGTCACAGAACTTGTGCTTCCCCAGTAATCGTGACCAGGAAAAGCAAGCCCTGGCTTCTTCAACAAGTTAATCGTCACCGAGATCAGCGTGCCAGACTTTAATCAGGCCATTTTCAGGCGCTTTGCTCAGCATCTAAGGCAGTACCTTATTTTTCTTGCTGGTAGGAGCAGGTGGCTTGATCAGCTTTTGAAGAATGCGCAGGCACATGAGGGTGATGTTTTCGACAACCACTGGAGTCTTAATGTTCACTGCCATCAGAAAGAGGCTGAGAGCTGAAAGACAGACATAAATGTTCGTATCACTGTAAAATCTGCCTCCATAGCTCTATGCAGCACATTAAAAGTAGTTAGGTAAGACCTCATATCCTCAAGAAAAACTATCACATTTTCATGCAGTCATGGATGAAAAACAATTTTTATTACAGCAAGAGAGTCTTGCCACCCTTCCCTTTATTTAAAAATATTTTAAAATAAAGCTTTCACGCTAGTCACGTGAACTCACCACAACGCAGTCGGAGTTCCCAGCAGCTGTCTTCCTTCGAGATGGAATCTGTTAGCAGCAACATTTCATATTGGAGGCTGCTAGCCTGTAACACAGATACGTGTTCAAAAGCTTAAGAGGTCTTGGTGATGCAGTAGTCCTTTTTGCCTTCTGATATTTAAAAAACACAGGTTCAAAACACATCGATCTAAGAAAATTTAATCCCACGCTCATTTGGGACAACTGGCAACCTGTCTGAGAGAGCTGCAAGGAACAGCCAAGACAGAACTGCCTGAGGAAACTCAGGGATAAACCTGATCGGTTAATTTTTTGCTTTACTGTGACATTTATCTTAATTCCTATCAAGACATAAACACCTTCTGTATTACAAACGGACCATGATAAGAGAGAAGATGCAATGACTGGAATACAGCAGCAGACACAGAGGGGCAGAAAACAAAAATAGGAAAACACTGGGACTTCTCACCAAGTCTGGATTTGCCCGGTGTCCCTTCAGAGCTGCAGAAACCTTTCCGATGATTAAGTCATTCATTTGCTGTGTGGCCTCCGGATTGTCCCTAATTCCAGAAGGAGAGGGAGAACACTGTTACGCTGTGCATAAATACCAAGAGCTCTTGGGATTTCAGCTTAGCTGATAACAAATGTACAAGCAGTTTGCAGTCTGCAGTTTGCTGATGTAAGATATCTGCCCTACGAAGCTATTCCTTTCTGATCATGCACTTAATACAAGCGGCTTTCCAGAGCTCGCTGGGAGTCATAGGGCTGCAAACACGGACTCACACCTAACCTGGTCAGAAGGCACATGAGCTGACGGACCTCCTCCCGCATCGCGGCCGTGCCCCGGCGCAAGTTGTAGTCAAAGAGCTCTCGGATAAGGCCCTGGGACACGAGGATGTGCCTGATGGCAGAGTTGGTCGCCAAAGCGCGGAGCAAGGTTATGCAGTGCTCGGTGACGGCCGAGGCGCAGCCGTAGCATTTCGTTGACGACGTGTGGCCACAGCCTAAAACGGACAAGGCACGATACTGGCTGGCAGTAAACGTGGGCTGGGCAGTGGTTCGCGAGGATTTCGTTGCTGCCTCTCTCTGCTGGAGATCGTATTCCAGGAGCTCCTTTCGAGAGGCAAACACTTTCTGGAAACACAGAAAAAGAGAAATTGAAGTTGTGGGATTGGGAGGCAGCACGTAATCGCTAATCCCATTCGCAAGTTATTTTCACTGGATATTTTGTGGACAAACATTTTTAACCAAGTTTCTCAGAACTTGAGATCCTTTATGTCAATGGCAGACTTGGGAAATCCATTAGAAACATCAGCCTAACTCCCAGCTATCTGCCCTGTTTAAAGCCTTGTTGTCTACATTACATGCAAGGAAATGTGACAAATCCATAGTATTAACAGTAACCATAACTTTTAGAAACAATTATTTTGTTATTTCCCTGAAAACATACAGCTGATCACCTATTGTTAACGATACCATTAAATGCAGAATGGCAGCATCTTGCTTTCTATTTCTGGTACGTGCTGTATCCAGTGACAGAAGAAAACACGTGACAAATGCAAGTCGAAGCACATCATACCTGGATGATTTTGGAAAGTTCATCGAAAGAGTTCTTGCAGTCACCACAATACTCCTGGGCTAACTGGAGTATGTACCTGTTCACACTAGCTGAGGTAGAACTTATCCCTCCACTACTACCAGATTCATCCTGGAACAGAGAGGAAAACAAAAAGGAATCATCCATGGAGGTTACACACAAAAATAACCACTGCAAACAGCATCTGAGGCAAGGACCTGCAGTTGCTCTGCGCAGGAGAAAGGTCGGTGTCTCACCAGCCTGGAGTTCTGTGCAAGATCTGTCCCTTCTTACCTGGGGCTTTTCAGGAGCTGCCTCATTCACTTTACACAGCAGGTTTTCCAGCTGTGGTCGGTGTCCCATTAGCTGGTGATACACCCTGTCAGCCTTGTCCAGGAGAGTGTTGATGTTTGTTACTGCCTAAGAATGACAAAGGAAAGGAAACTCTTTATTTTATGACACAATTTTTAATTCTATGGAACTACAACCAAGTCTCCTGCCTCTTTTGCATTTTTCTGGCCAAAAAAAAAAAAAAAAAAGGTGATCCTGTGTGGTGGTTCTGCCACGAGTTCACTCTGCTGCTGCTATACTCAGCACACTTATCCTTTAGGACAGGCCAAAGAGTGCAATGGGTCCTTGTCTCATTAGCAGGGCTTGTCAGCACAACCCACATTCAGCCCCTTGTACAGCAAGGCAAAGAGATGCAGTGCTAGACAGATACTTATAAGTAAAGCACTAAATTACGTCTTTTGAAGAATTTGGTGGAGCAAGAGAGGAAATACAGAACGCATTAGTCAGTGAGAAGCCTCGAAGGAGCACAGCTTTTCATGGTATTCCCCAAAGGGATGGAGCTTTGATGTCCCTACATTGTTGACCTGGCCAAGACATACAGCATTTAATTAATGAATCTGCTATTAGTCTCACCTTCTTTCGATCCTCTTCGTTTTCGATGGGATCCACCGCACAGCAAGGCTTGGCATACAGCATGAAGTCAAAGCGAGCGTATTTACAGAACCCGCAGGCATTGCAAAGGAAGGGATCTTTCTCGTCATAATTAATGGATCTGAAAGGCAAACCAGAAAGGTCAATGAATGCAGCTGAGCTTTATTAGGGTAACTGAGGGAAAGAATTAAGCTGTGAATGGACTCAGTAGGTAAAAGGCAAGGATGGCCCTTAAAAGATCTAACCTACCAAACTGCCCTGGAAAAGCCCCAAGTGAAATACATGAGGTACATGAGAATCAAAACCTACAAATCAGGCAATTAAAAAAAAAAAAATCCTTACAGAAGCAGGGCCATTCTGGCCAGAAAAAGCAGAAACGGATGGGAATTTGTTGCTAACAATTCTACTTTAACTGCAGTAATTCCCAGTAGAATGTCAGACTAGGGCACTGTGCCCTTTCCGAGAACACAGATAAAAGGAAACCATTTTGTTTTGAAAGGTCCAGGCTTTCAACAGCTTTCGCTCTTTACCCAGTTGCAGCGGGACTAGCTAAAGCATATTTATTATCCTGTTGTAGACTAAAGTAGCACGACATGAACTGATTTATAGCTCCCATAATTCCAGAAGGGATGTGGAAACCTTTCAATGTACCAGTAATCACCCGATCTATGGAAAGAATCTGCTAAACACCTCGAATCCCATGAGGATTAGAGAGGAATATGGGACAACAGTAAGGGGAGAAGCGATATCAGATAAGGAGACAAAACTCACAAAAGAGAAGGATTTATAATACTGTAGTGAAAGCTTGAATCGTTCACAGTAAATTACGCCCTGAGCCCTGCTCTGAATGAGGAGAGAACAACAAAAGCTCTGAATAGACAAGCGAGCACTGTCCGTCCAGCCGCTAAGTCAGGGATTCTGTGGGGAAACCCCCCTGCAATCCCATAATTGAACTCCAGCCTCGTGCCCTTGAACAAGCAGCCCAAAAGTAGCCTCCTCCTGGGAATCTTCTTTTTTTAATCTCCTGAGAGCTTGATCTGCAACTTCTGCGTTCTCTCAGCATTGTGGTATCTGGTTTCCTTTGTTAGCCTGAATTAACATTAAATCCCTGTAAGCCTGTTTTATACCTCTCGACTAATTTGATTGTGCGGTTGTATTAACCAGAATTGTGTATTTAAATAGCGGGGTATTTTGTTGAACATCCAACACGGGCAACAGCACAAGGGCTCCGTAGAGCCGTGGGGCGGAAGGAGGACGCCGTTACCTGCACTTGTGGCACTGGTAGACGTTTTCGCCGCAGTTCCCGCACACCCCGGGGTTGGCCGGGACGGACGCGCTGCACCGAGGGCACTGCAGGGTCTCCGTGGACGCCTGGTAATTCTCGTAGAAATCCGCAAATTCGATCATCAGGTTCGAAGCCACAATGGGCAGCGGCAAATCGATCTTCACCTCCGTCTGGCCTGGGGTCAGCTGGACTTTTTTAGCTTTGTGCCAACGAGCCGGCCTGGGAAAATGGGAAGAAAGCGGTGGTTTTTCAGTGGGGAAGGCCCCTGCCTGCCCATGTACAAAGAGAAGCCAAACGCAACCGTCTCGGCTCCAAATCTACTTTAAATGGGATGAATGGAGAGCAGTTCTAGGATTCGTTTCCTTAGCTTCTGTATTGACATGATATGTAGCCAGAAATACATTTTAAGCCTTTATCCTCTTCATAGAGAGAGACTGTTTAGGATTAAAGAGCTGTTGATGCCTCATGGAAAAAAAAAACTTTAATTCTACAGACATTTTCTAGGGATTTTTCACCTCCATTTTTTTATTAGTAAGGATATTTGCATGAAAACAGGATATTTATTTCTAAAGATCTCATCTGCTCCCACTGCTTATTCTCAACCTGAAGTCAGAATCCTCTCTTTGTGACATCATAATCCTCTCCGCAGCAGCCACTTGTGATGTCACAGAGGATTAAGACTTCAAATAAGCAATAAGCGGCAGGCACAGATTAATCCCTAAACCAAAGAGATCTGATTCTGGTGAGAACATCTCAAGAAGTAAGAAGGGAAAGCATATAAGCAGAACTGGCTCCAGACTGAGCGATATATTGAAAAGGAGCCATTTTTCATGGGTAAAGCAGCAACTGAGAGCTAGGCCATCCAACTTCTAATTTTAATTCTACTATATGGCTTCAAACAAGTAATATTAACACTTCTTGCATTTCTGGCCACGCTGCAACCTCCAAATCCCTTTCAGTGTCAAACTCTCCAGGAGGTGCTCTTGGTTTTAATACTGGTTTCCACAAAATTAAGCCAGGTGCTTAAAACTGAACCTGTACAAAGTTTGCATATACAAATTTCACAGGCATATTTTCAAGCCCTAAGTGAAATTGGGATCTTTTCTCCAACAATTTCTTGTAGGAGATTCAGAGCAATCCCACTCACAGTGGGTGTAATAGGCTAAGAAGGAAAGCGACCTAAAACAAGAAGCCAGATGCCTCACGAGAAACCGTAACGTTAAATTCAGAGACTCGTGCACACAGCAAATGTGAAGGAACTTACTTGTTTTTCAGCTCCACTATGGCTTGCACTGTCCTGTTGTTGTAATAGAGGTTGATGGTTCGCACCATTTTAGTGCGTTTCAGGTCTCCGATCTTCACGGTCACCTTGCTGATGGTGTGGCTGCCAATGAGCTTCACCACTTGCTGGGTGGTGGTATAACGTGTGTCCACTTTGATGGAGGAAAGCTTGATGTACTGAGAAGACACAAACAAGGACACGTTGCTTATAAGATTAACATCCCAAAAAACTCAGAAATGCAGCAAATCACACTGCTGTAAACGGCTGGGATCTCTGGGTTTGAGAACAGCAGTTACTTACACAGAAGGGCACCTCTGGGTTGTTGCAGACGAGGCAAGGATCGCTCTCCAGGTAGTAGCCATCAAATTCCATCAGCCCAGACAGCGTGCTGGAATGAGGGGAAGAACACTGACACATGTAATATTTGGCATTCAACGTGATTTAAACACAAGCCATTCAAGCAGAATAGTTGCAGTTACCTGTAGTCCCCGGGCCCAGGTTTAGTAACAGAAACGTTACAATATAAAGCCCGTTGAAAATGATTGTTCTTCACTAGGCAGCATTTTAGTATAATTATCAACAGCCAAGGTATGACTAGAAACACAACGCTTAATTCTGCAAGTCTATATTCTCCAATTGTTGCTAATATTTTGTAACATTTACAAAAAATTAAAGCAAAAAAAGCTAAAGCTGATAGCACACGGAATGTCATGTTTTTCAGCCTGCAGAAAGGAACGTGCGATCCTCCCCAGGCCAGCTGCAGCAAGCGTGCAGTCTCAGTAGGGGTCCTTCCTCCACCGCGATTTTATTAGAAGAATTGCGTATTCCCCCATGGATCGCAGCTGAAAAGCTCTTTAGTGAAATGGATCAAAGTCAGAAGTAACTCACTTGTAAATGTTGGAGTTAGGGTGGTTGGTAAGAATGTGGTTTTGAGTCCGGAGGATCTCCACGGCCTTTTGGGAGTATTCCTTCAACTGAAACACAATTAGGACAATGTTGTCTGCTCAACATTTTCTTTATTGCTACAAAGACATAAAGATATCTCATCTTATGGCGTTCCACGTCCCCCAGAAGACGCATGTACTACACCCAGAGGAATTTATGTGGTTAAATCACTACCCAGGAATGTAATAGATCCTAAAATTAGACCTTTACCACAATAACAGTGCTATTTGTCAGCAAATCACTGCAAGTGCCTGCCAAGATTTGTAAGGCATTCCCAGCTCTTTAAACGCACACATACAAGTACCAGTGTGTCTAAATTATTTGTTCCCAAGCCTGCTGGTCCCCTAAGAAATCCTATAACTTCCTTTGTACAGAAGTTGTGGTTACAAAAGATTTCTAGGAGCTAAAATATCAAACATCTGTAAGTTAGAGCTAGCAGATAAATGTTATTTTCCCACAAAGGCTCCCTGTGGAAAAGAAGTCTTCTTCTAAATTAAAAGAAACGCACACTCACCAATTTTTTAAGGACCCTGCCTTTTAAAACAGATTTTGGGAACCAAAAAAAATTTCCACCAGAAGCTCTTTTGACAGAAAATCTGTCCCAGCTGTATCATAATCAAACACTAACACAACTCACAGGTAGCAGGAGGAGAGGGAATGCTGCTCCTCCTTTTCTGAATGACACCGTACCTTTTTCTCGGTCTGCTGTGTTTTCAGAGAGAAGTATCCCAGGAGATCTACAAACTGGGCAGCTTTTCTTCCATAGGCTGGAAGTTCTGGCCAGATTGACCACATGAGATCCAGCAGTAATTCCTGCTGAGACTTGTTAGAATTCCTGTTAAATGGATTAAGTATCTATTAGGCTTGCAAAGATGGCTATATTGCCTGCACGGCACACAATCTAAATCAAAAAGAAAATGCATGCTACAGTTCACTAAATCTGGAAACTTTTTTGCTATACATCACAGTGCAGAGTTAAGTCTCATTGCTTCTTGCCACTGGCGCTCTCTGTAATGAAAGCAGCTGTCCTGCAGCAACTGAAGAGTTCTGAAGGAGTTCAGCACCCTGAAACGTGCCCTTCCCTACACAACTCCCAACTTTTAACTGTACGAGTCTGCATCTGCCTCACAAATTCACTCTCCCACAAGTACCTACTCCTGTAGATGTCAGGAGCCAGATTCCGCAGACAGAAATAACACGCAGATGATAACTCAAAAGTTGACGAGTAACAGAAAAGTCATAATTTCTACCTCCGGCCCCAATAACTGCAACGTAGTGTGAGCAATTCAAGGGGATGCAATCGTTTGCAAGCTTCAATGTCCTTCAGGACAGAAGCTCAAGCATTAACTCTTCCACAAGGACAGAGCTTTTTCATCTCTCCGTATCTGAGCTGAGCCTGGCTTAGCAGAGCCAGGCCCGAGGCTCCGTCCCGGCTCACCTGTAGATGTGGAGCGCCAGGCAGTGCGCCTGCCATCTCACCGACGAAGAGTTGGACTCCAGCAAGAAGCAGCGCAGGAACTGAATGAGGGTCTCCTTGTCAGCAAACTTGTTCAGCTGGTTCACCAGAGCTGTGCACAGCTGATCTTCCTGACTGCCCGAACTCTCGCCTAAGGGACACCGGGGGGCAGAAGAAAAGCATAAGAAAGCAGATGAATGGAGTAGCTCACAGGCAACCCAGCTTCATATTTTACAGATCATAGTGAGAGGATAATGGGGACAAATTACTGCGTTTCAGGCAACAAGCACGTTTAATGTTTCTTTTTTTTTAGAAGAAAATAAGCTAGTACTCCTGATTAATGCAGAAGAAAACTGCTGGAGTACTTGCCAGTAAGGACTTGATATGTGCTACGAATCGTGATAAAAAGAGAAGTATCAACCATGTGGCAGTGAAAAGCCTCTCAGAGAATCATCTGAGACAAAGCCAAAATAGTTTCTTGAACAAAAGCCAAGAGAGAATGTATGCCTGTGACTTTTATAGGAAAGCTTAATTACTTTCCCAGGACTCTGGATATCCATTAAGCAGCAGCCCTGGCTCCAGCACAGCTTACAAGTCAGACAGAGGAATCAAGTCTGAACATAACCACTGAAGAACAGAGCTGGGTGTGCAGCTCTAGTTCTTGTTTTAATTCCCATGGGCATTTCAACCACCTGCAACCCAGGTCCAGCAAGTTAGGTGGAAGCCAGGTGGTCACTGGAATAGGCAATTACCATTAGATAACCAAAAACCCACTCAAGTTAATAAATACAGTGGGTTTGGGATATACTCAGCACTTCATTTCCTCCCCAGCTCTTAGGGTATACTGCTTCATCTTTGTCCCCCTCCAACCTACATATAATAAAACTGCTCTTCTCTCCTAATTGTTGAAGTCTGCAGGTGTCCCTGCCACGATCCACGACCATTTCACAACAGTGGCTTTATCACAACAAGAAGCAAGCAGTCCTCTCAAAACAGAAACAAGAAGGGCTGAGAGGAGCAGACTGCACCCCTAAAACCAGCACAGCTGCAGCTCACCCTCTCGCTCCTTTTCCTTTTCTTCTTTCTTGCTCTTTTTAGTGGAGGATTTGCTCTGTGCTGCTGGCTGCCCAGAGCCCGAAGCCGCGGGAGCAGCGGTGGAAGATGCGCTCGATGATCCGGAGGATGAAGCTACAGACAGCACTTTGCTGCCACACAGAGCACAAGACAGCAACTGCAGGAGAACCGGCGACACTCCTTCGTCTACCAGGAAGCTGACTTGGAAGAGGAAGTACAGAACTGCTGCAGAGAGAAGAAGAAAATCTTTGAAGTCTGCAGGAAAGAAAAAAACCCAGCCCCAAACAAAGAACCCTCTGAACATGACAAGGACCATCCCACAACCTTGCAGAACCCTCTTGTTGCTACACTATAGAAGCAGAACATCTGAGTGCACCAAGGTAAAGTGGTTCATCCCAAATTACACACTGAGACGAGGGCGATGCAAGCAGGAGAGCACAGATCTCTTACTCCTGTTCTTGTAAGTCACACCACATTGTGCTCTTAGCTCGGGAACGGATGCAATTAGAGCACTAATAATTAGTACTGGAAACTGTTCAGTCCTACTCAAAACTCTCAGCTGTGTGCCCCCTTCTCTGCTGAGTTTCCCCATCTGAGAAGCCTTGATTCAAACCAAACGTGTAATGCATCCCCTCTTTGCTCCCTCAAATACCCTCCAAGGAAGAACTCACAGTCATCTTTAATGCAGAACTTCTGCCAGTTTACTGTTCGCTGCGTGGCGATCTCGGCACAAGCCTTTAAATGTTCCATCTGAAAGGCACAACGGGACAGGATTAAACACCACGACAGTATTTCTATTACTGACAATCTTACATAAATGCAACCTACACTTTTTCCTAGTACAGCGGCACACTTTTCCTTACCAAGCTGATCAAAGTATCATACTGCAGGGCAGAGCCTGAGCTCGCTGTGACCACGCTGGCACGAAGGAAAATGCCTTGCTCTTCCAGGAGCTTTTTGATTCCACGAACGTGAGAGTCCAAGGTGTGAAGGTCTCGGAGCTGGCGGTATTTATCCTTCGATCCGCAGATAAAGAGCAAAAGCTTGCGGACTTGGCGGCGCACGAATGGAGTCTGCTGGATCATCAGGTACTAGACAAAGAAAAGCCTACAACATCAGCACTGTGAACTCAGCAGTAGGCAACCTGCACAAAAATACAATGTGTTTTCTTACAGAAAGAAAAGATAGGGGAGATGCATCGATCTCTCAGCTTTAAGGTATCGTGAAGTCACCCACAGAAACAAGTCACAGGCAGAAGAAACACTGCACAGCAACACTGCAGCATCCTGAGCAATTATGAAACCACTTCTGAAAACCATTCTTTGTCATCTGTGACCTCAAATAAAAAACTAATCAAGCCTAATTAAGAAATCCTTCCCCAAACCTGTGCAAACTGTTATCTCAAGTAGGAAGATATACAAACAAAGGAACTGAAAAGAGAAACTCCAAATATCTTACTGATTTATTTTAAAGACTAATTCAAGTACCAACAGCAGAGCATGATGTTACATTGTACTGGCTCAGAGAAGGCTTTCTATTGGAGTTTTCTGGCAGCAAACATTGAGTTACACGAAATAATAGCAATCTTATTCTTCACATGTGCTTTCTAACAGATTCCTGTTCAACAGGAGTAAAACAAAGCCAAGAGTTCACCCTCTTTCAAGGGGTAGAAAATCCGAGATCAGTCCTACAAAAGCTCATCTCTCCCACGAAAGGTAACATTACCAGATTTTTTTTGTTAAAATTCATAGGTTTATCACGTTCTCACTTACTTCAGACAAAAAGTAGAACCAGGAGTGATCAAAGATGGGAGGTGGGATGCGAGAGTTTGTGTCCGCAATCTTCTTGATCTGATAGGGCAGGCGCAGTACCATCTCTGTCAGGAGCTGAGTGTAGGCCTCAAAAACATCTGCAGCGTGACCCTGAAAACAAGAGCAATCCATCAGGCTCTGGCACTGAACACTCCCAGCATCACGTCATGACAAGCTGCAGGGTACATTTATTGATTTTCTAAAAACGAAACTCTTCTGCACCTTTGCAGCCAGAAGAACAGCTCCCGAAAAATAAAAATAAGCCGACAAACCCGTAACTTAACGATTACCACAGAGTAAGCTGGTCTGTAGTAATGAGGCATTTATATAATGAGCTTTCAACTTAGGAGACATTCTTACATTTAAATAGGCTTTTTTCACTGCACCTGTACATATATCAAAGCCCCCCCAGCCCTCAGCTGCATAAAGGTACCAGGGTGGTTGAACAAGTCTGGGGTTTTGCGTAGAAATCCCCACTGACTGCTTGACCTCCTTGCCACAGTAAGCAGCGGTGCTTCAGAAATTCTGCCTGCCAAGCAAAAGGAGTCACGCGATGGAGCAGCTTCCCTCCAGGAAGATTAAACACTTCAACCAGAAACAGTGACAGCAGAAACCAGAAATAGTGACAGAGTTGTCCCCATCAGAGAACTCAGAGCAATCCTAGTTGTAACGACACGCTAAGGGAATGGATTCTAATTGCACTACTAAGGGAAAGATGCTTTCATTTGCTTCTGTGCCACAGCCTTTTAATGCAGGTTGCGTAACGTGAACAGCATCGTGCAGGACTCACCTTCACGTACTGACGGAGGAAAAAAGGGCTCATGTCAGGGGGAGAAGAAGTCGTGTGAGGTTTCAGGAGCTGGCTGGTGGCTACAGGCTCCTCGTCGTTCTGCTGGCTTTTCCAGTACTCCAGCAGAGACTTCAGCACATGCAGACAGTAGTCGACAGCACCAGAGCTCAACAAGGCAGCAGCAGTGGCACTGGAGATGAGGGAGGAGGACTGAAACCAAGAGGACACGGATTAGAAAAGCACCTGAGAAGCACAGTGTCGGGAGAGCAGGGGAAGCTGTGAGAATCAGGATGGATAGGAGAGCGGGTTTTTACGAAACTTTACAGGCAGCTTTTAAAGTTTGGGGTTTGTTTGAGGTTGGGGTTTTGGGGTTTTTTTTTTGGTGCTTATGAAAAGCAACTCAAATATTTCCAGAGACTCTTTTGAACAAGCGCTTAGTAAAGGAAAACAAATAAAATCTCCTCTTAAGTCTAATCTCCCCTCGACACATGTGCCAGAGGCCACTCTGCTATGGATTAGACGACTAGGGCTTTTTTTCCTCTTTTTTTTTTTTTTTCCTTCTTCCTCTTTTAAAAAAAAAAAAGTTGGGATTCTCTTTGTTTCTCTGGGATTTGGCCAGCTGGAGGTGAATTCTGGTAGAGAAAGAGTCGCTGTTGCAGATGCCGCTCAGAGGCTCTGCTCCACCCAGGTACTGCTCCACCTGCATTCTGCAAGACGACGGGCTTTGATTTCTGTGGGAAGCTCAAGTGAATAACAAAGACTGGAGAAAAAGCTACTGTAAATAAAACTATTAAAGCAGCCCTGTAAATCCAAACAAACCCCACAGCTCATAAGCTCATTAAAATTTGATGCAGTTCAGACTAAATTTTTTAACCTCTATGCTTTTTTATTAATCTCCTTCCCACCACACATACTGCTTTTTATGCCTTATTACTGTACCTTTTAGCAACAAATATCTAAGGAATCCTCTTAGCGACTTTTACGTTGACACAGCAGCATATTGCTTTCCAATAATCACATTACAAATCCTCTTTAACCCCTTCGGCACCAGTAAGATGCAAGGAAAAAAATGCGCTAGACTCTTAAAATAACATCATTAATGTGCTGCCTTCAGCTCTCTCAGAAACCGCGCACAAATGAATCCAGTCGTCTTTAAATGTTGGTTTCCTCCACTCTGAGTTTCAAAGAGTTTTTTTTCAGAAGTGTCAAGTAACATTACAGATTCTTCATATGTTTTTTCCACAGCACTTTTAACTGTTGTTCAGTTTTCAACCATCTTTGAGGAACAAAAGGCCCCCAACCACATCATCCCCCTGACAAAGGGACTTGAAGACTGTACCTCACAAATGGAAGACTTGGATCCTGACTTCGTTCGGGACATGAACACACTCAGCAGCCTCATAACCACCAAGTGCACTTCATTCACAGGAGAGCGCTCGTTTTTCTTGGACACATCCTGCAAGGAGAGAGCTCGCTTGCTTAGTTACAGAAACGAGCACATTGTCCTAAGCATCTAAATGTCAGTGTTCTGATCCTCCTGAAGCATTTCTAATTTAAGCTCAAGTAGTAATACTAAAAAAGCAGCACAAATATAAGGGTGGACAGTGGCCTGGATGCCAGAGAACACAAATGGAAAGGTATATATGTTAATTATGCATCATTGATCATGCCTGTTTTAAGAGTTGAATTCAAGTAAAACAACTTTCATGCTCACTTGTGGATGTCAGAACCAGGAAAAGAGTGAGAGTTACACCATTTGTTTTGTACTTTGTGAAGTGAGCCAAGACAAATAAACTGCCTGGACACATCCGGACAGCGATGTGTTTCCGTGACTCCTGTGCAGTTAATTCCTCCATGGGAAGAAGCCGTGTCCAGAAGGAGCAAATTGAGGCATGTGCGCTCATACTACAGCTCACCTTTTTGTCCATGCACAGTTCTGCGATCAGTTGGGACAGAAGGTTATCCAAAGCTCCCTTGTCTTTCTCGTCATCTCCATCTAGGTCTGTTGTGAGCATCAGAATAACCTGGGAATAGAAGTCAGAGAATTAATAGAAAGCGGGTTCCATGTTTTCAAGATAAATACAGATCATTTTTCACAAATCCGCTGCAGATTTTCTTAGTTATGCTCTTTCCCAAATTCTGCCTGCACCATCATACCCTAATATGAGAAAAAAAAAAATAAAAAGACCTTCCCAAATCCATTGGAGCTCAATGATTTTAGCTCTTAGGCTCCTCAGCCAGTTAACCCCACATCGAGAAAACCTAGGAAACATCCAGCAAAAATCTAGCGGTAAGGAATGCTGTGCAACCGAGCAAACACTTCAGATTTGGACTCAAACACTATGATTATGCAGGAAAGACAAAGGGAAAAGCAGGCGCGAACAGAAACCCAGCAGCAGTAGTGAATAACAGTTTTATTAAGGCTTAAACTCTTGAGCTCTCCTCAGTTACCTGCATGTACGGAATGGCCCGGACTCCTCCAACGTTCCTCAGCTGAGGTAAGTTCTGCAGCAACCTCTCCAGCAGCATCAGTCGGACCATGTGCAGCCTGTCAGAAGGCAGGAATCAGAAACGAAGGACTTCAGATAAAATCACAAGAAAAATTAGACCCAGCAGGGTTATCGACGGAACGCTGCAGTTTGCCACATAAATTCAGAGCGTGATGGAATCCTCAGGTCGTCAAATCAGTGTAGACAGGAGTGGACTCCCTTGGAATTCGCAGCCAAGTGATGTCAAAGATGCAGAGCAACTCTGCCGACTTCACTTCAGATCTACACTGCCTGCCATGACAACCTGGAGAATTCAACTGTCTAGAAACAGATACTACAAATCCGTTCCAAGCTGCACTGTAAAAACGAACCAGAGCATCTGTTCCCCCAGAATGAAAAACTGCAGATCTTTCCAAAAGCGCTTTGCACTCTTGCACATCATTTTTTCCTAACGCTGAATTTCACAAGCTCCCAAGCTGTAGATTTGAGTGATTCCACTGTTTACTAAACTCACGCAGGATTTTTTTCATCACTACGTACAGGCAGCGGTTTTGTGGGACACACATTAGGTATTTGTAACACATTACGTGGCGAACGCGCAGATGGAGGCATTTTGCAATAGCAGTTTGCTCTGTTCTACATTTCTGACTTTAGATTTTTACTATCCAACAGAGTCAAATCATACAGCACAGATTTCAACACCTACAGCTCACTCCTTTATAAACGATGACGCTGCAGCCCAGATGTGCTGATCTCTAAGAGGAAAATCAAGCCCCTCACCTGTTGCTGGTGTGGACGTCTCCCTCTGCCTCCCCTTCCCCTTCCGAACCGTCTCCCTCTTGCTGGCCTGTGGTTGTGCTGATCGCGCCCGTGCTCGAGCTGACGCTGCCGGGCCCAGCAGGGTGGCCCTCAGCTGTCGTGTCCCCATAGGCGCTACTACGGCCAGACACTGGAAAAGAAAAAAGAAAAATAAAAAAGGGAAAAATGTCAGCACAATCAAACATGCCTCTCGCCTGCTTCACAGCTGAGCTATCCTTTGGAATTACAGTTCTAAGGAGACAGTGGGTTTGGCTATCTTCATAAATCTACAAGAGAGTCGTTTCTACGGATGCAACTTAACACCCCTCGCATTCTTTTCTTCGCCAGCCTCGTCTGTGTGGCCCGAAATGAATCAGCTCTGCAGCAGTAATTTAAACAGAGTCAGAAGGGGTGTGTTATATACAGGATGGGCAGTGCAAACAGAATTTTTTTATGAAAGTCTGTGATTAGTTTTACCTAGGTATCAGTCCCAAGCACAAAACCAAAAAAGAAATCAATTAATTCTATCTCACATAAACTTATCCGCCAGTATAGCGAACTGTTTCAGTCTTGCTCTAGGCTACTGCATTCTGTTATGACAGGCCAGCAAAAATTACTGCAGACTCCACACTTCTCGAAAGCTACAAAAAGTGAGCAAATATTCAGTGTGTACGGCACTTTGGCAGTAACCATAAAGTGGTGTCGCCTGTTTGGAACTGAGATTCTTCTTTGCCAGTGATTACCCACCCCCTCTCACTCTTGGTAAAGTCCTACGACAGTAGAAAAATGATGTAGAGACACCGGTGCAGCAAGAGATAGATACTCACCGCTGTGCTCCCCAGCTACAGAGTCCACGGCGCTGCCCCCGCTCTCGGAGCCCACGCTCCCACCGTGGTCTGCGGGCGAAGTGCGAAGAGTCGAGCCGTCCGTCGCAGCTGTGCTGCCTTCATCATCAGACGCTGGAGCTAAGAGAATAAAGAGAGCTGTTACAAGTAAAAACACTGCCTTGATAGAACTTCAAAAGAAGCACATGCTACAAAAGAAGAGCCACAGATATTTGTCTTTTTTGTGTCAATATTCAAGTACAAATCAAAAGAGAAATTAGAAGTGTCCATTGGTACATTTAAGCCTGCTAAAAGCAGTGGAGGGGAGATACCTGGAGAAGGAAACCTCCTCATCAAATAGACAATTATATAAGTTACTTGAAGAACAATGTCTGGTTGTTTATAAACACAAAAGGAAAAAGAGTCTACGATTTATTTTGTCTGCTTTAAGAGGAGGAAATAATTTCCTCAGAAGTCTATAAAGAAAGTCCATCAAAGCAGGAAGAGGCCACAAATAGGCTACCAAAAATACATGAAGCCAATCGTAATAATCGGTTCTTCAAAACTGTATTTATAAACAATTTTTAAGTCATTATTTACGTCAAAATTGAAAAAGCTGATTCCTCGCAGTGAACAGTTACCTGATGCTGTTGTATCTGACAGCGTTCCGGCGTCAAGGGAAGATGAGCTGGGTGCTTGGCCAGACAGCCCTAAGCTCTGAAGTCCAAGTGCGCTACTGCTGCTCCCTGCAAGAAGAAAAAAACCAAATAACGAGTGTATTTCTATGAGAGAATTACATTAATTGTGGCCTTCTCTATATATTTCTACATTCACTTGGTTGTGGTGACATCAACAGCTTCTTCTCTGCTTCCTTCCCAGTCTCCTCATATTCTCTTTACCTTTTTGACCACCAATAATGCCGACATCTTACCTTGCTGATCTTGCTGCAGGCTCAGGGCAATAGCCAGTTCCACCATTGTTTCATCATCTGCATCTGGGGGAATATCCAGCATAGGAGGGAAACCCTCCGCTCCGGCCAGAAGAGCCTCCAGGGGAGAAGGGTTCCCATTATTCACATTTTCAGAAGTCTCCAAAACCATAGATTCAGACTACGGAGAGAAAACACAGCGAGAGGTTTCACCAAACCACCACCAAATGGAGCACTACAAACTCATTCATCATAATGAAATTAAACTCAAGTACCCAACATACTTAAAAGGCTCCAGAATAGACACACTCTGGACTTACCACCATCTCGAAGTCCCCGTGATCAACTTCGCTTTGCTCCTGGCTTTCCTGTCGGATGTGCTCGCCATTTGCTATCCCAGAGCTCTGCAGCTTGTCTTCTGCGTCGTCATCATCGTCGTCATCCTTATCTCCTAAGTTACAAAGAATTCACTCACAAATATGCTCTTCCTATTTTTCATCTTCATGAACACAGTAAATAATGCTGGAGAAAAACCTAAGCTGTCCCCAGTTACTAAACAGATTCCAGGACAACTATAATTCACGTCCATGCTAAAAAAGTATCTCTCGGATGGAGATCTGATACCCGAATTTTGGCCTGGACACATCTTTATTATGATTTATAAGGACTTGGAAATAAGCACAGAAATACTAAGACAGTCTGGATTACTACTCTCTAGATAAAATAATCAGATTTCCCTGTCACTGAAAGGGGAATATCCTGGAGAGATCTCCTCTTTGAATCCCAGAATATCAAAAGAAGACATGATTGTTTATTAAAAATCAAGAGGGGCTAGTGGGCAAGAGAGTGGAAAGGAAAAGAAAGGAGAAAGACTAGTTTTAGCCCCATTTAAAAGACTATTGTTTTTCTTACAAATAAATTAGCTCATGCTCAATTAAAGGCAAAGACGAACGGATCTTGCATACCCATAGGAGTGTTGCTCCGAGGGGAGGACGGCAAGGTGACGTGTCTCCGCTTGTTCCTTGGTCTCAGCACTCTGATCAAAGCTTGTTTGCAAGAAAAGCTCACTGCAGGATCCTAGAGGGTTAATAGTTCATCATGAAACTTCTTAAACTTTAAGTGCTTATTCACAGTATTTGGAAAGACAGCTAAAAATACACTTGTGACTCTGTTGGTCTTGATTCATGTAAAACATGTCACTGCCCAATTTCTCAACTCCCTGTTTCCCCCAGCAGTAAAGCAACACTCATCATTCCACAGGCACCACATCACAAGCATTACTAAAGTATAAGGAGAGAAATTTCTCCTTCATTCAATTCTGCTGTCTGGTTTTGGCTGCATGCCTCTATTTTGTATCCATACTACGTATTATCATTCTACCTTTATTTAATTCTTGTGATATTACCAGCACTATAGGCTGAAGCAGAACAAAGCAAGATTCCATACCGGGCAAAGTAACATCTGCATGTAGATCTTGGATGCCGTATGGATACAATCCAGCTCACACGTGCAGTATCCGTGAATAATATCCACCAACGCATTGACTGTGGCTTCAACGTGAGTGAGACCTAAGGAGGAAGAAAAGTAGGACTGTAATCAATGATCTTTCCATTTCAGCACAGAGAGTGAGACACTGCAGGAAGCACGTTTAGTTTGTAGACTTCAGGGTACAATATTTGCACCACAAATACATGGAAGTTTCAATCCAAAATGAGGTTACGCACCAGTCTTGGCTGCCTAATGGAATATTGTGCACGCCATATACCAGCACCACTGAACAGTCTCTAACACCATCCATGAAGTCAAATGTGAATAAATCAATCACCAGTCCCTTCTTACTAGCACAACACACGTACTTTTGATCAAAAGTATTAGAGGAGATACAACTTAAAAAGCATTCATTGCATCATTAACACCTTAAGCCTTGTTTGGAACAAGTAATTTTCTCTGTTTACAAGCTTAAAAGAGGCTCCTTCAAAACACAGCAGCTTTACAACAGTGAAAGAAGAGCTAGTTCACCTGGCAAGCAGGCAGGAGCAAGGAAGGCGTTTTTGGGTTTTGATGCGTGTAGCTTCCAGAAGTGGTTGACCAGCTGGGTAATAAATGTGCAGCCATCTCCTTCAGCGTGTTTCTGGGCCTCTTGCCCTTCTTCGTTCTCTGTACAGGTTAAAAAACAGTTGTCAGGTATGTGCAGGGGAAAATGTTAATGAGCAGGATAACGCCGAGTTTACTTGAAATGGCTTTTGTCGGAGGGTCTGATGTCCTCAGTACAAGGACTACCACAGGCCTAAATATGTCAAATACAATCCCTGTCACACTGAACCAGATACCCCAAGACATGTTCATATACCACAAGAGAAAGCTGTAGAAAAAGCCAGACTTCTGTACCTGTTTCCAACTGCAGCAGCTTGGATTCCGTATAATGGACCAGATTGTTGGGTCTCATAATAGCAATGGACCGAGCAGTGATGACCAACCTCTGAAACACTTCAGGATCAAGGTCTTTTCCTTCTTTGGTTGAGGAACTCAAATACTGAATGGCTTTACTTAACAATGCTTGATCCTGTGAAGCGAAAGATAACGTAGGTCAAGAAAAACAACAGACAGGAGCACAACAAGGCAACGGAAATACAACCACAGGACAGATCCCAGGGAAATCTGGTACTTGCTGCTTTAACTCTTGGCCGATGTCATCTAGGAAGGACAACTAATATTAAAAAGTCACCAAGGAATCTGGCTTGAGAATGGATTTTCACATTTTCTTCCCCTCAGGCTTAAATGCGGATGGAAAGACCAGAGTATAACCATAACCATTCCAGCGGGTAGCACCGGCTGTCTGCAGGCACCTGTGCATCCGCTGCAGTTATGTCAGCGTATGCTTTAACCACCACCTGCCCTAGTATTGTCCTATCACCCTAAGCCAGATGCCTGTGGAAGTAGAAACCAGAGCTACGGACACAGTTTGCAAACAAATTTCACATGTTTCAAGATCCCGATTCCTCTAGATTAACTCACATTATTTCCCACCACAAAAAAAAAAAGCATTTTAAATAGTGAAGCTGTGATGAAACACAGAGCCAGCAAGGCAAGCAGCAGGAACCAAAGGAAAATTAGCCAGCAGGTTTATGCTGCATGGAGGAAGGGCTTTCCAGGGGTGTGTTGCACCTCAACCGTGAAGTGGCAGGTGACAGGAGACGTTGAAATCTGTGTTACCTTGTGGTTATGGTACGCTGAGCGGCTGGTGTGCAAGCTAGCCAAAAGGCTCTTGGTTTGCTGCTGGACGCTGGCAGGAGCTGGCATGGACAGCAGCATAGTAGCCAGTTCCTGAGCTGCCATCTTATTTTTCTCCTGCTCCAAAGAACAAACACAAAACATTCTTCAGTACATTTGCCATTAAGGTGATGCGTGAGTCTGATTTCTCGGCATACCTGCAGCTCCCTCCCCTCTTTACACTGTGCATGCAACGTTTCTCCCTTCCTTCAACGCTGTTTTGATAGCCTCCTCAATTTATTAGTTGACATTTAAGGAACATTTCACACGTCTACACAAGAAAAGTCATTCTGAGATTTACGGGCTTCTACACCCTGCTGTTTCTGTAAACGAGGTCACTCTACAGCACAAAAATCCCACCAGCAATAAATGCAAATGCCAATTGTCATTCTAAACTAGTTTCAAATGCTTTTCGCTAAGTCAACTTTCAGATCAGCGCTCTGAGCAAAACGGATGCGACTCTCTTCCGTATCAGGCCCCCAGGGCTGCAGGAGGTGCTGCTGATCTCGCCCCTCCTCCCCCAGCTCTAAAAGCTCCAGAATGTATTCAGAAAGTTACTTGCCTTCTCGTTGACTGGTCCTACAGCAAAGCAGCTTTCCAGCGCTTCTAAAGAACTCACTACTAGCCTGGAGGGAGAAAGGAAAGCAGGCTTGAGTACAGCAACCCTTCCCTCTCCTTAGCACTTTGCTTTATGCGGGCTACAGTCACGAGTAGCTCAGAGACAGCTAACGAATGCCAAATACAAAATCAAAGCATGATAAAACCTGCCACAGGCACCATGCATATCATTTCATTGTGTTACAGACCAGAGTTAAACCTGGCTCACGCTCACAGACAAACTTAGGACTGCTTTAATAATCCACAGCTGAAAGACAGGGGCTTTTCTCTCCCAAAGAGGATAAAACATTTCCTTACGCAGCCTGCAGCAGGGATAACTTGGATTGTCTTGACAGTACCAATTCACCATGCCCACAGACGTACATACGACTGCAGATCAAGGGTTCGTATGACACATGGGAAAAAGCGTAACCGACTTTTCTAAGGGAGCAAGATTCTACTCGCTTGCTATTTTCACACAGGTCGCTCTTTCCAATTTGGAGTTTCAGCACAAAATATTGCGGAGGAGAATTAGCTCGGAGCACTGGGTATGACCCAAGCAAGAGATGCTGAAGTCCAAGTGTTTGACAGTGGGAAGGCAGGCTAGTAAAATGCTTGCCGCCGAGGGAAAACCTTATTTATAACTCGCGGCAAAGTGCCGGACCTCCCCCAAATCTACCACTTCATGCCTTGTGGTAGAACTACCTGAAATGCCATCTGACACACCAGAAGGAGCAGTGCGAGAATATAGGAAAAAGGAGGGGAGGGAAAGCATTAAAGGGAGAAATAACAGCGTAGGGTTGGATACGAGGGAGAAGAAACAATTGTCTGGTCTGATGGAGATGAATAACATGACATTCCCCTACCCGCAGCCACCCTCCAGAAAGCCAGTAGGGGAAATAAGTGGGATAAAAAGACGCAAGGAGGGAACAAAGTGAAAAGAGGAGCCTGTCAAACAAGCAACAGTTGCGTTGTATACAGCAAAAATCTGCAAACCGCCTCATCTTTACATTTCGCTAAACCATCTGCCATGCAATGACCAGAATGTAAAGAAGCAAATGTCACTCGGAAAACAAACGAACAAAAAAAAAACCAGTCAACAAAAGCCACATCTTGTTCTGTCTCTCTGACACACACTCATTCGTGCAGAGAAAAGGATGGCATACTAACCGGTCCAGGGTGGTTAGGGACTCAGTTTCAGAACTTTGGGGGAGCAAAGAAAAAGGAAAAAAAAAATAATAATGTGTAAAGCTCACAGAAAATCTCCCTAGAACACATTCTAAGCAAAAGGCAAATTAAATGGGAAAATCAGGAAGCTGGATAGCGCTATATACAGTAAATCTAAGCACGCTTCTTTCTATCTGGGCAGCAGACACTTGCCTAATAGCAAAATAAATGCAGGAGACCCAGGCCACCTAGCGCAGAGAAGCCGAGTGCGTCGCTTAAAGCACCACTGAAGGTTAAATTTGAAGAACAGACACCAAACTTCGGGAAGGAAAACTGCCTCTCGCCTGCCGTTAGCTGCTCCTACTCAAGAGGCCCTTTATAAGGTAACCGTGCTGCATTCCGTAACACGTAAGCAAAAATAAAAAGAATAATTGATTCTGAGCTTTTACAATATAATCCCATGGCTTTGGCAAACCAGACAGCAAGTCTGCACAGAGAGGGACACCTTGTGGAGATGTCACAGCAGAGAAAGGGGAAAAAAGAGAAATTCAGCAGCACAGGAAAAAATCCTGTAACTCTTAGAGAAAACATTAAAGGATGGCCAAACGGGCCCTTGAGCAGGATGTAACGGCCACTTCACGCCCCGAACCGTTACCTGAGAATTTCACTAATACAAAATTAACCACCATTTATTCAGAGTCGAGCAGCGTATCCCTTAAAATGCTCATTTTTTTCTGTTTCCCTCCTACCCTTGCTAGCTTGCCAGCTTTTCTACTACCCTTACGGCACAGACTGTATGAGCTCGGGGTGGAGATTAAAAAAAAGTTCTCTTCTGCTACATATATGCTCAGCTCACCCTTACGGTTTGACTCTCAACAGGGATTTGGGTGGGGGGAACTACCACTTTCTCCTTTGTCCTTTTTAAGCCTGAGATCTACGGGCTGTAAAATAAGCTACTGGGAACCACTTGCCTAAAGCAGGTCACACAAACTCCTCCTTAAAACTGAACTTAAACCTCAGAGAGGCCTAAACTTTGTGAGCTCCGGAGAACAAAAAAGGGCCAGCTTGAAATGAGAAAATGTACCACGAAGGCAGAAATCTCTTTTAGCTCTTCAAGACTGCTGGAACAAATGAACTTAACAAAATGAAGCATGCACATGGATCTATCCATCTACTCTACCACGTAAATCAAGAGCAAGCACAAAGCCCTCGTTAGAGGATAATCACTAAATTTTCAGTTGTTCTGTATGGCTGTGAGAACAACTCTCTAACTCACGTAAGTTCAGAAAGGCACACAAGCGTGCCCAGGTCCACTCTAGAGCAACTACTCATTTTTGAGGAGAAATGGAAAAAAACCAGCAGAAATACCTCTCCAGGACAGTCCCGCTGGCCGCAGCAGGCGCAGCCGACTCCGTGTCCCCGGTGCCATTCCCTTGGTTGAGGTTTGGGGGACACACGTTGCTCACTGAAGCAGACGGGAAATCCTCAGGGGGCTCATCAGGCCACCCAAACTGTTCTTTGGTTTTTCCATAAATTTTTATGGAATCCACCATCGTGACTCCAGCAGGATCCACAGAAGCCCCAACTACAGCGATGAGAGAAATTTCTTAAAAACTAACAATTTTTTTTCTTTGGAATAAAAACAAGCACAGCTTTGTAAGGTCAGGATAATGATTACACTGCATCATTAATGTGCACCCACTCTGGCAGTTCCATCTGCTTTTCAAGACCAGCTTTCCTCCTTTGTTACCTCAACACAAAATGACTAAGCACATTCAACCACTGCAGCAAAAAAATGGGCCATAAATAAAATTATTAAATGTTCTGGTTCCACCCCTTGAACTGTTTCTGTAGTCAGGCCAAACAAACAGATTTTGGAGACCCTCCCTACTAAAGGTGAAGCACAGTAGCTTCAAACTACCCCAGAAAAACAGGTAAGTCAAAGCAAACAATTAACAAGGACTTACCAAAAATGGTTAGTTTTTTGTCAGCCTGCAAGGCTTCCTCGCGAGTGAAAGGGAAGTCAAACCAACGAGCCCTGGTCATGTTCAGCTGCATGGTGCGGCCAAAGATCTCCAGGTACGAGGGCGCTCTCTCGATGGCTTGTGTGCCAATCTGGATCCGCATGCCTGTCATCACCATGGTGCTGTTATTGTTCGTCACTTCGATGGTGAAACCCCCAGGCTGCAGAAGGCAAATCACAGCTCAGAAAGGTGAAGTCAAAAATTCACCACTATGCTAAGAATCTGATGTCTGCAAAGAGGTGTTTCCACTGTTTATCTAACAGTATCACGGGATTTGTACAGGGTCATTTGAACACTGAAGACTTGTAAAGAAAAGGTAAGCTGTCAATTTGGACAACAACTTTACCCAGAAGCCCAACAAAATCCCCAAAGCCTCATTTACCTTTGTGTTGGCCACATACATGCCAGTGGAATTGAGCCGGTGCTTTATCTGCTGAATGTTGTAAACCTGGAGCAGGTCGTTGCCTCCAAACTCCACGTCTGTGAGTTGCTGGTTGTGTTCAAAGAAGTCAATAGGGAAGTTCACTTGGCTGGATGTGCGAGTTGCTAAAAACGGAAGAGAGATGGTTTTGACCAAATACGTTCTAAACAGGCAAAGCTATGGGGAAAAAAAGCTGCAGAATGAGCTTGCCTCCTTTGGAAATGCCCATGTGAACCAAACAGCTACATATTTTTAGGTAATATTCTGGAATATCATGAAAAATTTCTATGGAAACATTTTACCCAGACTTAGCCAGTACTAAGCCCTGAGGTTAACCAGTAATTGCCAAAAGTGAACATCTTAAGTATCTACACAATGCCGATCAATCTTTGCACCCGCGTTTGCCACTGCTACCCTACACACGATACGTCTGAGGATTTCCTTACTGATAGCAGCTGCCTTGCGCTTGCGAACGGGCTTCATGATGCTGATGACGCTGCTGGGCTGAAGAGAGGGCTGGAGCCAGTAGGACGTATTCTCTACGTTGGCCATGTAGATCCTCAGGCTGCCGTCTTCGCACAGGAGGATCATAGTGGTCCTCTGCTGCTCGTTGCAGGCTGTGTGACGGATGGCCACCATGTCCTGAATCTGCAAAAGCAAGCACTGCAGGTTAAGGAAAGGACCTGGCAACTGCTGCTCTCTTTGTATTAAAAAAGCTGGAGATCTTGCTGATGGAACAAAGGGCCAAAAAACAGAGAAAATTATGACTAACCTTTGCTTTGGCTGGCAAGGTCTTAATCTCCTGGATGAGAAAGGTGTCCGGCTTGACCATCACCACCAGCGGGACACCTGTGGTTTGTTGAACACAGCACACCAGGCCAGGGTGGTTCATCACCTCGGACCACTGGCATAGCGCCGGTGAAGTCTTACTCCCACCATTTGAACTGCAAGAGATGAAGGGCAGAATGACATGAATTTAAGCAGCAACACCACCATTCAAATCAGTTAAAGCTTTGTCCTCAGCAGGAATTCAAAGCACTTGCATTAATGAACAGTGAGGAACACTGGTGCCTGGTTTATAGGCAAGAAACCTGAGAGTCACTTGAGTGATCTCCACCCTAAAAACTTGAGGAAAGACACTTGTTTAGTAACACTTCATGCCCAAAACCAAGGGCGTAATTTTAAAATAGCTTTGAGCTATCTTTTTATCTGAACAGATGCACAGTTCCGTGTTTCAACTCACCCAGCGGCACTAAGCAAAAGCCAATGTGGGAGAATCTGTGTGATTCCACTCAGTGGAAAAAAAAAAAAAGCTGCAAAAAGGCTAAACCAAACTCAACTGGGACTGGGGAGCTCTTGGATTCCAACCCTTCTCCAGAGCCTACTCACGACAGTGGCTTTGTGTCACACTAGTGAAGAGTCTGCGGCCTAAATGCCCAGCTCTGCTTGTCAGAACAGATGACAGATTTTTTTTCTTGCCACATTCGTAGCATAAGAGCTCAGTTTCCCTCAAGGGAGCCTGAGAATAAGGCTGAATATGCACAATACACAAGGTCCACTGCAGTACTGGTGCCGAAAGGAAACAAAGGCTGCCTGCTCCACAGCCTCCGTGAGGGTGGGTAATCCCATCGGTTCCAGCTGCTGCACCAGGAGCAGCTCTGCATTGTGCAGTAAGACTGCTCTGAAGGCACCTTTCTGCTGGGAAATGCTAGTGGGAATCAAAAAAGGCACGTGCACCCCGCTGCCGAAACAGCCAGCTTTGCTTTTAAAATCGTTCTACAATTGGGACAGAAGCACAATGACAAGTAGCAAGAAATCGTCAGTCAAAAAGGGGATCTTCACCACAAGCTTTGGCCATGCCAAGCTGGGATGTTAAGAATAATCAGTAATATTTATTAATAATACAGAGAAATGAAAACTTCAGGGGAGTCTTCCACCTGAGCCTCACCTTTTTATGTTAATTGGGAATAGTCGCTGCACTTCCAGATTGGCCCGGCTGATGGTGGCTGCAAAGGATTTGCCTTGACAGTAACTGAAGAACAACATCTGCAGCACATGGGAGTAATACACTGACACCCCACCTCCTGCCACCTGGCCATTACTGTCCTGGGGGGTTGGAGAGAAAAAACAAATGACATTTAAGATAAACAAACATCTCCCAAAACACCCTGTCAGGCTTTTAAATTTCTCCTGATGGAATTATTCCGAAAGCCTCTCCCCTGCCTCCTCCGCGTCAGTGAGGGAACGCAGCCTTAAGTGACAATTTTCTAAGCTCAACTCCTTGGTGAACTCAGATACTTCAAAGGCTTTTGCAGGGGATGCTGAGGCTGCAGCCCCGTAGGCTGTTGGTGGAGCCCTCAGCTACCGCATCCGTGTGCGTGAACGCTGTATGAATCTCACACGGAGCACTCCCCATGTTCCCAGCTCATAAAAGAGCTTTCCTGCGGGCCGCCTTCTCATCTATTCCTCTGTTTTGGAGCAGGTTGGGGTAAAAAACACCAAGTAAAATGCAGACAGATTTTAAAAGTCACCTCCAAGACTACAGAGCTGCTGTTGACCAGATATCAAGGCTCACTCCACCTCTGTGGCCCCAGCAAAGGTCAGTAAATTAATCTTTTTTGGTTAGTGCACCTTTGGAGCACCCTGTTCTGAGAACAGCACTGCTCGGAAGGCATCTCCCTGCTGGGAAATCCTGCTGGGCATGACTTCAGAGCCAGCCACAGAAAACAGATTCCATTTTCTAGATGAAAGGATCAAGGGGTTTAATTTTCACCCCGCCCCATTTTCACTGCAAGGATATTTCTCTCTTTAGAGGAATGGCGAGCTGATTCATCTAGATCAGGGGGCTTAAAAGGGAAAAATAAGAAAAAAAAAATAAAAATGGAAAAAAGGAAACTTCTGCCTTCAAATGTAAGACACAAAAGCCGCTGCAGCCCACACTACACGAAAGAAAAGTCAGCAGTACCTTCAAGTCCTCATGATTGACTTCAAGCACGTTGGTGACGTAGAACGGCCCGTGCTGGGCGCTGCTCGCCTCTTCCATGAGCTGCGTGTAGATGTAGCCAGCGGAGGACATGATCACGATGATGTTCTTCCCCTCCTCGTTGAAAAGGAAAGTGACATCCCTGATTTTGGAACTTGGCAGAAGGAAATAGAAAGTTGGGCTCAAGGCATCTACAGAGAGATCGTAGATCTGTGGGAAGAATGAAGGAAATTAACTACTGCGATGGAAATCAGTGCAAATGGACAAGAGTTGAGACAAGGAATTAGATGTTATAGTTCATTTTTTTTCTCTCCGAGTTTCTTTGGTTTTTCTGTTTCTTATGGCAACAGTACACAAACACCACAAATTTATATTTCCGATTTATTTCTAACTAGGAATATTATCATATTCTTCTGCATGCATCTCCGCAAAGGTCCAGGCTCTAATATCTGAAAGAAGACTGATCGCCAACAGCTCGCGAGCAAGCTCACCTTCACAAAGTCTGCAGTCACTATAGCGAGCTCTGTTTGGGATCCTGGCAGCCACACAGCTTTAATGATGAAATTACCAGTGGCTAATTGGGGATGCAGGACCAAATGATCAGAGACTGATCCAGAGCTGCTGAACGTCAACACGTGGCAGTCCTGAAGTAATGAGGAAAAACAAAAAAAAGTGTAAAATATTAGAACAAAATGTTGTTTATAAACATTTCAAGCCAAGAAGTGAGTTAAAAACCAGCATTTCTCTCAGTGCCAATAGTGATTCATAGAGGAAGAACCTAAATTCCTGCATTGTAGATGAACGACATGAGAGTTTGTAAATAAAATCCCAAACCCAAGCCAAACCCACATAGAGTCCAACTGGTTTTTAGTGAAATAATAGATTTGTAGATTCTGCACTGTGAAAGCTGAATCTAAATTTGGGAGAACGTTAAAAAGACGAGTCATTGCTACAAAACACTAGTTTTTACAGACTAATTCTAACACACTAAGTTTCACATGACTAAACCCTGACTCCTGCCTTAAAGTAAAATTGGCCTAAATACACTACGAACTATTCTGAGGCACAAGCCCATTTATCATATTAATCACACAGGCCCTGCTTCTTTTACTTCATGTATCTAGTAGGCAAGTGATTCACGAGCTAGAACTGGCAACAGAACTTTGGCACCAGCTCCTCGGGGCAAGAAACACAGCGGCGTTTGAGTCGAGGTTTCCAGCTGCCTGGAGACGGGTTTGCGAGGCGCGTACCTTCAGCCCACACACGGCCAGGTAGTCCTCCTTGCAGGGATTGCCGGTCAGGCTCAGCACCGTGAACGGAACGGGCGCAGACGCCAGGCGAGTTAGGGTCAGTTTTCTTTTGCTGGAATCGGCTTGTTTCAGCAAGGCTGAGAGCTGAAGGACTGTAATCTGCAGGACAAAATCAGCTTAGTTACCCAACTTTACAACTGAGGGGACAAAGGCATTTCCATTTCAGCTCTATGACCTGAAGTTTTCACTGTTTCTGCTGCAAGAACTCTTTTCTCTGAAGAACGAGAGGTTTTTCTAAGCTGTGCAATACTTTACAGAAGATCCAAACCTCAGGACAGGCAGAACAAATCATATTCTCCTTGTTTTTCAGTGCTCTAAGGCTGTTTCATTTTACTTTACGTTCCAGTTTTTGCTACGGAGCCAGAAAACTCACCTTGCCCTTCTCGTGACTGACAGCCAGGTGCTGCCGGCGGCCGTGCGGGGATGACAGGACACACATCGCCACCCGCCTCAGCACATGAGCGCTGATCAGCTGCCGGATCGTCTGGCCCTGGTCACCGCTGTAGTTCATGCGGACGTTCTCAAAAGCACCTTCTTGAGAGCCAAGAGTTGGGACCTGAGTCATCAGGAAAAGACGACAAAAGTCTACCACTGAAATTTTTCTGTTTAGAAGTGATCACGCCCACCCGTAATCGAATCCTGAGTGTCGTACCATCAATTGATCCGTCATTTCCACTGACTTGTCCAAAGTGTGCAGCTCATGGAGAGCTTGCTGTGCACGGCTGCTGCTCCCCATGGCTGAGGCTTGCTGGAAGTTGATCTGAATCGCATCCATCAGGAAATTCAGCATCTCCAGCACCAAAGGTGCAAAGGAGAAGTTGGCCTGCAAGAAACAGATACAGCGAGTGAAGCACAGGAAGTTCCTGTCGGGATTCCTCACAAGACCTGCGTGTCAACTGGTTTTTCTAGCTCGATACCACTTTCACAATCCCTCTTATGATAAAGAGTATACAAATCAAGCAACCTGGCTGATAACCAACACAGTCTGGCCAAGATCCTCAGCATAACCCACGTGCCTTTTAACTGCTAGCTGATAATGATACCTGGGACTGCAATTCCTCTCGGCAGCCCTCAACATTTCTACACAGGCTGCTCTTCTTGGGTTTTTCTTCATCAGGGCCCTTCCCCTCACTGATGGTGACCTTGGCTTTCTCCGCAGGAGAGGTGCTCGCGTGCCGAATGACACTCTCGGGCACTCGGGGCTCGCTCTGGAAGGCGGATTCTTTCATGGTAGAGCTCATACCACTGCTGGGAGTTCTCTTCACCAAAGCCTGGAACAACATAAAAATGCTAAAAGCCCAAACCAAACTCAATTTTACCACTGACGAAATGAATACAGGTTGTAATAGCAGCAAGATTAGTGTAATTTTAAAGAAAACAGAGTGCAATTCTCATAAAATGTGATTTTAAAGAAATACAGTAACAGTATACTGTACACCACTTTCCACCCAAGTATTAGAAAAACTTTCATATTTAAGATGAAGCTAATTTGCCAGTTCTGTAAAGGTGGGTGGAACCCCAGGAGTCACTAGGACAGAGATTTGCCAATGCACTTATTTAGTGCAAAAAACGTAAATTATCACGACGTAACTTACTGCAGAAAAGAAACCTCTGCAAAAGACTTTAAAAACTCAAGAAATCACAGCTGGTATGTTGACATGAAGACACTTTACCAGGCAACTGCCGTCTTCCTTGGCTCCACAGTCACAGAAGAACGATCCGTATTTGGCATATGAGATCTCATGATCCTTGTGACAAACTTTCGCACAAACTGTGCAAACACCAACCCCATCAACCATCTTGCAAGTGTGACAGTGATACCTGCACAAAATAAGAAGATGAGATATAAAATACAGGGCCTCAGGAAGGCCCAGAGGCCGCATCTTTTTCCTTCTCAACGGCCAGAAATATCAGGCTGAAACTTGGAACACATGTTTGAGATTCTTACCAATGTTGATTCATGAATTCTTTCTGTGTGATGGTGAAGGTACAGAGTTTATTACAGAGGGAATCTTCATCCTGTCAAGAAGAAATTTGTTTTGGAAAGGTGTTATCGCTACAGTAAAGGCACACGGCACAGAACACATTCCTCAGACATGAAATGCATGTTTTAAGAATAGCAAGTTTTAGCAGCACCTAGCTAAAGAAGGCAGCTGGTATCAAACCACATGGTGACATTTTATAGCAACTCAAAGGAGTGAATCAAGAAAAAGAAAACAGTAATAAATATACCGGGATGACAAATTTTAAAGAATGCATTAATAATGGGTTTTTTCCTTCACCTAACAGCACTTAAAAACCTAATATAAGTTACTTGTTGATATAAAACCTAGTCATTTCACAAACAAGCCAGTAGGAACAAACTCATCTTACTCCATTTCTTTTTGTTTTCTGAAAAAAACCAAAAACCAAAAAACTTTCAACTTTCGTTGACATCACAAAGTCAAAAAATGTACGCCAGGATGACAGACATCCTATTCCAGATCTGACAACTAGGGTTCTACACTCGGCCTCACATTAGGAATAAACAACAATAAGAACAAAATCTTAATTTAGAACCTGAGTAATTTTGAGTTGGAAGCTGCGAAGTAAATCTACATCTCATTTGCAACATTAACTGTGACTATTGCCTACCGAATCTTCAGCCTGTGAGTCCTCCTCCTCCACTGCCAGCTCTTCCACCCAGTCTGAATCTACCTCGATCGCCCGTTCCTCTCCATCAACAGAAAGGTGACTCGGTCCTTGGCCACCGGTCTGGCTCAGCGCGTTAGTGACATCGGCCAGGTAAGAGACAATATGGCACGTGCACTCCAGGATAGTCACATGCTGTAATGTAGAGACGAATGAAAACAAGAGGCAATACTTAGATCCCATAATAGCTGCTGCAAAGCAAGAAAATATAACAGCCCCTTGACCAAATTGCTTTAAAACTCCCACATTTTTGCAAGTTAAGCAACAGTCACACGTCTCACCTTCCCTTGCATGACGTTTGCGTTCATTTTTTCTACCACGTTCTTTTGAGACAGGTACTTCTTGCTGTAGCACAGAACAGTGGAGAAGATCATTACAACAAACAGTCTTCAGTATAAACTTAATTCTCACCAACAGCTTCAAGCATTCAGTTAGCTTTAGATTAGCAACAGGAAACTTATAAATACAGTAATTAAACCATCAAGAGTGGAAGACAATGAAAACATATGGTTGTTTTAAGTGGGGGGACACATATCAGCCTCTCTCAGACACTCTATATTCCAAACAACAAACTGACAAATAAGCGTGTATCAGTAAACACAAACTTCTGTCCCCAGATTACCAGGAACAAAACAAACAACAGTCTAAGCGATGCAAATGAACAAAGATTAGCATACGGTTTGCTCTTACCATCTGCCGAGCCAATCGACAGCAGCCCCATGAAGCTGGAGGTGTCCCGCACCCTGTCCTGCACTGGCCAAAGTCGCCATCACGACCATCAGCTCAGGAAAGCCTGTGCCATCACCATTGGCCAACATTTCCGTGGCCATCGGGATCAGGGTGCTCAGCAGAACGGTGCACACGCCTTCTCCGACTTGGCTAATAATCAAAAAGAAGGAAGTTTCAGACGTGGCATGTCACCCGCTGAAATACAGCGAAGCCCCAAAGCGCAAGAGCACTGACACGGCAATGCTGCCGTGCCCATCACTTCATCTGAGCTGAAGAAGACAAGAAGCCACCAGCAACTCACCAGTAATTTGCACATTTAGAGAACAAAAGGAATGAACAGCAGACAAAAGAAATGACAACCGCTGTACTTTACCTGTTCTCCCGAACGATGTAAGTTGTCAAGAGTTGCAGCAGTTGCCTGTTCTCTTGCACGATGTCCAGCTGATCTGAATCTTTGGGTGGGGACATGGTCATCCTGGTCAACCAGGCCTGCAGCCGGACAGGCTCCACGCAGGCCAGCTGAGCCAAAGAGCCGCAAAGTCGCAGCAGGCTGGGGTTGGGACTCTTCTCAGCTGGTGGAGAAAACCACTAGTGAGTGCCAGATGCTACAATGAATGTGGTTGGAGATGGTTTTCCATTAAAAGCGTGAAGTTGTCACTCCACTTCCTCTTATAGCTTTTCTTTCAAGCATCTTCATATCACAGTCTAATACCAGAACAGTATAAAACGTGGGCAAAGGCAGGACAGAAAAGATTCAACAACAACTTACTCAGCTGGAAGAGCTTGGTGAAGAATTTCAGCACCCTGTTACAGAACTTTGCTGAGAGGTTTTCGTTGGCTGTCGCCATCATGATCTGGACCAGTTCTCCACTACATGGAGGAGAAAAATTAAAGTCAGCTTTGTAAAAGACAAACCCATTCCTTTTTTTCACTCGCAGTTTTATCTGCCCTCACGTCTCAGATTGGCAATAGTTTGTATTAACATTGCTCAGCAGCCAAGCCATCGAAACTGGTTTCAAACAGCAAACTCTGAGCTCAGACTAAAACGCGTAACTCTTGTGAGCTCTGGAGTAGCTCCACAGTAGTATTCTCCACGTGTCGAGTCACAAAAGGGCCTGTACTGGCTTCCAAACCAAAATTGAGGATTTTCTTGCCCTTTTTTCCCTTCCATGTTAACAAAGTACAGCCACCAGACTGCTTCAATTTTGAACTGTTGAACAAATAAAGAGCAAAACCAGACAATGGTCAGCTTTCTAACAAAGAAAAAAACTTTCCTCCAGTTCACCCTCACAGCTCTTTGGGATATTGTTGTTGCCTTATGCTGTTTCCATCACAATTTATCTTCATAATTCTAAGCCAGGCCAACACCTCACCTCCACCCTTAAAATTATCAACCTATTGCCCCAATGAAGTACTGAGAGAACTTGGGATTTTGCAACTGCCTTGCAGACCAGTGTCTCTCTGAAACCTCCTTATAATGCTTTGACAAAACAATCATCTTGCAAGATTCCCCACTATGAGGACTGGTATTAACGTCACTTAGGTGTTGACGGTGACAAGCTAAGAGAAAAAGGAAGCGAAATGAGGTTGACTTCACCTTTCTGAGAAGAATTCCTCCATGGCTTTGCGGGCCTGGCTGCTCTCCAGCTGCTTCTCCAGATGTTGCAAACACTCCTCCAAGATGGACTCATCCAGGCCACTGAGCATCAAAAGATGTGTATTAAAAAACAACGTATGAGAAGAATTTCAACAATTCCAAGAGCCAAGAAGTGATCGGTTTTCCTCATACAATTGTAATCAACCTTCCACTAGCTGAGAGAGCAGCTCTCCTTCCAAGAGACAGGTGAAAAATAACTGACGAATAAAAACACACGAACACCAACAAATCCAACAAGTATTCAGAAAAATAGTGGCACGTGTTGCTGCAGGCAAGTTACACGCAGTCAGAAATCAAAAATAATCTAGACCTTTTGGATTTGTCACATTACAAATTCCTCTAAGCGGCTGCTCTTTTCACACTTCAAGTCTCTTCTAGTGCTAGTCCTTCCCATTCTCTACTGTGCTCATCCCCGCTCCACAACCCACCCTGCAAGTCAAATCCAATTACGTTTCCATTCTCTCCCAGAAGGCGCAGTAGATCTCCCTCTGTGTACCTTCCACCCGGAGAGGACCAGTGTTAAAAAGATGCAAGATCATCATGCTTAACGGTTTTATGTTTCAGAGGGGTAGAATCTACATCTGTGCATCAAGCTTATTCTCTCTCTACACACAGAGAGGAAGCGGTGGGAAGCACAAATGTGGCTCGTTTCCTATGATAAAGCAGGGATTAGCCATCCTTATAAACAGCAAGAACAAAGGAATATAAAGCGAGTTAGGCTGGCATCTTCGGCTTTGATTTTGTACTTGTATTTACATGATTTTCTATTTGCTTAAATAAAAAAACTGTCCAGATATATACATGCTCTATCCAGAGTCACAAGAGATGATTAAAATCCACACTGCCTGAATGGCAGTGCTGAAAACTCTGGTAACATGAATAAAATATACTGTATTTTCAGCCTACAAGTACAGAAGTCTTCAACAGCTAAAAATAAGATGATTTTTCACTTTTCTGTTGTGCTGTTGAAGAACCGATACTGATGTTTAAACATACTGTAGTAATTCTTTGTGTATAGGTTTTTTGGAAGAAAGAAGTCCGAGCCACACAGTGCGTTACCTGTTTGGATCAGAGTGATGGGCCAGTATGTTATAGCATCCTGTGATCAGCTTCTCGTAAACACGCGCCAGGAATTCATCTGATTCTGCAGGGCCCAAGATCCTCTCTAGGGAGTTGCTGCTTATCTCTGCCACGCTCTCTGTGCTGGTCTCCAAAAGGAGGGGCAACAGGGAATGAATCACCTGTGGTGGGTTCAAATCATCTGACCAGCTGGAAAAGAAAAGAAGTTAATCCTCTGTACGATCTATCAGAGAACATGCTCACTGGATCAATCAGAAGTCACACAAGTAAGGCACAAGTCTGGGTGAAGTCTGTGATAAAAACCCTTTTCAGAAAGCCAGGATAAAGACACTGACTCAGGCATTTTTCCTCTCAGAAAAGTCATTCTCATTTGGAAAACTCTCCACGCGTTACCTTTGCATATATACAGCTACATATTCCTAGACAGTCACGCCATCACATAATATGGCTTTTGGACTTGTCTGCAGTATCCAAAACTATTTCTTTGTTTCAGAATCTCTTAACAGTAAGTCCTTGGAAAAAAAATTCTTTCCTTTTGCTTTTTCCTTGTGCTTTAATAACATCACACAACTAAATGATAAAAAACCATAAATGAAGTAATTAGATCCATATGGTCTCAGTTTATATCCCAGTTTCTTCAAGTCCCTATTTGACCAAAAGGACTAACGTTTTCTCTCAGGGACTCTGACTTTTAAAGACAGCAGATCAAGACAGGAAGGTGATTTTTCATTAATTTAGAAGTGTACACTGTAAGTAACTCTGTTAAAGGCTGAGTTCAAAATACAGATCCAGTTCACGTGTTGCACCCAAGCAGTCTGATGAAGACTGAAAAGCAAACGAGTTAATTCCCCGTATGATGTGTCAGAGAACACCCTTATTGAAGAAATCAGAAGTTGCACAACTCTGGATGGCAGTCCAGGAGAGCAGACAGATTTATACAGCAAGAATGTACCATAAACCCCACCACTTACACAATGAGATCCCCGGTGAGTCTGACCAGGGAGAGCAGGGTGTGCTTAAGGGAAGCTGCAAGGGGTAAACTTTGGCTGCAGAGGGTACCCAGGTGGGCGGCCTGAACCGCGCTGATGTAGCTTTCTGCAGGGATCGTATCATTCGCAAAGGCGTTGCGCTAAGGATTGAGAGAAAAACACAAAAATCAGAAGAATTTGAAAGAAAGACACACTGCCTGCCATGCACAGCAACTGACAGTCCCACCAGATCAATCCACGAGGCTGGACTCACCCACGAGCCAATGTTCGGAAACTCATTTGTGTGAATGTTGTTCCATGATTCACATAAAGTTTGCACAGCTGATGGCAAGTTCTGAACAAGCGCCGGACCTGCGATTAATGAGGAATCATAAGTCACTGAATAATTTCATAGGTCCTATTGAAAACGAGAATGCTTCGCCAACACTGTTTAAAACTAGATCATTAGATTAAGACACAACTGTAGCTATGCTGAGCTGTAATTCTACTGAGGGCTAGTTTCAAATTTTTCTACAAGTCAAAATTATCATTAAGTTTGCAAGGGCTTCCCAGCTTCTTTATTAAAGCAACAGAAGACATGGCAAAAATACTAATTCACTGCAGTCTTCACCAGATCAACATTTCATAATGCCCCTTACTACGTCATGCCACTGGAATAGGAACATGGTTCCAAAAGCATTTCAATAAGCTGGATAAGCCCAGAAGATTGCTGATTTTTCAAGGTTTGCCCAACTTTTTTCAGTTGGGACACCAAGAGGGAAAGATTTCCCGGTCTGCTGCTGACAACTCACTCATTTGAACAAAATGCTCCAGAACACATCAGCCAGCATACAGCTCACCTAGAGTATTAATAATATTAATAATACTACTAATAATAATAATACTCACCTAGAGTATTAGACTTGCAACGGCTGGATCCAATGGCCAGGACAGCAGCATAACCTCGTAGCTTCTCTTCAGAGGGTTTGTTTTCAGCAGAGCCCTCTTCAGAGAGGCTCCGTAGTAAGTAAGATCTGCATTCGGGATGGAAAGGATTTATTTCAGGAAACAGATTTGCATTTCAGAACTAAATGTGTCAATATAGTGACAGATAAGAAAGCAAACTTCTGAAGTTCTGCCACATAGTTCGTGTTATACCACTAAGGGAGTTCTGGGCTTTTATCTCCTCTAAGCTACTTACCAGGAAAAGCACCCACTCAAAAGAAAACACTGATATACTTTTGCTTTTTTCTACATAGGTTCTAATGAGAGTTTAGGAGACTTCAAACTCTTAATGTAAGAATTAAACCCTCTCTCTTTCTTGATGGTCTGACAGCCTCAATATTATCTCAGTGAAATAACCTTAAGTGTCCCTGTCCTAGAGAGCAGTAAGAGGAGGTTTTGCAAGCAAGACTTGAAAAATCAGACGAGGAGGCCACTTAGAAACAACCACCTCACATACATGGCTTGAGAAGCTACTTTTTATTCTTCTTCTAAAACAACAGACACTCTGGAGGACATACATTAGAATAATTCTACTGGACAATGAAAATAAGCCACCTACCTCTAAGAAAGCAAGAAACAAAATGCAAAGAAAGCCCTAAACACATAAAAAATTGTATTCCCACTAGCGATCCTAAGGACTGTACCTGGTGAATGTAGCATAAGTGTCTATTAGCTGCAGCGTAGCAGGCAGGAGGTTTTTGGTTATCTCTGAAGACTTGTGTGGATCAGTTTCTGCAGCTAGCTTGGAAAAGTGCTCATCGAGAGAAACCTGGATCTTGGAAATTGCAGCATCAAGGGTGTAAATGGATTGTAAACTGGGAACTTCGTGTAGCTGGAGAATAGTTGTGCAATCAACACCACAGAAAGAAGATATCTGAAAAAGCAAAGGGATGGAACAGTAAGTGCAAGTCCTTCCACACAAACAGAAGCTCCATCTGCGCAATTATATTCACACCGGCTCACCTGTCGAGCAAAGTATTCCTCTGCTATTTCCACATCGTACTTCACCGAGCTGCACTTGCTGGAGGCCAATTCAATGAGAGAAGCAGCATGGTCAGCTTTCATGCCCTGCTTCGTAAGGTGATCCTACGGATGCCAAAAAAAGACCCGCCACACTTAAAAAGTGCTCTATAATTAACCACTCTGCCAATTACCAGGTTAGAACACTTTAGAAAACACGGACACAAGTTCCCATTTCTCACCGCCATGCCCACGTAACAAATCCCACATGCAGCCAGCACGGAAGAACGAGAGACTGGCGTTCTTGCCATCAACAACATTACAAAACAGCCCGATAAAGATGAGGCTGTACCTTGATCCATGTGACATAAGACGCGATTCGCAGACGGGACGACCAGCGCAACGTGTGTAAAATATCACATTCACCCATCTCGGGTGTGTTCGTAGCCAATTGATTCATGTAGTTTTTGGATGGAGGCAAAATCCCTAATATCCGCCACAGTATCAAGAAGTAGTACTGAAGTGCACAGGCTTCCTGAACAAAAGTACAGTTGGACAAATTAATAAAGAAAGATTGCAGTGTCAATCATTACAGCTACTGAAATTATCTCATCAGGGATTCATGTAGATGTGCCAAATGAGATGAACTCATACTGGACTGAGTTTCTGTCATATTACACAACGAATTATGCAACAAAGATGAGTGAGAAAAGAAAAAGGAAAGATTACACAGATTGTTTTCGTCTTCATCGTGTTCTAGTCAGACCTCCTGGAATTACCAGGGACGCACAGCAAGTCTAAAACATGTTATGAATTAAAAACTCATATGAGATGTGAAACGCTACCATTAGCCATGGGATTTTAAGTTCCCCATTCCTCCAACCGCTGTCAAGAATACTTTGCTCGAAAATATTTAGTTCGAAAACTTGTTATTCCTCAACACAGCCAACATGACAGCAACACAGCCTTACCAGTGCAGTGACATTTTTGTTCTCCTTCCTCCTGAGTGTGTCAAACTGTGACCCAGCCGCAAGCAGTGAAGTCAGGGCCGTGTAAAGCTCATCATACTTCATAGTCCTAGAGAACAGGACCTCGCAAACCTGCAAGAGATGATAAGTCAGGATGGGTGCGTTGCAAATTGCACAGCTCTGCATTTATATATAGCCGAGGTCTTCTTGTAAATACTCAGAATACCCACAGATCAAAACCATGCAAAATGAAACTTTTGCTCTAACTGCTTCATCAAGTCTTGTCTACTTTCCCAGGCACTTGTCAAATGAACTTGTCCCTCAAGGCTTATGGAAATGTCTTTCAAACAGAAATTCTCGTACCGCACTATCGAGACGGTTCAGGTCATCTTCAGAAGCTTCTAGAGACAGGATGCAGTAGAATCTGGGCTGTGGAGCTGCATCTGGAGCATAAGGACAGAAAATAATGTTCAAAGTGACAGTTTTAATTAGCCATTATTGTGTGATCCTCTCTCCTCCATCCCCACAAGCTTTCACATTTGAAGACTAATGCCAGATTCTACTAAGCTCTCTCCATGACACATTATACGTACTTTTAACCTATGGTACACACAGCCAAGGTTTTCCTACTCATACAAACCTCGCATAATAAATACACACTTATTTTGAATTATTTGTAGCATACACCTAGCCAAAAATAATTTTGTTTCATTAAACTTTCTTTGCATTATGTGCATTTTTATCTATTGTATCTATGCCCATTAAAAGTAGAAAAAGCCACACACACACCACAGCACAGAAAGGGCTCTTCTTTATTTGTAAAAGCAAGTCTTGGAATATAAAATTCCTACTGTTTTCTTTCTTACCTGATGAACAGTGTTTGGTCCAGTTTTCTTCTACTTCTTTAAACCCATGATAGAGTGGGACGGACATTCGTCTGCTGCTGTCCTGGGATCCGCTCACCCAGCCAAGGGGTGGGGTCAGCAAATTATATTGCACCTAAATTCAAAAACAACCAACCAACCACCCATGGCATCCTTGTCATTAAGAGGCAAGGGAAAAAATACCAACAACAACAGAAAAAGAACCATAAAATACAAACAACTCTGTCGCTAAGACACAATCATTCCCAGCTTCTGAGAGAAGCCCTGGACCCTACTTGATTTTTATTCTGGAGTGAGCAGCTTAAATCAATGGTCAAGTTTCTAACAACTGAAAAAGCCACACACAAAAAACTAACATCCCATTAATGAGAACGGCACCAAAAACCTCAAAAATGAAAAGCTAAAGCAAGGACACGGCGTACAAGGTATTTGTGAAATGGTGCCTAAATCCCCAAATACTCGAGATTTTGCAAGACAGGTGGGGTATTCATCCTGTCTTTACCAGGATTTATTAGGACAGTAGTTACAGAACATGATCTCAAAATCTTACCTGTTCAAACAGGTACATGGGGGCCTTGGAATACTGATGGAGCAGGTAGTCAAACACCAAGAGCAGACGTGCCACGATAAGCGGCACAGAACATTGCTGGGTATCCATGTTCGCCGTCAGCTCCACAATTGTCTGGATACAGAGCATCATGATAGATCTGCGGCCCCTCTCGGAGAAATTGTGAAAAATAAGCAGCAGCAGCTGGAGATGTTCAACATTCAGATCTTCGGTGTCACTGGGAAGAGTCCCCTGCAAGGCGTTTTGCTTCAGTGTGCCCACAAACCTGACAGGAGGAGAGGAAGTTCATCAAGTTCACTTTTCTCCTTGTTTAGATCCCTCTTTAAAATCTCTTGAACTAGAGGTCACAGACACACTTTCATAATTATATTTCTGTGCTTATTCTTCTAATACTGGCAATTTCACAAATTATTCACTACATCGTGCATTGGAATGAGACTATGAGAACAGTAAAACCTACGTGAATTCAATTAGCAGCAAATACATTTGATGGAAAACAAGGACAATCGTTCAAAGGGAAAGAGAGGAAAGAAGACTGACTTTCAGCTTAACATAAAATTATCTCACCTTTCCCAAACTTTAAGGCATTCTGGAACGTCAGGATCTCCCTGGGTAGTGGCTTTATGCTGCCAAATCAGGAGAAGTCGCGAAAGCACCGACAGACTTTGAGGATGGATGTAGAGAGGCCACGGACCTTCAGAAAAGGGGGCGACTCCCAGCTGCTGGAGCAGTGTGTTCTGGAACAAAACACAGACTTGTTGATTCCTGTGTAACCTCATCTGGGTGTTCCTGCTCCAGCAGGGGGGTTGGACTAGATGATCTTTCGAGGTCTAGCTGCTTAAAAAAAAAAAAAAACAAACCCGCCACAAGAAAAATCAACCAAGCAAGCAGAGTATTTTAAATACACTAGAAAACAGTCATCAAAAAATACAGGAATTGAATTCACTGATTGGTAAGCAGATTTATAACCTCTACTCGACAGTGTTAAGTCGGGTCAGCCCGTGATCTAGCAGAGAAACCCAGAGGCTACAAAGTTCGCACATGAAAGCAAAAGGATTAATTTGATTCTCTTCTGAGCGAATTCTAAGGCCTTTTGGCATCAGTTCTGACAGCAAAGCAAATCTGCAGGAATCCCTCTTGATCAATGTGTGCACAGAGGCAACCCTCCAAAACAAAATATACAACCACATTTCCTTTTCAGCTTTCACCACCTTCAAAGTTCAGTGGATTAATTTGAACTCTGGACACTAAGTTTACACTCTGCAGGATGCTTTCTACTGGATGACTGCAAAGATCATCCAGCTTGTTGGATCCAAAATATTCCAGGCTCTGTTTGCAAAATAGTATACTCCAGGGCCAAATGGAATCATCAATGCACTACTCGAGCTGCAGAGAGTCTGTGTAAAGACGTTAACACACACCAACACTTCATTTTAATTACACATTCAATCACAGACTTACCTGCAAGGCAGGGGACTGAAGATCTGAGGTCACCAAGGAATGGTTGAAGTGATACAGCGCAGCAGCAAACTCCTCATCTGACGTCCCTGTAAGACAGGGATCAAGCCATTTTAGTACCGTTGCTCTCCTACATTTTAAATTTCCACATGAAACTCAGAAAACATACACCTATAAATCCTACAGTCTGTGGTTTCTAATGGAGACGCTGTGCTCACTCACCCTTGAGCCCATCCTTATCCACCTCTTTGATGATGCTAGCTAGCGTAGCCATGTGCTGCTCTGAAAGAGAGACGCTCAGGTAGTTGCGAATGAAGTTATTCCTGGAGTTCAGCATGGAAGAAGTGATGAAGTTCAAAATGTTTGAAGCTAGGCTTAAAAACTGAAAAGAAAAAAAGAAACACACTACAGAAGCAACAAAAGAAGGGGGACTACAAGACAACTTAAATAAAAACAAAACTGCCAGCAAAATAAATCAAGTCCTGTAACTCCACCCCTGGCAGTGGGGTACAGATTTACTCATCACAATCCAGCTCACTGCACTCCGTGTTCTAGATCTGGACCAATTTTACAATTCCCTGAAAAGGCTGCAAGTCTCTGACTTCTCAACTGCAGTATTTATTTTTGTCTTTACCCAACGGAGTTGGAGCTAAAAGTATTCTAGCAGCAAGTCATTTTGCTTATACTTATGCCCTCGTTTTCCCCTCTCCCTCTGTAACCCAAATAGATATTAAATTCAGTCTTTGCTTCCCTGGCAGTAACAAATATCCTGATATTCCACCTGAGGGAAGAGCAGAGAACACTTCTCTATTCAAAGTCAGGACAGTCACTGATTCTCCATCAGCAACGTACTTAAAATACCTGACATTTATCACGCTGTCTGTCAACGCAGCGAGCCGCTGACAAGTAAACCACGCCACAGCACATCAATTAGCTCATGAAGCCTGAAGATCTCGTACCAATTCGGGATCTTTGCGGCTGGCCAGGATGTTTCCGTTCTCTCCGGCCGACTGTTTGTTGGGGCTCTTCACTCTGGGCGAGCTCTCCAAAGGTGGTGGTGGAGGCGGGGGCGGTGGGGCCACCTTCTCTTTGCTCGGAGAGATCGTCTCCTCAAACCACTGCCCAAGGATCGGTTCACTGTCGTCATCTAACGCACGAGGAAGGAAAAACAAACACATTCTATTATAAGCAAATACCTTAAGCAAACTACTCAGGTTAGAAAAGGCCTGAAAAAGAGTTTCAGTGAGCAGAGTTAAGGCATCTGCTATCCTCGTTTTTCCTTTCCAAATCACAAGGCTAAGCACTTTTACAGAAGTCCAACAGGAATTTACAAGGAGAAATTATTTCCAGTCTCCTCCTAAGCAAATACTGCCAAATCCCAGCTGCTCAGGCTTCAGTTTACACAAAAGAGTACAGTCAGCATTACTTCTGCCAAACAGATCTTACAAACTGTTTCATATTTTCAGCATTACATGCCACTCCAGTCTAAGAAGGCAACAGCCCCGTAGCCAGGTTTCCAATAAGTCTGAAAGACAGTGTAAAATCCTGACTTAAGTTGCTTGCTGCAAACTCGATTACCTTGGCTGCTGTCCTCCTCGGTGCTGCTAAAATCGTCCTCATAGTAAGTATTGGAATCAGTGGAGGCACTTGCGTCACTGCTCATGGAACCCTTCCTCTGACGCTGCAAGACACAAGCCTGGGAAGAACAGCAGAACAAGGTAAATTTCAGGATTATGAAAGATAAGAGTTTGAAAATAAATTTCTAATGCATTTTAATTTTCTTCTGGCCAATTTGTCTCAACTAATTGGTTAACAGTTTTTTCAAGGCTCCTCCCCCTTAAGTTGTGCTAAAAATTACACAGGATGATTGGAGACAGATAGCTTGTAAGCAACACTTCTAGGAACAGTTCTAATATAACATTTTGTACACAGCCTTTTCATCTTCTCCCTAAACTCACACATATCACTGAGCTTACAGAAAAATTTTACCAAAACAAATCTGTCAAATTTACAGCTCTGAAAAACGGAAAGAGAGAGGCCCAAGTTGACAGCTTCTGAAAGAAGAATTCTAAATTCTTCTCAGCAAAGTCAGCTTGTAACGTGAGAATTTTCCATGCGGATGACACGTGGCAGGAGCAGTTCAGCCGCAGAAGTTCGCCTGCTGTACGCCAGTTCCTACCTTTCTGTAGGAAGTAGACAGCAAAGTCAGCAGCAGATTAGTGAGTGGTACAGAATCGATCAGGCGCTGAATTCTCTGGATGGATGTGCTTTGAGCCATGACATCCAGCACTGCTGGCGGCCCATCGCTCTCCCAGCCCTGGAGGACAGCATTGAAAAGAGAATTTAAAGCGTGTTTCAGTGGAGAAGGCAAAACATTTCACAAGAACGTATGTGCTACCTACGTACCTTGTGCAATGCCTCCACTTGCAGATCTTGAAACAGTGATGACAGCAATTTGATAGCATGATTTGCTAAGACCACTGAGAGAACACCAAACCCTTGATGCCTACAGAAACAGAAAGGATACAATGCAATTTCAAGGGGAAAAAATATATATTAAATTGAGTGAAGTGACTGCTTTGCTAAACTGAAGAAAACAAATTCTTTTTGAGAATCAAGATGTGAATTACAAATGGAGATAAAACTTCAAGAAACCAAGACGACTCCGTAGTAGCTGCTTGCAGGGCATGGTTAGATACATGGACAATGATTCATTACTTCAGTGAGGTATTTACATACCCTTTGCCAGGTCCTAGTTTGGGAGACCCAACGCTCTCCTTAGTACGTGCAATAATGTCTCTGACACGAAGAGCAGCCAGTGGATCTTTCTCCTTTCCCTTATCAGCCAAGGCCGTGGGGCTGAGGTTCAAGATGAGGAAGAGGCTGTTTAGCAAACACCAAGCCCCAAGCAGCTGGAAGTTCTGATAATGCTGTCATCCCAAAAGTGAAAGAGGGGAGGAAAAAAAAAAAAAAAAAAAGGCACCAAAAAGACAAAATAGTGTTAATCCAGATGTCAAAATATAACAGCACAAAAACAGTGAAAAGAGCCTCAGGAGACGCAAATCTTACCTCACCCCCAGCACGGCGTGAATTGCTGATGGCTTGTCCAATCATTTCATAGATTTCAAGCTGCAAATCAACCCAAAACCATGGTCATGTTTAAGCGCTTCTCTGGGCAATAATAAACCACCACACACACTTCTAAAACTCCAAATACAATTGTATTTTGCCCTCTACAATTAGCAACCCCATTACTTTATCAGCAAGTCTAACGCCTGGAAGTAATAGATATGTACTGCAATCCAAATAAAGACAAATTCTACACACTTCACCTGCCGAGAATGAAAACAACAAATGCTATCACGTCTACTTACACATTTCTGTACAATAGTAGCAGCATCATTTTCATAATCCTCTTCTTTGGAACTTGTTGACCCGGTTCGTACCTGTTGAGTGCTCCCCACATGCAGGATGGCCATGCAGGTTGCCACACTCACACCTGATCGAAATCAAGCAGAGGTAACATTCTTATTAAGAGCCAACCTTGGGATTTAATGTTCATACTTAGCACATTAAAACAAGTGGTATCAAATGTGCTCATAAACTTGACGGAGCTGGGAATACTCCATACAGCTGACAGATTAAAAAAAAAAAATCTTTCGGAAGTACCCCCAAAAGAGTCAGGTTTTGTCCTACAGAAACATGTGAGAACAATTAAAGGGAGGAAATGTTTTACCATGTAATTCAGTACCATTTTTAAGGCAATCTTTGTACTTGACTGCCACATCTCTTTAAAATCTTACCCATATCAATTCAACACTCGGGATTCTGGTGTACTTAAACCACTCCTGGGAAACGAGGTTCATTTGGCAGTCTAACCAATTAAGCTGAAGCCGTAACCATTGCATAAATATATTCTCCTCTGAACATTAAAAAAAAGCAATAATTACAGGCTATTAAGATGACGTTGAGTCACTCAATCTTTGTCTCAGACACTGACAAGAACATTCACAGAATATATCAGAATTTCAGTGTCGTGATAACAATTTTCATATTAACCCAGTCACCATATGCTGCATAGCTTTCAAATTCATGAGAAATAAAGGTTATTTGTGGGCTGAGGCTCAAACGTGCAGGTAACAAAGCAGAGCAAAAGCCAGAGCGACTTAAAGCTCCAAAGAAAATAGAGGAAATCCATTCACCTGCATAGAGACAGCTGAGGGCAAGAACAGTCACATCCTGGAGACGCGTGGGTGTCAGGGGCTCCAGCACGGGCAGGGACAGAGTATCCAGCGCCATAGTCACGTCTATTACCAGCGAATGGAATCTGTTAAAACACGCATTAAGGTTCAGCAACACAATATACACATCAGGCAGCTCACAGGAGCAGCACAGTGACTGATACCATACAGCCAGCACAGTTATTTTCTCTCATACGGCACACCCAAAGAGCAGTGACAACAGCTCTTACCCATTGCGAACAGCGGTGGCATCTGCCACTGTGGCTGGCATAATAAAAAACGAGTTGGCTGACACCGCGTCCTGAAATCGATTTATGTATCGCAAAAAGTAGGGGAGGTTCAGGCACACTCTCAGCAGTTTTTCGGAGCCACCTACCAAATAAAAATAGCAGCGTTATTTTTACTGTTCCATGGGAGAGGTGAGTGGAACAGGTCTAACGGTCACCAATAATTGTCTTAATTATTCTTTGTGGTGAGAAAAATATCACCATAGATGAGGTAATAGGATAAAGACTAGTCTACAACACACAAACCAGACGGTGAAGTTTTCCGCCAGTACTCGTAACAGGTTTCACAAAGCCCTGTGAGCGTGTTACGTGGCACACCAGGTCTAATTCACACCTGCTTAAAAATCCACCCCATAAGCTATTTTATATCTTCTCCCTTTTTTTTTCCCCCCAAAACCAAACCTATTGCCTACAAATACACTGAGCTCATCTGCTCCACAATGAAGAAACCGCATTACAGCCACAACCTTCCTCGGTAACATCGGCGTGCAACTGAGCGAGTCCTAAAGAACAATTTCCTCCCATTCAGAGCTGTAAGGTGGAGCACTGGAGAGACACTGGCTCTTGCATTTTGTTTCCCAATGCTAAAAAGATGATTCTCACCAAGTTCTTGCAGGCTGGCTACATTCTGAGCGATGAATATGCTTTTTGTCTTTGCCGCAGAGGTTTGATCTGTGGAAGCTTGATCCTCGCTCTCTCCTTCCACCTGAAAGCAAGCCCGTACTAAATATATCATGGAAGCATTAAAAATACACGATATTGCAATAAGTCTTTATACAGCAGCAAGGCGTAGCAGCACTCACGAGAGCTGCAAGTATCTCTGAACATCAGCTTCCATGAGGAAACAGAACTATTATTGCAAATACAGCACAAACAGTGTTTTCTTGTTTGCCATTCATCAACACGCAAGTAGGATTTAAATACTTAAGAAAGGTTTTCTTTACGCATATGTATTAAAAAGCTACCACTCACTGCCCTCTGTCCTTCCCTGCACCAATGTTATTAATGTTAAAATTCCGACTTTCTATGTGAAGGCTGTGTGTTTACCTGTGTCTCTGGCGTGACAGATGGCGACGAGGAGACTCTGGGGTTGAAGACGGATGTCAGCTGGTTGAGGAAATTCATCTGCACTTCTTTCTGTCTTAGTTCTGGGCTCACCGGGGACGCCAGCTCCTTCTGGTCCTCTACTGCAGGAGAAACAGCAACACACCATTTCGTACATCGAAAACGCAGTATTTTCTATGCCCAACTCAAGCACCGCAGTGATGTAACCATAAATTAGAACTCTTACCATCAGAGAGGGTTTTGACAGTCTGAGGCAGCTTGGCGGATTTCATCATTGCTGTGAAGGTGATAATTTCAGTTCGATCCAGGCGGCTGCAGCCTGTGCACAGCCCCTTTATCAGCAGAATGAGGTGTTTCTACAAGGAAAAAGACACCAAGTACAATTTAAACTCTCTCGGTTCTAATTATTCCTCAATATCATTTATTCTAAGCAGCTGCATTAAGAGTCCTGCAACTTCAGCCAAAAAGGCTACTGCAGCATCTCGAACCCACTCTGATCTCATGGCAAAGATCGTGACAACTTATTAACTGCAGATAAATCAGGTCGCTAACAGTGTTCCATGTGCTTGTTATGGAAAAGCATCTGGAAAAGCTCTTCTTCCTATGACACACCAAGGCTTAACGCTGGCCCTATCACAAGCTATGCTACGCAAACACATTTCACACGCCTTTCCTCTTTGAAATAGATCTGAGCTCTTCCAAGAAGACTAAAATACAACTGGGGGAGAATGCATCTTTAAAAACTCAAGAAACAGGCAAGAGAACAGTTTTATCCAGGTTGTTACACAAAATAAAATCTGACTGTACGAAACCGCAACAGACTTAACTGAAATTTACTTAAGCGAGGTGTCAGACCACATTTATTTTGGCTTGCTCACAAGCTGCAATTCTGAGAAAAGAATACAGAGGGAAGATCCAACAGGTATCAGTTTCTCCTAAATCACTAGATCTTAAATATTTTAAGAACTTCGGTGATTTTGTTTGACGTAACATCAGAGCAAATACTTCAGAATTAGAGGCCAAAGTCCGTTTTCACACCCAGGCTTGCCCACGCGGTCAAAACCTGCGCTCACCTGCGAAACAGCGCACGCTTCATCTGGGTTCTCCAGCCGCAGCAGCGAGAATTCAATCAGGACTTTACAAGCAGCCGCCACTGATTGCAATTGGTTTCTTGGTACTGAAAAAAGCAGACGCTCGCATCACTCAGGACAAGTTTTTAAATAATTCAGTGTAATACGTTCTTAATGCTTTCAATAAAGCAGAATGCTCTGCAACACGTGCACGTACACAGATGCAATATAAATTCAGTCTCATTGAACGTCAATAAAGTGAGGATGATACCTTCTACCTAGACAAGGTAATTTAGACACAGATGTTGCTTCCCCAGCAACATTATTTAATACTGACAGGAGCACTGAAGAACACAAAACAAGTCGACACAAAACACTTTTCTGCTGAAATTGCCAAATTCTGTCAGCCAAAATAACATGAAATATTTTGAGTCACAATGTTTTGATCATTGCTTCCAATGTAGTAACATAACCGTCTAAGAACAACCTAAAAATCCTGAAAACAGATTTAAACGCTTCATTTAAGCAAAAATTACTTTCCGTATAGGAAGTCAGGCCAACGAATAAGCAACCAAAAGTGAACGCTGTCCAGTATTTGGTGGCCAAATACCCCTATCGACAGGTTTCCCTTTCCACCAGCACTGACATTTGGGCAGTATAAAGCTAGCAACGCCGGTCTCGCATGCTCTGCCTTAATATCTGATTCAGCAAGGGCTTGAGACAAATACCAGAAGGACAGCAGTTGTAGTTTACTTTTACTATATCCTGGCCATAACACGAGAGTAAGAGAAGCAAAGGAGGGGGAACACTTACTGAGCCCACACACGGTAGTGATGTAATGTGTAGAAAGTGCAACGAAGGAAGAGTAAAAAGGCTCATACTGTTTGTCGTGGTGTAGGATTTCAGATTCACTGCAACGGGAGAACAGGAGACATGTCAGTTGTGTACAGCACAACAGTGGCACTGCAAAACACTCAGAATATGTTGTATCTATTAACAGATGTAAGACGAGATTGTTAAAATCATGTTCTCTTTTCAAATCAGAGTTGTGAGAGCAGAATCCTCTCCCTTGTGTCCCATCTCCCGTGTCCTCAGGCCTGACTCCCCCAGCAGCGACAGACCAGGGCACCAAAATCCCTGCCCGCGTAGGACATTTAAGGAAATAGCCCCAATACTGCAAATGTTTCTCCTTTACAGCACGAAAAGGTCAGCCTCTTTTACAATCGCTCTCCAAGTCAGAGACTCATTAATCTTTAAGTTATTCTAAACTCAGCCGCCTATAAATTTTGGACTGTTTGTTCTGCTAACGCTGGGCAGGGTTTGCCAGGAGCGGAGCCCAGGCATTCCCTTTCTGTCACAGCACCAAGTCAGCCGGCGTTTATGCAATTCTGCAAAACAGGAGGATCAAAATAGGCAATTGCACAATAATAGCAAATACACAATGCAGTGTTTGCAACAAGCTGGAGAGTAAAGATTTTGGCAGGTAACGAATGGCAGAGAAAAATGCATCCACTGTAATCAGCCTCGTGGGTCGAGACTTGCAACTTCAGAGATCTGCATCATTTTGCCCCACGCACAAATCAACACACACACAAAAAAAGCTGACATAAACCAAAAGTAAAAAATGTAAAGCAAAATACACATCAACACACTGAAAGTGAAGTCTCTGAGGTCTCTCGGTGAGGGTCACTGGCCATGGAGAACATCTATTTATGCCCAGAAATGACATGCTAAATGCTGCTGCTGTGTCACACCACATCCCATCACACCGAAACCTGAAGGTTTTTCCTGTGACAAAACCAAGGGATGCAAATACATGACTATTAAATGCTTAAATTAATTTATTTCACATATTCAGACGACAAAAACTTTCATTCAGTGATGTGAATGAATTAGTTTGAAGAACAGATTATAAAATTCAACATCACCAGGCACTTTACCTCTCAAAAAACAGCCTTCTCCACAGCAGAGCTTATTTCTGGAGGGGAGTGATGAGCAGAAGGCATCGGCCCATTGTGATACGTTTTACCCCATTAAATGATGATTTTTCATGTTTGGCGACAGTCAACACTGCCACAGACTACGGCCAAACGAACCCCCACGTCCCCTTCACCCACCCACACGTGACAACCCGAACAGCACCCAATTTACGCCCAGTCCCTTTTTTCTATCCTAAGTCACCGTTTCCAGTCACAATGAGAGACGTGGCTCAAACAAAAGAAACTGTAGAATATATCATTTCTTCTGGAAAAATGAACAGAAAGACTCAAGAGCTCTATAGCTGTGATTTCCTAGTTCTGAAGGGTTTTTTGATTCAGTCTACCTGCAAAGTTGAAACAGCAAAGTAGCCATTAAGAAGCGAGAGGCTTCACTGAAGATATTCAGCAGCGTAACACGACTGAGATTCAACCTTGCTGTCTCCTGCTAGAAGAGCAGAGACTAAATGTGCAAAAAAGTTCACGCTCTCTTATATTCAGACACTAATTTTGCTCACCTACCTCTTTACACTCAACTATAAATTAGCAGCAGGTGTATGCAACATAATTTAAGAGAACAATTTGGGAATAATAGAATACAGGAGAAATTGGGAGCTCCTCAATTATCGTTCTGCGTATAGGTCAAGCTGTGCAAGACAATACGCATGAGGCACAAGAACGCAAAGGTGCAGAAACCACAACAAGATGGGGAATCTCATCTGGATTGGGCAATAAAAGGCTTGAGTTTTATTAAAACAAGTCATGGACTTGTTATGGTAGTGAAAAGCAGAAGGCATCTGTCAACTAATCATCAAGCCCTTGCAAACAAACAGAAATAAAAGATAACATCTTAATCCGTGATGTGCTAGAGTGTTATTCTGCATGTAAAGCGAGACTTAATAATCCCTTTTGGCTATTGTGTTGTGATTTATTGCTCCAATAACATTTGCTTCCCCAGGAAAACCACCACGCTACGGAAGAAGCAGTATCAAATATAACACTTCAGCCACCTCATTTCTCAGTTCTGCTTCCAAATCCTAAACAGACCCAAAATAAGCCCTTTCTGGGCACAAGAGCAGCCTCTTTTGGAACAGGCAGAGCAGCAGGTGCAGGAGCTTTCCCTCTGCTGAAAACCAGCTCCCTTGGCTGGCACAGGGTTTGTAAACTGCGTTCCCCTTCACTTCTGTCTTTCCAAGTCAGCATTTCCAGAACTTACAGCAAAAGAGAAGCCAAAGCTGATCAGTTCTTGAATATCCACACTAATAGGGGAATTCCAGTAACGTGATGATGCTTAAATTTAAAAATGAAATATAAGACTCATCAGGAAAAGGGATTTATTGATTTATTTTGAAAAGAATAACGTTAGTGATTTTGCTGTCATCGCACCATGTTTCTTTACCAGGAAATCCAGGCACTTTGTGGATGGTGTCAACCAACAGTCTCACTACAACAGTTAACAACCATCTTCTAAAAATAAATCGAACAGATAAAATATTTTAGATTAGTAATCTAAAGATAGATTATTTGTTCAGAATAGAGGAGCATGGCTCCAAACACGAACAAACTGTGTTTTTTCCTCTGTGATTTACCACGCCGTATCAAGCTTGAAATAAATGATACCGTCCTGCAAGACTCCCTGAGCTCGCACTAAATCCTGTCCCCATCAGGAACAAAACTAACTCAGACCTCAGCTTAGTGCTATGTAAAGGCAACAAACCGCTGGCTCAAGCAGAAAACGGAACCGTCGTCCTCACTAATGGAGTAAACAGACCCTTCCCAAAAGTCAAGCGCGACCACTTAAGCATTTCTGTGATACTGTTCTGCCCAAACGCTCCACCAGTGAGCTTTAGGCACGGCACCGGCGCTGCAAGGAAAAGCAAAGCTGAAATCGTCCCTAAAAGAAAGATCAACCTAAGAACCACCCAAATCACATAAATATGGAGTAGCCGCAGGTGCCGAGGTGAACCACTACTACACGTATGTAAGCACAGAACGTTACTTCGAAGCATCTATTCTCTGGACCCTCAGCCATTATATATTAAGCAAAATACCACAAGGCTTTATTTTGATATCTTCCTTAGCACAGCGTTTACTTTTTGTTTCTTGACAACTTCTAGTGGTCGGGGCTTTACCTCTGTAATGGAGCATAATGTTATGGCATTCATACCTCCTGTTCTAAATAACAAAATAAGGCACAAGTTGAATTTTAGCAGCTCCAGTGAGCGCTCTCACGCTCCAAGTCCAACCTTTCTGGTTCAGAAAAGGCAGACTTGATTCACTCCAGTTTCAGTTCTCCTTAAAACACGAGCAGTATTGCACTGGTAGAAACCCAAACAGGAGCGAGTGCCACACAGTGACCCCGCCGTGAGTCTGTCCCCAGAGGGAACGGGCCAGGTGAGGTGTTTGAACAGCATAATGTGCTTGAACAGGAACAAAAACCGCAAGAACCGTCCCGAAGCCTCTCCGGGGAGTAACTGTCAGTGGTGCTTCTGCTGTGGCCGAGCAGCCAACGCCAACAGCCGGGTGTCTGCGCCCTCAACCCCGCTCCTTAGGTGCCAAGGGGACCCGAACCCCCCGGGAGGAGCCCGGGCCTGAGGAACCCCCGGCGGGGGCGGTTTCCCCGCAGCCCCAGCGCTGCCCACCGGCCCGGCCCCAGCACCGAGCGGGGACGCTCCTCAGCCCGACACCGGCCCCTCACACCGCGAACCCCGAGGGGACCCCCCCGCCACCGGGCACCCGCCCTGAGGTAAAGACCCTGAGGGAGTGGGGCGGGGGGGGAAGGAGGCAGCGCCCGGGCCGCCGCCCTCAGCGCGGGCAGGTGAGCCCTCACCTCTCGATAACCGAGGCGAGCAGCTGCGGGAGCTCCTTCATCTCGAAGGCCGAGTAGGAGGCGGAGAGCAGCGGCCGCACGGCCACGTCCCAGCCCGGCTCCGCCGCGGCCCCCGCGCCGCCGCCCGCCGCCATCTTGCCGCTGCGCTGGGCCAGGGGGGGCCGCGGCGGCGGGACGGGGGGGGGCCCGGACACGCAGGAAGTGACGCAGCACCCACGCGCGCAGCGCGCCTCCCGATTGGAGGAGGAGGGCCCGGCCCAGGCGCGTGCGCAGTACATGAGTCAGCAACTTTGCGGGCGGCGCATGCGCAGTGTGACACGCCGGCGCATGCGCGGTGGCGCCAAACGCCCCCCCCCCCCCCCCCCCAATGTAAAATGGGTTCGCGCTCTTCAGCTTTTATTGAGGGGACGGACGGGACACGGGCTCGATCGTGACAATTTAAATCCACATACAAAGAGTTAAAAGCCATTATCTGGAGGGGAAACACGCTGGGAGGTTCTTTGCTCCTTAACCCCCATGTCGTGGGCAAATTTAAAAAAAAAATAAAAAAAATTGAGAAGGAACTACCATTATCATAACAATAAAGAAAGAACACGGAGAGACTTGACACTTAAATCCCTCCTGCAGCTCAGAAACCTCATTAATTGGCCCAACGATGCCGTTTCCCCCCAACATCCACCCCATTTCGAACCTTTTTCCTGACAAATGCCCCAATGTCTCGTCCTCCTCTCAGGCCTCGCACACAGGAGCTTCACTAACATTAGAGAGATGACGTGACTGCAGATTTTAGGGCTTTAACGGAGCTTTGGAACAGTTCTGTTTCAGTCATGAACGGAGCGGTGTCTCCCATCTCCCGTTTCTTCTCACCGGGAGACGCGGAGGCCGCGGATCGTTTTGTTGCGTTAGCAGCTTTTCTTCCAGCCAAAACGTAATATAGATGTTTGCGTCCATCAGTCACGCGAGCTGGAATTTCTGAGGGCTGGCGGATCCTCAGCCAGCCCCAAATCTCAGCCGCCTTCCCCGGCGCAGCCCTACCGCCAGGCACGGTTCAGCAGCTTCACCTGAGCCAGTCTTTTCGTGATCATCGTCGCAAAAACCAGCCCGAAGAGGACGCTGCTTATCAAGACGTAGTCGTAGTCGTCTTTCAGGACGTCAAATTGCTTCGACGGGTACACGCGGGTCTGGTAGATGTCCAGGCCGTACGCGACAACCTGAAGAAATGAGATCGTGAGCTGGTCACGCGGCTTTGAACATAAAACCAGACGCATAAAACATCAAAAAAATTATTGACTTGGGTCTATAAGTTCTGAGCAAAATAAATGTTTAAATGGTGAGGAGCAAAATAATCAGAATTTACAGACCTCCCCGCCACAGGTTACAGTATCGTCCTGTTCTATCCACAAATTCCACGGCCCCGCGTTGGATCCTCCGCCCTGCACTCACCAAACACGTGGACTCCAGGCCGGAGGGGGCTGTGTAAATCCCCCTCATTCGGGATATGGTTTGGTTGTAGTTGATAAACCTCTCGGCATGGATCTGCACATCGGGGGAGTATGGGATCAGGTTCTCTTCTCTGAAAGGCATTTAAAGAGAAATCAGAACCAGGGCAAACAGCACATGGAGGACAATGCGTTTTTTACTAGTCTGATCATCACAAGTTGACCTAAACCCAGCAAATTTAGCAGCTTTTCTGCTGCAAGATGAAAAATCAAACACGCCAGCTGGGTCAGACTACGTGGCAGCAGCCTCCTCTTAGGCTTCTCAGGTTCGCAAAGTAAGTGTCATTATAAAAACTTCAGTTATTCTGATTGCTACGTCTTGGAGTGCAGACAGCAGGCTGGTTTTGCTAACGATAAGACCTGCTGCCTTGCGGCCAAATTTATTCCATCATCACAGCCTGGGAACAAAGCAGCCTCGTGGAATTTCATGCAAGAATCGCCCTCAATCTGTCCAAGATGAGTTGTTCTCCTTCACGCTATTATATATTATACACAAAATCAGTTATCGCTTGTTCCTCACCTGCTTTGTTCCGTAGGGATCTCCGGGCGGCGAGGATCCAGCAGAGCCTTTGGAAGGGAGAGGATGGCCCCGGAGGGAAGCCCAACTGTGCATTGAAAGAAAAGTATCTTAAAACCGGCTATTTCTGTCAGCATTTTCTAACAGCGAACAGAAATGCCCTCTCAGTGCTTATCCTTACACTTGCCAGGAGCTCCTGGCAGCCCACAGGCAGGATTTTCGGCAGCAAACTGCATTTTGCTTGTTTTTCGTGCAAAACCTGGCTCGTGCAGGTGGCATAAACGCATTCAGAGCAGAGCAGGACATACTTACCGAGCAGGTGACGGCTGGTGATGCCTCGCTCGGTGATGGTGGCCTCCATGGCGCTAATAGCAGAGGGGAAGATGTAAGATTGCTGGAGGACCTGAGGTAAAATGGGGCGGTCGAGGGAGCTGAAGGCTGTGGCGTTGTACTGCTCCGTCCCCTCGTACAGCTCCAGCACGGTGAACTCGTTCCGACGCGCCTTCGTGTTCCAGTACTGGTACTGAAACCAGAGATGATTTTTAGGAATTTTTAAGGAATATGAGGCAGAGTCAACACAGAGGCAGCAGGACATCACAGAGAATGGTCAGAAAGTCTTTTCCACGCAGGTTCAGCAACTGCCTCTCCCTCCCAAATGTTAAAAACAAGCTAAGAATAATTTCTTACCACCACCCAGTTCTCTGAATGGACGATGTGGACGGGTCCCTTCGCTTTCTTCTGCACCGACGAGTGGATGATCCTGCCCGTGACGCCATCCATCAGATATATTCCGATGAAAGTGCGCTCGTGATGCGTGTCGGTGCTCTCTGTCACCACAGCAAGCAGGTTTGGATTCAAGGACTGCAGAAAAAGAAAAAAAACAACTGAGATCCTCATTTATCTGCATTTCATCTGGGACTAGGTGTAAAATAAACTAAGTATCTTTTTAGCCAAAATCACCTGAAGAAATCAAGCAGCTATTTCACCATCATCAGATGTGTGACTGACTTAATTGCTGCATGAAAACATTTTATAAAAGACATCCCCACCAAAATCCGCATCCTCTGCAGCGGCTTGTGGACATAGATAGAAAAAAATGGCACTGTGGGGCAGTGAATCACAACGTAGGGCCTGGAAACTGTGCTGAGATCTTCCCGTGAGATAACGCATCAATAAAATTCAACGAAAAGTTCCAAGGGCACCTTATAGAGGACGCTGCGGTCTCCCATCACACGGCCCTGCGAGTGCACGTGCTCATTCGACCTCTTCCCTTTCACACTCACGATCCTCTGTACTTCGGTGGGTATCACCACCTCCCAGCTCTCCTCTGTTGTCAGGTCCTGGATGAAAAAAGCACAATGTAGGAGGTTCTGTCCTCAAAAAGACACCGTCTCCACCAATAAGACACAGGGAGCTCTCCCTGCTTTTGAATTTTAAAGGTTTCTTAGGCATGTTTTGAGGCTGAACTGTTTCTATCCCGAGCAAAACACCATAAACCAAATGAAACCAAGCAACCAATATCCAGCGGACATCTAGGAAGGTGACATCACTTAGATTGTAATGCATCTTCTGTACCTTTTTCAGCCTGAATCCAGAGAGTTTTCCCTGCTCGGCATCCACCAGATAAAAAAAGATAGAATGGGCTATTTCTTCTAACTGGCGAAGGACATTTTTAGTTGCTGGGAAAGCTGTAACCTGGAAAAGAAGAATTGAAACACAGGTTCAAAACCAATTGACGCACAAAAGAAAAAAAGAAACAACACAGAAAGATTATTTCAAACACATTTGTCAGGATAAGGTCTAAATTACCAGAATAACCTCATAGTTTTGTATGAAATGTGACTCAACGGCATTTTTTTTAAATCTTGCTCTAAAAGGGAGGGGAATAATTAACCAGAACATGAAGAAAACTGCCTCCAGGCAAAGCAATTTACCTTGTACTCATCATCAATCAAGAGCAGTACTTTGGCGTAGTCTTGATCCATAATGGGCAGAAGCAAAGTCTGAAGAATTGGGCGCTTCAAAACAGGGGGAGCTACTTGACTTCTCTTCCCAAAGATGGGGTTAAACACATACAGAAAGCTCATTTTGGTTTCCTAAAACGCAAACAAGACGCAAAACTTGTTCTCAGGCACACAAAAGAGCTGGTTTTCTACCTGCTACCTCCTGGCGTTAACTATTCATACCTCGGATGCAGCTATTCCATCCTCAAAATATTTAGTTTGGAGATGCATGTCTTGAAATAATTTCTTCATGAAGACCATACCATAGCATAACATGGTGTTCATGGCTTAAATTAAATCCTATCTGCCACCTGGGGAAGCAGTCTCAACACAAAATAATGTCTCCTCCCTCACGTGTGAGTACAAAACATCCTGCATCTAGCTGAAGGACAGCTGTTGTCACCTGGCTAACGGAGACTTATCTCACACGACCAAAGAAACTGGACAAAATTATTTCCTTTGTTTCAATAAAAGGCTTCAAAATAAGCATCCTTTTATTTTTTTTTAGGACTGTGTACCTGCTTCCCCCCAGTTCTCACTCTCCTCCTGTCTCCACATCAGTGATTACCAGACAATACCCAAAAAGATACTTTCTTCTGCCTTTTTAAAGGGCAGATTTCCAAGCTCAGCAGGTTCAATGGAGGGACAGAGGGCCTCACCTTGTCCTTAATGAGCAAGGTGCATTGCGGAGGGTGCGGGAAGTGGGCTGTTGTTCTTTGGACCATCAGCTTAAAGGAGGAGCTGGGTCTCACGTTCCTGAGATATTGTTTCCACAGGATGGTGCCAGAGCTGCTCTCAATACCAAAAAGCTAAGCAGAGAAAAACACAGTAAAGCCAAAGTTTAGAACAACACATCTCTCACATTCAAGCACGGCAACTTTCTTTGGGATATGACAAAGATAGAAGAGTCTTAGTCCCTCTCCAAAACTACCACGACATTCTATTAAAGCCTGGCTAAAAATAAGGGTGGGAATTCAGAGCTGAGACTCTTCACTACAGTCTAGAAACCGAATTCCTACCCCGGTGTCCTCACCTTTCCCGAAGCGGTGACCATCACCATCATTTTCTGGAGGTTGAATTCATCTCTGGCCAAATTGTCAATGTTAATCTCATTCTTAATCTGGCTCCGGGGTTTCCGGGCATCATAGAACATCTTCCAAAGATGGGCGGTCCAGGCTTGCAGCAGGATAAGTTGGGAAGACAACCGCTTCAGAAACATCCCCAGCAAACCATCTGCAAACAGACCAACAGTGAGAACAAGAGGGGAAAAAAAGGTTATGTCCCACTCCATAATTAAAATTATGGTCTTGGCCATGCATTAACCCATGATAATTCATTGCTTCTGCCTCACACTCCAGAATAGCAGAGTTTTAGTTATCGTTTCTATGATATTTATCAGCCTTTTCCCACTTCACACTGGCATAGCTCATTCCAAAATATTATCTTAGGAACTTAAAGCAAACCTCCTTGCAGAGAACATAATCTTGTCCTCATTGGTACACTCACAGCAAGTCCCACCTAAAGCTTCCCCACCTATAAGGTGCATTTCTCCCTCTGCACTCCTTACTCAGAGCAAGAGAAGCTCTTGAAGGAGAAAAATACTTAATTCTGCCCAATCAGGGTTTATATTTAGCACCTTGAAATCGGCAAAAAACCCATATTTTTACTGTATTTCACCACTGAGGAAAGCAAGCAGGGAGGAGAGCAAGTTCCACGAGGAAGCGTTAGACAACACAGCATGCAGAGGTTACCTTGAATGGCTGCATCCAGGACAGCGAGAAAACACAAAACAAAGCAAAACCAAAAGCTATTATTGCAAACGACTCCTCCAGAAAGGGTCAAGGGAAATGTTCAGGAGAGACAGCCAAAAAAATCTCTCCTACCGCTGCTGGTTTTTTAATATAACAACATAATATGCTTTGTGTCATTTGCATTTGGCATTGGACTGCAAAAGTTTAGACAGAAATGGGTTTATTTCTGCTCATTTTGATTGCCATTGGTAGAAATTTGAATCATAACTCTCAGCTCTGAGGAAAATGAAAACAATGAATACATTTTTTCGGAAAGTAAATTAAAAAACCTCACATGCCTAAGGGTAATTCTATTAAGTCTATGATTTACCTGCTTTCTTTCCAAATTCTCCCTCCAACTCGGCCTGTGCCCCTGTCAGAGGCAGATCCACCATCTCCAAGCTTACCACTTCTGCTAGGGACTCCTCTCTGCTCCACACGACTTTTCCTGGAAAGAAAAACAAGTAAAATACTGGAAAATCAACACTGGGAATAGACTTCTGGAGGAAAAAAATCACCACTCAGTATAGAAACATCGTCCAGTGGGCCCTTCAAATGCAACTCACTGTTCTTAATGCAATGCAAATTAGTGTGTATCTGTCTGACGTAACATGATCAACTATTTCAAAAAAGACTAATATTTTATGCAACTGGAGCCACTGTTGAAAAAAAAAAAAAACCAACAACCACAAGAACTGTAAAAGCAATCTGATGTTTTAAAAGGGTTGCAGTCATTAAGTCTATTTAAAACAAGAGATGAACAGTGTGAACACCTGGGTGCCTTTTATACCCTAGAAAATTCACGTCACTGAGATGGACTCTCAACCCTTTCTGCAAACTAAAATTTTTGAGGATCTTTTCTGAAGAAACTTTGAGGAAGATTAGACTCTCATCCTATAAAAAGAGTTCTGAAATCTGCAGAAAACCCATGAAATTCAAAGGCTCTGTCCATGTAAAGAACACTGCAGAAACATTTTCTCGGAGGAGATATCTAGTGAGGGTGAATATTTCATAGGATTTAGCTCAGGACAGTTATACGTAATCACTTGGGACACTGAGTTTTCTTCTTGTCCTGCAGTGCCAAGGTGTGCACTGGTAAAAACGGAGTAGTTGAGCTGTTTCCCGGTTACCTGGCTGCTGGAGGAACATCAGCATGTGGTCTTCCGTTTGCACCAAGGCTCGGTAGCCCACAGAGTCATCCTTCTTCAGGAAAACTTGGATGAACAGCTGGAAAAAAGAGCAAATAAACCAGCGAGGTTAACCGATTGCTTCATCTCCTTGGAGAAAACAAAACTATTGGGTGAAACAAGAGCAAACGGCGTCTGCAGGATGTCCGAAGGGCTCTACCGGTCCTGCCGAATCGGGGCAGGGAGGGCGCTGCAATCTGATAAACCACGGGACTGAAATAATCCCTCCCCGCTCACCTGCTGCGGTTTGGCACCGCTCTGCTCCAGGGTGAAGGTAATCGTGGTATCCAACAATCTTTGTCCAGTTTCAACCAGGTAGAGATTAATATTGTAGGTTTGATTGGAACAGATTAAGGATTCCTACAACAAGCAGAAAACAGCTGAGTTAAGCACACACACCACACCAAAATCTGCAGAAGGATTTAATATTCAGCAAAAACTGTGGCTTCCATGTTCTTTTTAGATTATATATATGGAGCTGCTACAAAATATCAGACTCCAAAAAGCTGTGTGACACCTTTTTTATTGTTTCTGCATGCAAAGGAATAAAATGGACTGTCGAGAAGTTCTACAGTTCTGGGGAACAAGTGCACTTTATACCTGTTTCCGGGGCTCCTCCAGAGCACCTGCAGCATGAAGGCCATCAGAACTTCCAGATTTCTGAAACGAGGATGAAAAGAGATAACGTGGCTGCAGACCCCAATGCAAGTGTAAAAAAAAAAAAAAAAAAAAAAAAGTTTTTGAGTGCCTGCCTGACAAATCTCAGCTCGACTCTGAGAACAGGCAGAAAACAGCCGTGTTCTATTTCTGATAAAAATGAAACTTTGCTAAGTTTGTTATCTCTAAGAACTGAAATCCTCGCTAGGTCAGTTAAGCCCGTTCCTAGTTACACGCCCACCTTACGCAAGGCTGAAATGCGCTGCACGCAGGACAGCACGCTCCACCAAGGCACAGACAGCCTTAGCTCGTTGTAATCAAGACCTAATTGCATTTCCAGTGTCTTTGTATGTCTAAAAAGCTGATGAAATCTTCCTTAAATTACTACCCATCCCTGGGCCTGTGAAGGAAAACACTTGTGGAATGTACCCCCAGTGCTGGTTACACAGGAGAAGCACATTGTACTCACCAGTTCGCTCCTGCAGGTCAGGACAGCAGCCACAGTTTTCTCTCCAGTTGTTGCAAAACTCACCAGAGCTGCCTGAAAACGAAAAAAAAAAAAAAAAAAGCAGGAAATAGTAAAACAAAAAAGAAAATCCTCAGACCCCACCAAAACCTGCCTGTGCAGCGAATTATGCCACACAGGAATTAAAAACAGATGATCTTTCACAGCCGAATTTTAATTTTCATTGTTTCACCAAATTAAAAAAAAAAATCTCTTATAAGATGGAAAATCCTTCTCATAAAGATGGAAACGGTGCACTTGCCACAGGCTTTTGAACTACTATATTCAGTGTTACTGAGTTTTTTAAAGCTTGTTTGCTTTTCAAAACCTCTCAGCTGGCCTACCCAAAGTATTGAGGCACTACTGGCCACTGAGACCTGCATTTCTCTGTCTACCTGAAAAACCTCAATGCTGATAGTTGTGGGCAACAAAACACACCTACCCTGACGCCTGGAAATACTTCAGCAGCCAGTGTTAACGAAATCAAACGGTTTTCAAGTGTTGCAGCCAAGAGTACACGGAAATGAGAAGCTCAGCAGCATGTTTAGAATGCTTGCTACAGATTCTTTTTATTTATATACGATAAAAATGAAACCTTGCTAAGTTTGGCTCTCTTGCTTGAGTACAATTATCTCAGTTACCTGCTGGAAGTCCCGAAGGTGGCTGAGCAGCCCGTGTTTGTACTGCAGCAGCGAGAAGTGGCTCGGAGCCAGCTGCAGGAAGAACTGCGTCCGGGAAGCAGCGACTGCATTGGGCTGAGTGGCCAATATCCTGGGCTGGAAGCCATCAGCAAACTCCAGCTCAAGTGACTGCCAAAGGGAAACAAGCATATGTGTTCGTGAAAACTTTCTCCTCACTGGAACAAATACCTTCCTTTACCAGCAGCAATATGAGCTTTATGAAGAGGTTCTACATGTCAGGATAAAGATACAGCACAAGCAAGGAGAACTAGGATCTCATGGGAGCAAATTCTGGAGACATCAATCCAGAAGGAATGATTAGACAGACAAAATACACACTTTTCTCTCCCTTCCCTCAATTTACGGGTCGTGCTCTGCCCCACACCTCTCCAATCATTCTGTGGTTTACTAACAGAACCAGGCTCCAAAACAGCTGGACGATGAATTACATAAAACGTTCTTTCGGCACTTCTCACCTGCAGCGGGATCTGCTTCATCTCCTGCTCCGTCTCCAAGGAGCAAACGTAGAGCGACTGGCTGTCCCCGTCCACACACACCAGCACCGCGTCCCCCACCACGCTGCACGCGCCGGTTAAGCTCTTCAGCCACGGGGCTGCTACTTGAATCTGCCAAGAAAGACATAAGTAGAGATTAAGTTGTCAATAAAACAAAATCTTCAAAGAACCAACCTAGACACAACCAAGAATTTAAGTCAGAATTATTTTTACCCATGACCCGGGGAGAAACTATCTGTCAGCCTGAGGTTTTCCAGGATGGTTTTGACTAACAGCTGCGTGTCTAATTCAGTTTTGATTTCAGGGCATTCAGCAGTGAAATGCATTTATTGGCCTGTAGGCAATGCCGCAGTGAAAAGGAAGTTTATCTGTACTACAACACCAATTCATTACTCCGCACACCGGAGTTGGAAATACATTTGTTAACACCAAATTCAACATTTTGGATCTGTAATCGAGCGCTACCTGTTTTGTAATTTCTCCATCTTCTACGCTGAATGCTAAAATGTTCAAGTGGCTCTGGGGAACGATTCCAAGCACGTGGATCACTCCAGTCCCACGGGAATACAACAACTGGTACTGAGTGCTCTCACTGCAAGAGAAGCAGCAACCATGATGTGTCATCTCCTCACATTACCATTTTCAAAAGCATAATGCAAGCACAGCACCCTTTCCTCTTCAAGGCAACGAGTTCCCCGTCAGAAGTTTGCATTTTTACTTAAAATATGTTTTTTACCTCTCTGGTAAGTGTTCCACCCATTTCTGGTGCCCATTGGAGAGGTAGTGAAGGGAGATGGCCGCCTTCTTCAGCACGGCCACGTATTTCACCGCGTCCTGGAGCCCCACCAAACACGCCGCCTGGAAACTATGCACAGGTCAGAAAAAATAAGTTAGAAAATTATTTTTTCTAGGAAAAAAACCCAGCAAAACCACAAAACTCCATTTGAAGACTTTCTTCAAACACTTAATATCAGTCTTGAAGTAAATTTATAGCCCACTTTATCAATCCTTGCTGATCTCAACAGAGAGCATTAGGGTGGAATACAAACACCGCAAATTAGATGCGTGTTTACCATGTTGTGTATTTGAAGAGAAAAATCTATCTATGGAAAAAAATTGTATCTCTTCGTGTTACTGGTTTGTTAAGAAATAGAAACTGCATTAGACTTAACTGCAAGGTTCAAGCATTCCTAAGGAAATCAGCCAAATGTTATTACAGAAACCTTACAACTAAATAATTTTTCTCTATAATACAAATCCAAACAAGATCAACAATCCCTTTTTCCTTCCTAGACCAGGATTACAAAGGGAAAGAGACAGCTCAAACACAAAGCCTACCTGCCCGTGTCCAGGGACATCTCCCAGTTCAACCCTCCGATGTTGGTCTCCCAGGAACGCAGAATGCGTCCAGCATTGGACACCGTGATGGCATCTGCCCAGAAAATTAAGAAAAAGAGATGAACGCAGAACTTGTCACCCACCACAGATCAACAAGGTGATGAGCTCCGGCAAGTTCAACTTGTGGTCTAACACATGGCTGAGATCCCACATCCAAGGCCGAGTTCTGAGCCCAGCCCAGCACCTGGACGTTGTCCTTACCCTGCCCGTGGATCAGCATCGCATCGATCGCTCCCTCAGGGGTTCCCTTGTCCACATGGCGCCACACTGAAGCAAAAAAGAGTTAAGTGAGAACAAGACTTGTTCCCCCAAAATCATTTCTTTGTTATTATCTTTAAATATAGGCTCTTTATGGCAATAAGTTTATGCAGAGAACAATCTGCCCGCCCTAAGAAACAGCTTTTGAAAATTGCCGGTTGAACCTTCTCTGACAAAGCAGCATGACCAGCATTCATTTACCAGCATGAAAACACAGTGCAACTTGGTTAACAAGTCAGCCCCAGCACAACAGGTGCATTCCCCACCACAAAATGCCGCTTCACTCACAGATTTCACCGCTCCTGGAGTTCAGGGCGGCCACAACGTTCTTCTCAGTGGCCACGATGAGCTTCTTCGAACCCTGCGAGGCTTCCAAGGAAGCAAACTTGAGGTTCCCCACATACTGCTGCCTCCTGCAAGGGGAAACATGGGTCAGGGCGAGACAGAATCACAGGATGTCAGGGGTTGGAAGGGACCTCGAAAGCTCATCCAGCCCAATCCCCCGCCGGAGCAGGAACACCCAGAGGAGGTTACACAGAAGGTGTCCAGGTGGGTTGGAATGTCTGCAGAGAAGGAGACTCCACAACCTCCCTGGGCAGCCTGGGCCAGGCTCTGGCACCCTCACCAGGAAGAAGTTTCCTCTCATCTTTAAGTGGAACCTCCTGTGTTCCAGTTTGCACCCATTGCCCCTTGTCCTATCACTGGTTGTCACCAAGCAGAGCCTGGCTCCATCCTCCTGACACTCACCCTTTACAAATTTATAAACATTAACGAGGTCATCCCTCAGTCTCCTCCAAGCTCCAGAGCCCCAGCTCCTCAGCCTTTCCTCACACGGGAGATGCTCCACTCCCTTCAGCATCTTCGTGGCTGCGCTGGACTCCCTCAACAGTTCCCTGTCCTTGACCTGAGGGCCCAGAACTAGACACGATATTCCAGACGGGCCAACGCGGCGCCTCACTGAGGGGACAGGCCCAGCGGGAGCAGGCAGCACGTTGGGCCCGGGGCCTGCTGGCGGGAGGAGGATCCCGGCGCTGTGAACCCGCAGCTTTCCCCCAGCACTCACCAGTCGAACTTGCCCACTTGATCCTCATACACAGCGGCCGCCAGCGGCAGCAGCAGCACCCACAGCGCGGCCGCCATGACAGCGCCCAGGGGTCCTTACCGCCGCGGGGCCGCCCGCAACGCCGCCTGCGCGAAAAACACACGTGAGGACGGTTACCCTGACGCAGGCACCGCGCAGGACAGCCCGCCGGCGTTCCCAGCAGCCCGCGCGGCGCCGAGGGGGCCTCGAAGCACGGCGGCGGCAGCATGCCGAAGTCCAAGCGGGACCGCAAGGGTGAGCGTCCGGATCCCGCGTCCCCCGTTCCCCGGCCCCTCCCCGCACTAACGCCGCCTCTCTGCTCCGCTCCCCGCAGTCTCCCTGACGCGGACGCCCAGGAAGGGGTTGGAGGCCAAGCAGGCACTGATCGCGGAGGTAAGTGCGGCCCGGCCCGGCCCCGCGCGGTGCCCCCCGGGTCCCCGCTCCCGGTAACCGGTTCCTCGCAGCTGCGGCGGTGCGTGGACACCTACAAGTACATCTTCGTGTTCTCCGTGGCCAACATGAGGAACAACAAGCTGAAGGACGTGCGGAACGCCTGGAAGCACAGCAGGTGAGGCGGGGGATGGCGGCGGGGGGAGCGGGACGGGCTGACAGCGCCGGCTCCTCATCGGCCTCATCCTCCTCTCGCCGCTCCAGGATCTTCTTCGGGAAGAACAAAGTGATGATGGTGGCGCTGGGACGCGAGCCGAGCAGCGAGTACAAGGAGAACCTGCACAAGGTGGGGGCTGGAGGGTTCTGTGCATCCCCTGGTTGCGTCTTGGAGCGATGGTGAGAGGTGACAGAGCTTGTGTCACCTTTGTGCCGTGTTTTAATGGAGTCCACCCCTGTCACTGAATCATTTTGGTTGGAAAAGCCCCTCAAGATCATAAAGTCCAACCGTTCCCCACCCCTGGCACTGCTCCATGTCCCTGAGAACCTCGTCTAAATGCCTTTTAAACCCCTCCAGGGACAGTGACTCCAGCACTGCCCTGGGCAGCCTGTTCCAATGCCCCACAGCCCTTTGGGGAAGAAATTGTTCCCCAGATCCAACCTCAACCTCCCCTGGTGCAACTCGAGGCCGTTTCCTCTGGTCCTGGCGCTTGTTCCTGGGGAGCAGAGCCCGACCCCCCTGGCTCCAAGCTCCTTTCAGGCAGGTCAGAGATCAGAAGGTCTCCCCTCAGCTCCTGTTCTCCAGCTGAACCCCCAGCTCCCTCAGCCGCTCCCATCACACTTGTGCTCCAGCCCCTCACCAGCTCCGTTCCCTTCTCTCAACTCGCTCCAGCACCTCAAGGCCTTTCTTGGTGTGAGGGGCCCAAAATTGACGCCAAGATTCGAGGTTTGGTCTCCCCCGTGCCCAGCACAGGGGACGGTCACTGCCCTGGGCCTGCTGGCCACACCAGTGCTGACACAAGTCAGGACGCTGTGTCCAAGCAGGACATATCCTGATGCAAAAGCTCTGGTTTAGAGATTTTGTAGCTGTACAGGATTAAGCCTGAGATGAGTCCCTGGGTGCTACCCAAGCCCCACAGCCGGCTCCTCTCTTTCAGGTCAGCAAACACCTGAGAGGTGAGGTCGGTCTCCTCTTCACAAACCGCACCAAAGATGAGGTGGACGAGTAAGTACCCGCGTGGCTTTGAAACGCCAAGCTGCCTTTTTTCCACTCAACTACTCCCCTTGCTGATGTTTCTCTTAAAGCAGCGATGACCTCATGAGACTTTTCCGCTCTCCCTGCCAGCCCTGCAGCACTGGGGCAGAAATCACAGCCGTGATCCCCGTCTCGCCCTGTGGGACATTCTTCCCGCACCTAAACCTCTCGTTCCTCCTCTCAGGTGGTTCTCTAAATTCCAAGAGGTGGATTTTGCCCGTGCGGGGAACAAGGCGACGTACACGGTGAGCCTGGACACAGGGCCCTTGGAGCAGTTCCCGCACTCCATGGAGCCGCAGTTACGGCAGCTGGGATTGCCGACAGCCTTAAAGAAAGGTACGTGGGGCGGCCGCGGAGGGTGAGCTGCAGTTTTTGTCTTTTAAGGAGAACATTAAATAACTCAGAGTGCCTTAGCTCTGCACCCCGTATCCTGGCGGGTGAATCCAGCCTTTGGGAACCTGCTCCAAGAGCTTTTGTCCCCGCAGGAGTGGTGACGTTACTGTCAGATTATGAAGTCTGCAAAGAAGGGGACATTCTCACCCCTGAACAAGCCCGCGTCCTGGTGAGTAACGACATAACACGGCATCTCCACGAGCCCCTATTTCACCCCATACAGAATAATTACCTGTTCAGCTTAATTTTGCTGGAGAGTGCAACTTCTCGGGCGAAGGTGACCAGTACTTGAAGCAAACACCCTTTTGTATTCCTAACATGGGCGAGAAAACTCTGCAGGAATTACTTTGGCTCCTGCTGTGCTGCAGTTTCCAGCTGGAAGCAATATTTATATTTAATATTTATTATTTAAGTGTTCGTGTTAGACTGGCCACAGAGAGAATAGAGTGGGAATGACAGATTTGTGTCCTTTCCTAGAAACTCTTTGGCTACGAGATGGCGGAGTTTAAAGTCACCATCAAATTTCTGTGGAATTCTGAGACCGGAGACTTCCAGAAGCTCGTGGGAGACACAGCAGAGGAGGAGGAGGAAGAGGAGGATGAAGATGCTGATGACAGCAATGAGGGGTAGCAGCAGTCCTTGTGCTTGGACACTAGACAGTTCTCTGTTTTAGAGAGAAGAAGAGGAGGGTGTTTCCCTTCCCTGTCTGCACCCAGAGGACAAAGACGATCAGCTCAAAGATGTTCTTCATAAAAGATGACCTAATTATGCTCCTTTTTTAATGTAAATCTATATATAAAACTTCAGATGGCTGTCACTGCTGCCTGTTATTTGAGTGCCCCAGGATCTAAGGAAAAGTCACCTCAAACATGAAAATTGGGCAGAAAGCATGTAAATGTAACAAAACTTGGATGCGGCACGCTTGGTGCCAGGGAGGATGCTGAGGGTTTGTTCTTATTGTCACATAAAAGCTTCAGAAAAAACTATTTAGCTCAAAGTCAGCGAGCGCTCATAAGAAGATGCCAGCCAGGCTGTAGGGACACTTAAGAGACAGGGTGTATGTTAGAAAAAAGGTTTTATTTATTAAATTAATTATCTCATTAAAGCAGAACTGGGGCCCTTCCGCCAGTTTTGTGTCAGTTTTCCCCAATCACCTGCATTTTTAAATCATAGTGTGTGCTGCGTACAGCTGAAGGTCCACAAGGGGAGGAAGAATAAGGCACGGCTTAACATGTGCTGACAGCCGTTAGTGCATCCTAAAAACTTCATTAATACAGGGAAAAATTACATGGAGCGAAGGGGCTGGGGTGGGGGGTAAGTGCCTCTCCTATGCTTCCAGGGACTCGCACTCGCTTTTCCACCCTCTCCACACCTGCTTTCGCATTCCTACTCTGGTCTCTAGCGGAAATAGTTGGGGCAATCGTGTGCAGTCAGGTTCCAGGCTCTGTCAAACGCCTCCACAACCGCCGGGAGCAGGGGACCCTCCTCGCTGTAGTCCAGGTTCTGCTCCAGCTGCTCCAGGTTGGACATTCCCAGGATCACTGCGTCTCCAAGAGAACCCTGGAAAGCGGCAAGAGGAGTCGCTGAACCCAAAATAAACCCAGTTCAGCTCCCGAGACGCTGCAGGCCAAACTTTAAATGTTTCTTTCCAGTAAAATTCAGACAACCGACACCATGAAGTTCACAGGGCCAGAACATCTCCAAGTCACACCAGTGCCTCGAAAGCTGCCAAATCCCACCTTACGAGGGGCTACAGGAACATTTTGGGGAGATGGGGAATATAACCATGAATTTCCAAATCTGATGAAAAGCAAAATCATCCCCTCACAGGGAAGCTGGCTGGGTGGGAAGCCAAGACCCCAGTAACTGGCACTTAAAATCTTCCACTTTTTCCAATCCTGTGACTACAGGAAAGGCAGAATCTGGACACCAATGCTCACTTTGGAAGGCCACAAGCCCAGGGGATATCCGGATTAAAATATAATAATTGTTTGTATGCAGATATTTCCCTGTTTGTGTGCTGCCACGTCAAGCTCTCACCTGCAGTTTGGAGTGGTGGTACAACCAGCGCAAGGCTGCGGAGGTCAGGCTCGGCGCGTTGGAGCCGTAAGTGTCTTTCAGAGCTCTTTCTATTAGGGCAATTCCTTCAAAATTGTGCTTTTTCCAGTACCTGCAAGAAAAGAAATCGCTCTTATTGCCCTTGGGACCTGTAGCAAATCGTACATCTGTATTCCAAGCAAGCACGAAAGGCTTTCAGGAAGCCTCATAAAATTCTTTGTAGCCTCCAAGGTCTTCTGTCAGCAAAGGGGAAGCTGAGCCTAAAAATGGCTCCGCAAAGCTCGGTCACAAGCCATGGTATCAACCACATGCACAGATGTAATAACTGCACAAGCTTTGGGCAATTCTGCTTCCTCTCAGCTGATTATTAGTGTGCTTTTTTATGTAGCCACTCCTGCTGCATCTCCCTGCTCGTCAATCAGCTCAAAACGTACCTGTCCCTGTAGGCTTGAGCCCAGTCATTCCCAAAAAACCGTCCAGCGGGCTGGTGTGTGTCTTTGTCCTCGTACTTGTACTTGCCAGTCAGCAGCCCCCCTGCAAAGGGTCAGCAGCCCCTTTAGCAGTGAGCCGGATCCTCTGCAGCCCCCATTTCACGTGGCTTTGTCTCAAAGTCTCACCCTGTCCCTCCCCATTACCTGCCAGCGGATTGTAGGCGTAGAACCGCAGCCCGAAGTATCGCAGGCAAGGGAACAGCTCGGCTTCCACCTGGCGAGTGGTCGCATTGTACATTCCCTGCACAAAGAGGAGTGGGACAAAGAACTTCAAATGCTGGCTCAGGAGCACCTGGAACAGCCTTTTCCCCACTCTGCCCTGACAAAACTTATCCAGAAGAGCAGTGCCAGGTCACAAAAGGTTATTATCTGCTTAGGAACAGACTTTCACTAAAACATTGCAAATAACATATCAAGGGAGTCGCTGACTCAAGCAACAAAACACATGCTCAGCTTTTTGCAAGAAGCAATCTCAGCTTTCTAATCACGTGAAAGAACTTCTCAGACAACTGCAGCAGCTTCCTTGTCTGTTTTTATATCTGATATACCAGGGGCTGGTCGAAGATTTGGGGCTCCCATACCTTTCCCCATGGTGACTGACCATTGCTGTGAGGAGACAACCAACTGCATGCTGCTCTGATCTGAAGCCCCATATCCCTCTGGTTTGGTTCATCTTAACCTCCCCAAAAGATCTGCCAGACCACAGCAGCAAGGGCCCATCCCTCACCTGGTACACAGTTGGCATCACCCAGTTGTTGTATTTGCAGATGGTGCAGATTTCTGCGACCTCCCACGCCGCGTAGTTTGACAGACCGAGCTCTTTAAACTTTCCCTGCAGAGGAATAGAAGTGTATTCAGTTCCAGTTTTAAAAGTGTGTTTTTATCTAGATGGTGTGAAAGGACAGTTGCCCAATTTCAGCTGAGTTCTCTGCTTGTCCCTGTCTGCTTCTTCTAGATGACTATGAATTATAAGACCTGACAAAAATACTTCCCCTGTTTTATGTTCGAATTAAATGGCACTGTTAGACTAATGTGATTCAGGAATTCTTCACCCATTAGCAGCATGAATTTTAACCTAGTCAGTTAACACAGCTGAAAGCAAAGTTCAGATGTTCTCAGAGATTTTGAGAACAAAGTGCGCTACGTGAACATGCAACAGTGTCAGCTGTTCGGCCTTGCCCGGGTCACCTGCGTCCTTTCTTCCTAGTGTTGTGCAAACCCAGCGCTGCAGAAGGGCACAACGAGCAGCCTTGGTTTGAAAAGGTGGTGGGAAGGAGGGAGAGAAGCAAGAGATGGTCCAGGCTTGGACTGCCCGCTTTACTTCTTTGTGCAGCTCGTTGCAGGCATGCAGCGTCTCCTCCACCGGGGTCCCGTGGTCCGGAGCGTGGAGATAGAAGAGTTCCACACTAGTCCTCTTCAGCCTCTCCAGGGACGTGTTCAGCTGCGATCGCACGCTCTCGGGCTTCAGTGTCTTCCCATCCCAGTGGTTGGCCTTGGTGGCAACTTCCACTGGCAGAGAGAAAGAAAGAATAGGCAGGGGTGTTTCCAGCTTCAGGAAGGGAATGGGGATAAGAGGCATAATGCAAATATTCCTTGAAGTGTTTTAGGGAAAGGCCCTTGGGAATCATGTCAGCCTGGCAGGAGAGGCCCTTCTCAGGGATGGTGTCAGCCTGGCAGGGAATCACAGAATCATTTTGGTTGGAAAAGCCCCTCAAGATCATAAAGTCCAACCGTTCCCCACCCCCGGCACTGCCCCATGTCCTGAGAACCTCATGTCTGTCTGTCCAACCCTCCAGGGATGGTGACTCCAGCACTGCCCTGGGCAGCCTGTTCCAATGCCCCACAGCCCTTTGGGGAAGAAATTGTTCCCCAGATCCAACCTCAACCTCCCCTGCCGCAACTCGAGGCCGTTTCCTCTGGTCCTGGCGCTTGTTCCTGGGGAGCAGAGCCCGACCCCCCTGGCTCCAAGCTCCTTTCAGGCAGGTCAGAGATCAGAAGGTCTCCCCTCAGCTCCTGTTCTCCAGCTGAACCCCCAGCTCCCTCAGCCGCTCCCATCACACTTGTGCTCCAGCCCCTTCCCCGGGGAAGCCCCTTCTCCTCAGGAAACGGTCCCTTCTCCTCAGGGATGAACATTCTCCTCAGGAAACGGTCCCTTCTCCTCAGGGAACGGTCCTTTCTCCTCAGAGATGACCGTTCTCCTCAGAAACCGCCGCCTCCCCATCCCCACAGCGACCGGCCGTACCGGGCTCGGCGCCGCCCGCCAGCAGCGCGCCCAGGATCCGCTCGGACTCTCCTCCCGCGTACATGTGCGCGGTGTCGATGAGCCGGTACCCGCGGCGCAGGAAGGCGCGGAGCATCGCGGCGCTGGCCTCGGGCCCGGCCCGCCGGCCCATCTCCATGGCGCCCAGCACCACCCCGGGCCGCGCTCCGCTCGCCGCCATCGCCGCCGCCGCCGCGGACACTGCGCATGCGCGCAACCTGCGCGCAGCCTGCCCGCCCCGCCCACCGCTCCCGCCGCGCATGCGCGGAGCGCGGCCCCGCCCCGAGCGCCCGCCGGGACCGACTGCCCCAAAACCGGCGGGTTTGGCACAAAAATCAGAGTCGGGGGAAAAAAAAAAAAAAAAAAAAGGCAGCGAGTTTGTGAAAAAGCAGGTTTGCAAAAAAAAAAAAAAACAAACCACCAGTAGTTTTCAGCCGAAAGCAGCAGATTTGCGGAAAAAAAAAAAAAAGCAGCAACTTCCCGAAAAAGCGGCGGATTTGGAAGGAAAACAGCGAGTTTCTGAAAAAGCAGCTGGTTTGTAAAGGAAACGCAGTTTCTGAAGAAGCAGTGGATTTGGGGAAAAAAAAAACAACAAGAAAACAACGCCAAACAACAACAACAAAGTGTCCGAAAAAGCGGAGTTTCCAAAGAAAAATAAAGCAAATTTCCAAAGCGCGGCCGGCGAGCGAGGTAAGTCCCTGTTTGCGAGGACACATCGCTTGGGTTTTATTTTTAATTTTAGACCAAATCCCGCTGGGCTCGTGGCCTTCCCAGGCCATCCCACCGGCCACGAAATTGGGGCGAATAAAGGTGAATTAGCCAATAATAAGATTTTTGCAACGCGCTCCAGAGAAGCCATGAGCCTGTTCCTAATGTATCTATATTTTCCCCCCCCCCCCCCGTCTTATTTCGTTTTTTTCCCCGTGTGTTGCATTTTTCCCCAGCGTTATCCCAACAGTTTGGCTGCCGGGCGCGGATTCGCGTCCCCGTTTCATGGGCGCCCGGCGCTGGGGGGGTGTCCCCCCCGGGAACGTCTCCGAGTGTCCCAACGGCTCCCGCTGGGTCATGGACGTGTTCAACGAGTGCGCCCAGGACGGCCGGGACGTCGCCAGCGTCGTCCTGGGGCTGGTTTCCATCCTCTGCTTCGCCGCCGCGTCTTTTCCGTAAGTATCGCTCCCAAACCCCGTCCCTTGCGACAGCTCCCCGCTCTGAAAAAAAAAAAATCAAATTTCAAGCGCGAGCTGCTTGAATCATCAAATCTATCCGGCTTGGAAAATTTGGGTTTAACAGGAGAGGGAGCAGGCGGTACAGCCCCAAAGCCTTTTTTGTTATTTTATTGTTATTATTCTAATTGGCAGCTGTAATACCACACGTAAGCCAACTGCAATGCAGTCGTTGCAAGTCGTACGTGCAGAAAAAACATTTCCAGGAGCTCTGGGCTTCTCGGAAGCGCTGGGATAACCGTGGCGGATGGGGACGGGAGGGGTTGCGGCTCAGTCTCCGTGCATCGTCAGATTATTTCGTAACCGGAGAGGCGGTTTCTGCAGCTGGTGCTTCTGTCCCCGCACGAGGGACAGATCACAAGGGCTCGAGCACCCGATGGGTGACAGGACATCTCGTGGGGGCCAATCTGCAGGGGAAATCTTTGCTTTTCCTCCCCCTGGGCGCTTTGGGCTGGTGACAATTGTAAAAAATAACCCAGGTGAGAGCAAGAGGGAAACGTGGGGATGGTTCCCAGGTAGCGCTGGACCAGCCGGGGTAACGGTTTGTGTCTCTGTGTGACTTTTTCTCTGCAGGCAGTTTTACCAAGCCTGCAAAACCGGCATCATGGACCGGGCTCTCTCCATATATTTCTTGCTGGGATGGCTGGGCGGTGACCTCCTGAACCTCATCGGTTCCTTCCTGGCCGATCAGCTGCCGCTGCAGGTACCGAATCAGCTCTCAAACACCTCGAGCTCTGGGGAGGAGGGATGGGGTGGAATGGGGATGGGAGCTGCTTAATCCAGCACCAGGAACCAGAGACCCAAACAGCCCCGGGATGCGATGCTGTGCCCCGGGATGCGATGCCAGCTTATCCCCAATATCAGAAGCCTTTCTGCAGGTCGGACCACCCCGTCCTTCTCCCCGCAGGTTTACACGGCTGTTTACTACGTGCTGGCAGACCTGGTGATGCTGTCCCTCTACTGCTACTACAAAGTGAAGAACCGAGGCGGAGGGTGTGAGTTGGGGGTCCGGGCGCTCCCCTTGGCACGTTTTTCAGGCTGGTTTGTCGTGGGCTGCGGAGCTGGGAGGAGAAGCGCTCCCCGGGGAGATGGATGGGGCAGAGCTGCTTTGCAGAGGCGTCGATGCATTAGAGGCCTCACGTTGTTTGCTGTTGGTTTTTTTCTTGGATAACCTGAGTACCCGCAACAGCCACAGCCAGGAAATAGTGACCAGCTGTGCCTGGGGTTTCTGCAAACTGCCCTGCACAGTGTCTGGGTTGAAAATAAACCCCCAGAGTTGCATTAAGTACAGAAAGAAATTACTTACCTGCAGTTACGTGTTGGAGCTGGAAACCACAGCCAGATCTCTTGATTCAGGCCGGGGTTTAAGGGAAGGGATGAAGTTTTCCAGCTGTTTTGGGGTCAATACTCCTCTTGCAGCCTTGATGTGATGGAGAAGTTCCTCCCTGTTCAAATGGAGTAAAAAGGGAACGTGATCAGGGCTCTGCTGTTCTTGCAAGGCTTAAAAAGCAAGAGAAAACCCACTTTTTAGCATAGCAGCTTTCTGTGAACTACAAACAGGCATCCCGTGGGACCCTGAAAACCACTTAACTTATTAAAGCCATTTGAATTTATTAAACCAATTGATAGATCACCCATCAACTATATACTTTTGTTAATGCTGGAGAGCTTGTTTACAGAATATAATACAAGTCTTGCTGTCGGAGCAGGGATTTGAACATGCACTGTTATGAGTCAAGATGATCAAAAGCTTCCAGACGAGGGGGATGATTTTTAAGAGCCCCGAAGCCAAAGAAACTCGAGCACTCTCAGTCTGCAGAGATAGGAGCAGGTTCCTCCCTGATAACTTACAAACTGCCTGTATCGCTGCGAGATAAAACACCCGCAGCAGCTATTGCCCGAGTTTGGTGGTGCTGGCTGTGCCGCCGCAGAGATAAGAGAGCTTGAAGGTCTCTTTACCCAGGGATGGTGCTGGAACCCAGCGAGGCTGACGGAGGAGCCTCCCTCACCAGCCTCGTGTGATTCCCCACAGTCACGGCCTCGATCAACGCGGTTTTCGTCTGCCTTACGCTGGGGACGGTGTCGACCGTCTCCTTCCTGGGCAGAGATGCTGGCGTGGCGCAGGACCCGGTGACGTTTAAAGGGAGATCTCTGCTGTCTGCTCCTGGGGATGAGCCTGGCTCAAAGGTGAGCTGGTTCCTAAAGCTGGGTGCTGGGGGGAGAGAAGATCATAGAATCATTTTGGTCGGAAAAGCCCCTCAAGGTCATGGACTCCAACCATAACCCACCCCTGGCACTGCCCCATGTCCTGAGAACCTCATGTCCGTCTGTCCAACCCCTCCAGGGATGGCGACTCCAGCACTGCCCTGGGCAGCCTGTTCCAATGCCCCACAGCCCTTTGGGGAAGAAATTGTTCCCCAGATCCAACCTCAGCCTCCCCTGGCGCAACTTGAGGTCAGGGTGATCCCGCTCAGTGCTCAGCAGGGCAAGGGATGGGCGGAGAAAGCAAAGCCTGGGTTTGGACCCACCACACGGGTGGTAAACGCATCTCTGAAAACACAGGGGCTGTGGTGCCCCCTCTTGCCTTGCAGCCTTTCACCAGAAGCGAGATCGTTGGCTTCACCATCGGCTCCATCTCCTCCGTGCTGTACCTGTGCTCCCGAGTCCCCCAGATCTACACAAATGTAAGTGTGTGCGGTGGGGGGACGGCAGCCGAGTGTTGGGGACCCTCTGGGGTCCTGAGATTTCAGATCGAAGAGGGGCGGTGGGATCTTCTTTCTCCTCTCTGCACAGAGGTCCCAGCTCTCTGCTCATTTCGTGAGGGACTGTTTTTCTGTATTTCTGCTCCAAAACCTGATTCGTTTTTCTCCCTTCCCTTTAACAGACCAATATTTTGAGGGTGAGACTTTCATTTTGACTTCATTTACAAGCAAAAGGGGAACTAAAAGACTCTCAGCATTGAGTCACCACCTTCTTTCTTCTTTTTTTGCGGGGAGGGTGATTAATACTACTTTCTAGTGAGATTTCAAAGAGCTGCACCCAAGGTCCTTTTCTCTCGCCCCTCTTCTTCCAGTACAAGAGGAAATCCACCACCGGCATCTCCTACTCCCTCTTTGCCCTGGTGATGCTGGGGAACTCGCTCTACGGGCTCAGCGTCCTCCTCAAGAACCCCGAGCCGGGCCAAGGCGAAGGCGACTACGTCCTGCACCACCTGCCCTGGCTGGTGGGCAGCCTGGGCGTCCTCTCCCTCGACGTGGTCGTATCCTTTCCCATCCCGCCGGCAAAGCTTTGCAGGGAGCAATCGCGTCTCGGGGCAGGCAGGAGCAGGTGGGTTGGTGCTACTCAGCGGTTGCTACTCAGCGGTTGCTTCCGAGCTGTGCGTGCTCACCGGTCTGAGTAATTTACGGTGTTGCAACAGCCAAATGCTTCGAACCCTTGTTTGCATTAAGCTTCTTGTCCTGTTTCTACCTCTCCTGCCTTGTTTTTTTTTGCGTGCTGAGACCCAACGTGTTGCATGAATCCACTTTTGCTTGCGTGAAGAGCCTTAACACGTTCTCAGATCTCCTTCCAGTTCCTCGCTTATCGGGGAGGAAGACCCGGTACCCGCGAAGAGAGGGATGCTCTGCTTGGTGAACAGGGTGACAGCCTGGACAGCTGACCAAGGGACCTTCCCCGGAGTGAGAACAGGACGATTCAGAGGAGAAAACCGGTCCTAAAGCCGGACAAACCAGTCCTTCCATGCTGGTGGCTCTTGGGAGAAGAGGACTTGAGCCCGTGGGTGACGCCTTGTGCTGCTGAGCCCAGCCGGGTGCCAGAGGATGCTGCTGAGAGACCTCGTGCCTCTTTGGTACCAATGATGCTATCGGGATAAACAGGGAATTATTCGATACCTCAAAAGGGCGCTCTGTGCTGCTCTTATACCCCACGGCTGAGCCCGGTCCCTTCTATCTCTCAAGGGTGACCTGGAGCTTCCCCGATACTGGCAAATTGGGAAGAGCCTGAGGGGACAGAGGTGACCGACCTGCCAGCAACACGAGCACCACGCACCTCTGTGGGCCTCCCCTCTCCACCGCCCAGCTTTCTTTGCTGACTAGAACTGGTTCAGAAGGAATGAGCGGTGTAACCAAAGCGTTTGGGTCCACACGTACCCATTTTAACTAGCACAGCTCACACGTCTATAAAACAAGTCCTTGCCCCACGTGCCTCCCTTGGTTTTATTTTGCCGGTTCTGGCAGCTCCTGCCTCTTTCTTAACGCATCTCATCATCCCTATTTCTCCGAGTTCTCGTTTTCTGCCTCGTTCACATTTTAATTGCAGACATTTCTTGGGGAAGTTGCTCCATGTCTTTCTGTTCAGCTGCAAGGCAGTCAGCCAGGCAGAAGATGTTTTCCAGTCCTGCCCTCTTTTGTTGATGAATTTATCCTCAACACTGATGTATTTATCCCCCCCCCCGGAGCCCCGCACACCAACGCAGTGGCTCCTGCCCTTCTATTGCACTGCTTCTGCTGGGGAGGAGCAGCCCAGCCTCCCTGGGCAAGGAAAAGGAAAATCAACCAGAAAGAAAATCTAAAACAAGTTGTCCTAAAAACAAGAACTTTCCTTTTCCTGCAGTTGCTGTTAGCTCTTTTTGCTGCCCCTTCCCCCCTCTCCAGCTGCTTCCCCGCTGTCCGCCTTTTGGCTTTAGCTGTATTATCATTAATTTATGATTCTTCAGCCAGTCTCGTGACATTTGTCCTTCCCGAGGAAGCCAAACCACAGCCCCGCGATGACACAGCTCAGCCTCAATCGGAGGCGAAATGGGGCTCAGAATACCCAGCACCCATCAAACTGCAGCAGCAGGTTGATTAAAACTGCACGGGGAGCTGATCCATTTGTTTCCAGAAATGAAAACATACTTTCCAGGCTCTTTGAGCCTGTTGAACAAAGCAGGTGGGTTTTTCACTCCATTAATTCACAATCCTTCCCCTCCAGGCTCGCAGGCGATGGGGCTGCTTGCCCCAAACCCATCCTGGATTTCCTCTGCTGTCTTTCCCCGGGAATTAGAGAAAAACAATTCCTATCCGGTACTAAAAACCATGAGCACATTCCTAACAAGACAAAAAGCACAGCTTCCTTAGACCTCAATACCTGTTTGTTACAGATAAAGACTCGAGGGCTGGGTTTTATTAAAGAAGTGTATTTTAAGCTCAGCTCAGCCCTGAAGTGCTGGGGAAAGCACAGCTGGTTTACAGAGCTGGATTTACTAAGCTGAGCTGCGCAGGGGGATAGGATGGGATCTGGCCTGCCTGCCGTGCGGAAATGAAGAGCCTCCTCTCTGCCATTCACAACATTAAATAATTCCCACGTACCAGGTAACCAAGGGCTTTCCTTAAAGCTAGACAAAAAAGCTCTAACATAAGGAGGTAAAGAAATACATATATAGCACCCAAACCATCAGGTTAGTATCAAAATCATCAGGTTACACGACTTTGGGAAGAGAAAGAGGAATAAAAACTGCTGCATTGACCCTGCAGCTCATACCTGGATGACTGTGGAAAGTGCACACGAGCAACTGGGGTGTCCCTGTGTACCCCAAGCCTATATATTAAATTTAGCTGAGATGAGACAATTCCATTTTTGGCTTCTCTGCACAAGAGATGGCTTTGGAGAATGAAAACAAAAAATAACCTCCCAAAAAACTTCATCACGTAACAGTTGGCAACAGCTGAGACTCTCCTGGGCTTACACGCTATTTCCAAGCGTCAAGAGTTCACACAAACTTCTCTCCAGCTTCAAAAAAGGTTCTTCCTCAGGCAGAAAAGTCAACTACGAGCACGTATTCAATATTAATGCCAACAGGCTCCGTTTGCATAGGTTCACCCAAAGGCTCGTTCCAACAGGAAGAGCCCAGCCAGTATTTGCTTTCTCAGTTTCACCAGGATTAAGAGTTTGTTATAACTAGAGCACAAAGTTTGTCATAGCCAAAGGACAACGTTTGCTATAACCAAAGCACCTGGGCGCCATACAACATCCTTCTGACCGCCGAGGCTTTCAAGGGGGAAATTCTGGGTGAGGTTCACAAATCACAATGCGCAGAAGGAGCTTTTGGGGGAGCACCGCTGGTTGGAACCATCCACCTCAATTGCCAAGCGAACCCAACGGCCTCTGCTCGGAGCGTTCCGACACACGGGTTCAACCGCAGATATTTGTAACACACCTGGGAAAGCTGGAATCATCCTCCTCCTCCTCTCAATAAACACGCTCTGTGCTTCCCGAAGCATCGATCCCAGCAGGACGCCAACGTCTCGGGAGCCCAGCGGGCGGAGGAGGAACGCGGCTCCATTCCGTTCCACCTGCGAAGAGCATCAGGACAGCAAACCCACAGGAGAACAACTTTCGCCTGAACTGGGTGCAAGAAAAAACAAATGAAATAAAGAAATAAAACCTTTCTCATTTTCTATGGCCATATAATCCAGCGGCTGTTTGGATTCCGGACAGGTTGGGGGTTGGCCCATGTCTCCCCACCCACACCAATTGTCCCAGTTGCTACAGACAAAAGCACTTACAGCAGAACCCCCACGTAACGCTGCATGAAAGAAAAAGAAACAAGGACGACACCAACCACACACGCTGCTTCCTGGGATTTTTTTTTATTTTTATTTTTTTTGTTTTAGCCTTTTTTTTTTCTTTTTTTTTTCTTTTTTTTTTTTTTAGTATGGAGGCTCAAGTATCAGATGTAGATTCAATTTAAGCTTTACAAAAAAAACCAAAAATCAAAACAAAAACCCCTTTTTGCATTCCATAAAAATCGACAGAAAAGCGCCTTGGAACCAGGCTATAGAAGAGCAGAACTTTCAGCAGGTCTCCTAATGGACGTTTCCTTGCAAATCTGGTTTAGTCAGTATAGTACAACACCGAGGAACAGCCTCTCGTCCCTCCCTCCCACCAGCCACCCCTTGTCCCCAGCCCCCAAACACACGTGGAATAGATTTAAGTTTTTTTTTTTTTTCCAGTTCTTCCTCTTTCACACACCACAGTATTTAATAAATTTTTGTTTTACATTTTTTACACCAATGTATTAATAACAAAAGGCAGGAGTGGGGTGGGGAGGAAAAGACAAACAATGATCCGTGGTTATGCGTATAAATGGGGGAGGGTGGGAAGAGAGGGGCTGAAAAAAAAAATACATGGACTTCTACAGAAACAGAGCCTAAGGTCTCAAATAGTAAAATGTGGTGCAAAGTAGGTCTCAGAGACTGAAAAAGTTTGTACAGCTTTATTCATGGGGAGAAGATGGCGTCGCATGGAGAGTATTGAATGCAAATTGTGACGTGACGAAACAGAAAAGGGCAAAGGGGGGGAGGATGAGTTTTCTAAGAAAGGAATCTAACGAGTGCATGGCATGTCTTGTTAGCATGAAGAGTATTTTTAACTTTGCTGCTTTCTCTTCAAAGCCTCCACCAGGTCGTTTTTAAGAGCTTCTTGTTTTGATTTGTCTGCAAAAGTCTGCACAGACCTGCGGGGAAGAAGGAAAGGCAAGTCAGAGGGGGCGCGCGGGAGGGACGGAGCTTCGAACGGGTCTCGGGCCCGCGAGGCAAGAGGAGAGGGAAGCACCTCAACCCAGGAACCCACAGCTCAGCTCGCCTGTTTTCATACAGAAAGCAGAAGGCAAAGTGAACACTCGAGTGAGTAAACCCAAGCAAAATTCACTCCAGCAAGGACGGCACCAAAAGACACGCTGCCCCAGAAGTTCCGCTCCGCCTCCAGCCACTGGAGGGAGAGATTCCCAATTTTGTTTTAGGCAGCGTAGCACCAGCAAAGGGTGTTAGCGCTCTCCCAGTCGCCGTGACGGGCAGGCAGAGAAAATCCACCTCTACCCAGGAAGGTGAAAAGCACCGGGCTGGGGGGAGCTCCTGAACCCTTGTTTTATTTGCAGACTGTTCACCCAGGGTCGAGCGGCCGCGTCAAAACTGCCCTCCGGCACGTTCACCGGTGGGAAAAGCGGCCAGAGCTTCTGTTCTCAAATTTAGTTTGCAGTTTGGAGCTTACCTAGAGTAATCAGGGAATCAAAGCAGCCGAAGAAGAACAGAGATACTGCCAGCACGATTATTGCCTGGGTTTCCTTTTGCTAAAAGTTTGGTTACAGAAGAAAAGCTACAACTTTGAGGAGTCACCTTGGCTCGCTGCCCTGCAAGGCAGCTGCGGAGGAACCTCCATTTTCAATGGCACAAGAAGAAATTTCCATTTTTAAAAAAGCTCTCTTAAATATGATCATCGATAGAATAATACTACTAGACTTTTCAGGAGTTGCTACCAGAGGAGGAGCAGTTAGGATCCAGTTTGGTAGAACTTCTCCCCACATAAATGATATTTCACACCCTTTTCAGCGTTCAAAGCTACCTTATTTTGCCTGGATGCTGTCTCCTGTAAACCAGGCTGCTCTTTGTGTCAGTTATTTTCCTAATATTTTCATAGCAGTATTTCCATTCTCTCGTCTCTGGAGACTTCAGCTGCTTTCATAAAAATATATACATTTTATATGTGCATTTGTCACAGGCTAAAGAAGTGGTTCTTGGCCATTATCAACAAATAGCACATTTTCCCCTTCGTCAGCTTAATGGGTTTTAAGACAACATGTGTAACTCATTACGAGCTGGAGTGGAAGGTTAAGCTGGCTGAGGTTAGTCACTGCCGTGCGTCCTGGACATCGAGAGCGGCCAAACAAACCCCTTCAAAACTGTGCAGAGCACAAGCGAGCGGAGAAACGTTTCGGGAGAGCTTGCGCAGGACTGGATTTCAAGCTCCGAGGAAATTCAAGATACACCAGGCAAACAGGGGATGTGCGTGGGGGGTGAGCTCACATTTACTCAGAAGTCACGGGAAGTTCCAATAATTTTTTTTTTTTTCAAAACTGCGAGATTTCCAAGATTTCATTATTTTCTGCAGGGAGGACACTAAGATTACAGGGAGTTTCTTCAGCGCGCGGTGTACCACAGCTGTAAAAAAACTGATGGTGCACAAGGGACAGAGTCCCGGGGCTTCTGGATGGAATCAAGTCCAAGCTGCCACTGCTCTGGGTCCGTGACCACACGGCTCCTTCCTTGCTCCCAAGCCAGAGTGCAAAGTGGTAAATCCTGCCACATTTCCGAGCGTGATATTTCAAATGGGGTCGAAGGGGGTGAAGTAACATTTAAAATTAAAAAAAATTAAAAAAAATCACAGCATTTAGTTGGCCGTATTAAGAAATAACCCTTGGGTGAAACAGGGATCGAACATCGTTGATCAGTCTGCGGGAGTTAGGGGTTAGTTCTGGTCTGGGTTCTCATGCAGAGGTCTCAGCTGGGTGAGTCCTGGTTTAGTGCAGGTTGTCACACCGCACAGGCAGGGGGTACCTGGATCGGTTTAGTTATCAGGCTGGATGTAGATCTGGCGCTGGGTCAACACTTGAGAAAGTTCCCTCTGCAACTGCTTATACTTTTGGTTGTCAGGAATAGCATCAATAGATCTACAGAGAGCAGTTTAGAAACGAGGGGAGTAAACAGGGAAAAGAACAGTCAGAAGAGGATGGTAACACAGAGCTGGTATTCTGGACACCACCAGGAACACACTCGGGAGGAATAAATGTAAAGAAATCAGTTAGAAGAAACAGAGGAAAGGCTGGAGAAGCCAGAGGCAGACGTTCTGTGCGTTACCAGTCCTGAGTGGATCATCTCGGCGATGCACAAAGTACCGTGACTCAAACGGAGCAATGGGGAGACACAGGAAATCGATTCAATTACAAAAGCTTACGGCAATGTTCACACGGAAAAAAAGACTGTACTACATAATTCCTTTTAATAGTAATAAATGCTTCCTGACTAAACCCCTGCGCACCGCAAATGAAAATAGAGGCCTGTTGTGAAAGCTGAGGTTTGGAAAAGAAAACCCTGGAACAGCTGCTTTGTCAGATACGGTTGACTCCCTCTGCCCATGCTGTTAAGAAGGCAGCACAAACATTTAATTAGCACCATTAGTCTATCTTCGTTCACATTGGGATTTCTATGTCAAATTCCTGAGCAGAAATGAGCGGGGGTTGAAAAGTACAGTACAGTTTCCCCACAGAAAGGCACAGGGGGTTTATTCACTTCATCTGTTCTAGCACACTGTATTTTGACCAGTGGTGTTGAGAGAAAGACAGAATTTTAAACAAAGTCTAAATACCGCAAACCATTAATGTCATGACTTAATTCTGGGACCAACTGACTGTTTTTCAGAACAGTAGAAAGAGAAGTCAGAATTTAAGTACAACTTTCAGGACTGTGAAGAATAAAACTCCTAATTAAAAATAATTCTTAAATACAAGTGTTGCTAATTGGGCTATTTTCTTCCTGCTGAGGGAACAAGGGATTAAAAAGATTGCTTCAAATTTCCATAGTTACAAGGTAGAAATGTTCTCTGGACTCCACACAACAAATAATGTTTCCAAAGCATGGTGAGCTGAACAATTAGGGACATGAGAAGAGTTTGTGTAGGAAAGGGGAGTTCCAGCAAACAAAAGCAGATCAAGTGCTCGGCCGGGGACAGAACCACGGGCACCACAGGGGAGCCAAGAATCAGCCGGAGAGCCCCCTTACCTCAGCCCATTAACGATGTCCTTTGTTTTTCCAAAATATATCTCATTCAGTGTACTTCTGATTTTGTTTTCCATGTCCTGGAAGAAAAGGAAGAAAGCAGATCGTTAGTCACGTCGGACGTTTTCAGGAATCACTTACTGTTCTGTGCATCTGACGTGTTCATCTTGATGTACAACACTTGTCACCGCACGGTTCAACCCGGTGTATTCCTGCTACCTACATTCTCACAGGAGGCAGCATGACCTTATCTCGCTGCTCTTATCAAAGAAATAAAGGCTTTGTTAGCTCTGTTCCTGTCCTCCCAGTTAATTATTCCAGGCTATGAGCTGTCTTTCTGGACCACAAGAGGGCAGTTTCGGTCCAGCTATTCATTTTTCTGCATTCAGCTGCAAGAGAAGAAAATGCATTTCGCCCCAATCTTACTGTGTAATTTCCCGGTACTGAACGGACTATCAGTGGCAAGTCAGCCATTTAGCAAAGTCAGCAGGTAAATAGTTTTATGCTTATTGGTTAATTTGAATTTTTGAGCTGGCGACTCATAATTCAAAACTGCATGGCAAACAGTTTCGAGAAAGATCTTGTAAATAAGCAGCATTTTTTCATCAGGTCGCTTTTACTCCAGCCCAAAACTCTTAAAGGGGATAAAAAAAAATTAAGTACCTGCCTTCCTTTTATTTCCCAGCTCCTTTAAAAAATGCATTATAGTTTATTTTAGTTGAGAATTCCTTCCTCTCTTGCCAAAGTGGCTGTGGAGACGAAGGAAATCAAGAACACCTTCATACAGGACAGTGCGCTTACCTCTACCAAGCGTCCGATATTGGCTATGTGTGGAGAGGAATCACTCACAGTCTCATCTTTCTCCATCTAGAAAGAAAAGATACAAGTGAAAATGCGAGGGTAGATGCATGGCAGCTTTCCTTACCAAAAGAAGGGATGAAAGCAGCGGGTCTCAAAATCCCAGAGTAACTACTCTTTCAATGTGCAAACAGACTGAGAAATTCCCCGAACTAGAAAAAGGCTCACATGTTGATAACAGAAACGTAGTGTAATAGAAACCAGAAGATAAAACGCTGCTGTAGATCCCTGGTGCAGACAGGCGCTACAAAATTGTCACTCCCGAACTACCACGGGGCTGCGGGAGATCACGGCAGGGCACGCGTAGCAGGACAAGATGCACAGCGTGGGGACGGGAAAACAAGGTTGCTGCTGACGCGATGCACACAAGGACGGTGCTGGCAGGTTAACAGCTGGGAACTATCCCTGTAAAAAAAGCTGTTTCTTCTAATCTTTATCGCAAACGCTCCTTCCGACCACACGTGGGGCACATTCTCCACTTGCAGGATCTCCTGGCACAAGACACTTTAGGCTTTATTTACCTTCCAGCAGAGAGGGAAGGTGCAGAGAACACAAAACCCACAACTACCTGCAAGACTGGCGCTGATTTGAACTGCTGTGATAACATGGAAAGAGAAATTTGACAGTTTGTAGCTATTTTTTCTTTTTAGACCCAAAACCCGAACTGATATTTACCTAACTATTAGGGGGAAGTACAAAGTGGCAAGCATGAGGGGAAAGCAGCTGATGGCCTTTTGTGGTAAAACTCAAAGTTGGGTCAACACAAGGGTGTAACAATTCCATGCTCTTAGTGTAGTATCTGAACAGCAGAGAGGTACCTGAACCAGGTGAGATTTTTCATCACTAAGATCAAAAATTGGGAGCTGGTACTGCAGAACGCAATATTTGCTTTATTTTAATCCGACTTTGCCTCACGTAACATCCATCTCGAGGCCGTGGCCGACCATCCATGATCTGCGCTAGGGAAAAAATCATCTCCAGTTCTTGAGAGGAAAATTCTGGCTAGACAAGCTGTTGAACTATAAACATCGGTCCCAGGAACCTCAACTGATACAAGATGTGCTGAGATGGCACAAAAACAAAACTGGGAGAAAAATGTAGTGGGAAGAACAGTCTTCAAAGGGCTTTACTAATCCCACTGAATTCTCTTATCCATCTGTTCATATCCCTCCCTCAGGGTAGAGTTTAAAAATCTGGGCCAGCTACAGGTTTCTTCTAATAAGCCAAGTCTCTAACAGGCTTAGGGAAGCATGTAATTTAGTTGGAACCCTGAATGCAAAAGATAACCTAGAAGAGGGGAAGAAAAAGAACAAGGCCATTTAATTTTTCCGTTCGATTGCAGTCAGACTGTTTACATGTAATGGAGACACGCTGCCTGGAGAACGGATCCAGTCACAGGAGAGGGAGAAGATAAATCTGAACTCCGCAACCACACATATACACGTTACGCTGAGTTTGTGAACTAGCAGCAAATTGGGCAAATCTGGGGCAGCCGGGGAGTTGGCAGCGGGTCATTTATTTCCACAGGCTCCCCAGGGAGTCTCCACACCTGGACAGGCCAAGCTCACGGGTAAGAAGCAGAATCTGAAAATACAATTTTTTTTTTTTTTTGGCAAAACGTATATTATTACATCTCCATAAAAACTGCTGCCAGAAGGAAAACATTTTTATACGCTCTAGAAGCCCAGATGTTACGAGAGGCTGTTTTAATGGAGTTCAGAGTCAGTAAGCAGCCATGTTATACAAACAGCGGAGTTGTCGGGATTTTTAAAGGTTCCTTCCGGCGGCTGATACTGCACGGACCTAAAGCAAAAAGCCTAGAGCTACTTAAATAAAGGGGTTAATTTGCTTCGGGGGGAAATTCCATTCTGTAAGTCGATGTTAACAAGCAGCTCATCTTCCCACTGTCACTCCCCATCTGCTGTCGAGGCTCAGCCAAAAACCGAACGCTCCCGAACGAGCCAAGTCCCATCTACAGGGCTCAGCGGCTCTTCTCCCATTCGAGACGCGGCGCTTGGCTCCCTCGCCATCTGCTGTGAGTCTGACTCACAGGGAACTCACTCTTTTGGGTCTATCAAGCTCTCGATGGCTGGCTGGTCACTTCGGATGTTTCCTGCGTGGAATGGCAGCAGCTGTTTGGGCTTTCTGTAAACGTTATTTGGATGAAGAGTTAATAGGAAGAGAGAAATTTAAGTTGGATAAACACTTTGGTTCATCGTGAAAGCATCTAAAAATACTAGAGAGATGAGGAGGAAACTCATCCACCATTTTGTTCTGAAGGACTGACGGCAACATCCGCAGCTGCTCTGGCCGCGGGGCGACGGGAAAATCTCTTTAATGAAACACAAACAGAGTAACGCAAGCCAAAGGCTCCCGAGCCACAGGCAGCGGGCAGACTGAAGCCTCCAGGTGGAAAATATGGGGAATTATTTGGATATCAGTAAGGCAAAGTTTGGCCTCTCTCTCCAATGCTTATTTCAAACTGTAACTAGATAAATGAAGATTGTGAGCTCTACAGAGCTTGCAGCTTTGTAGAAATCAGCAGAGAACTTACCACATCCTTGTGTGGCCTTTGCATACATTTACTCCAACCAGCGTAACCAAAAATATCCCGTATCCTTTACCAAACTGTACATTCAAACCCATGAGCAAACCTGGGGATGCTACATCAGCTCTCTATGCTGCTTGTCCATATGTACTCAATTCTTTGTCTAAACCAGTTATTACATAACTGAACCACTGTAAAATCCATATATTCATCCGAAGCTGAAATAATTTCCCGGGCAATTACTGTTCAGCACATCTCTGCTGCCCTCTGCATCCCAAAAGACTACTTGGGTAGCAATTAGAGAGACAGTGACTCCAGGAACATAAGGATGGTGACAGCAACAACTTGGAGAACCACTTGGTGGAAAAACACTTGCCAACGCTCCGCTTAATGCTGCAACATCTGGAAGTCGGTGGGATGGGCCTTTACACGAAAGCTCAACTTGATGAAAATATATGACTCTGCTAACTGCAGAGCACAAGCCTCAGAGGATTTACCTATTATGATAAATGGCAGAATGTCTATGCTGGTGTTTTCTTGAGCAGTATTAGATCCCAGGACACAGGGACAGCGCGGTTTGCAACAGAGCAGCCTTCATCCAGCTCTGCAAAACGTTCCACCTTTGCCAGAGAGCATTTCAAATATGAAAATCAACACACATCTGTGCTGCTTTAATCTGAAATCCCAGGCTTCACTTCCCCTACAACTTTATATCCTCCCCCTGCCCGCACCTCCGAATGTAAACAAACTATAGGTTTTGAGCCAACTTCTTTCTCAGCAAACTCGCGCTTCCTCACAATGTTCATCCTGGCTTAGGAAACACACACGGGTTCTTTGTGCAAGGCGAGATCTCAGAAAGGCACCTGCTAGTCTTGCTTTTAAGGAGGGGGCTCCAGAAATGTGTCCAACAAAGTGCAGCTTTGACTATTTGCCAGAAAACGGGAAGGCTATGTCTACTTTGCATAAAATGAAACAGGATCACACAGCTGCTCTTACCTTAAAAGCATGGCCTAATGAAACCTCAAAATTCAGCTAAAGCAATACGGTGCCGTGGCAAACGACACAAGTCATTCCAATGTACACAAAGAGGACGGGACCCCAACGTCGGTCAGAGAGAAAATCATCTGCCAAGCATCTGGCTTGAATCAGGAGGGGGTGGGAGGTACCTGCACTCACTGGAGAACGGTAATTGAAAAGCTGCTGGCATTTTTCATTTCCCTACGAGTGCTGCTCCCTTTGTTGTAAACTGAAGGTAACGTGTCCTGTCCTTTGCTCTCAGATGTACAGCATGTCACTCTGGGGGCCCTCGTCACAGCAGATGGCATATAACACACCAATTACAGAATCACGGAACCATTTTGGTTGGAAAAGACCCTCGAGATCATCGAGTCCAACTGTTAACCCGCCCCGGCACTGCCCCATGTCCCTGAGAACCTCTACACAAAGAAGATTTTCAGTTTCCCAAAACAGGCTGAGTCCTCCGTCTACCCTGTCTCTCTCCCCCTCTTTCCTTATTCTGTCCACTTACAAATGTAAAACGCTTGTACTTAAATACACATGCTTACTTTCCTCTTATAAACAGAGACAACTTATAGTGCATTAAAAATCGCATTGGGAAAACTACTGAGAAGGAGCAGTTCAATGACTTGGATGAGAAATGTCAATTCTCACTGTATGACATTAAAGTAGATGTAGGATAGGGACACAACCTCTAAGTAATATCTACCCAGAACAAAACAACATGTGGCCCCAAGCCAGGTGTACGAATACTCAAATACATGATGTCTTAGAGAGAGAAAAAAATATTCTTAGAAATTCAGTTCGACATTTAGGAATAGCCTAAGCGGAAGCCTTGTAGTAACAAGTGTCTGGAGACATTAAAAAAAAACAAAAAGCAAAGACAAGTTTTTCCAAATAGTCATGACAAAGGCAGCAAAACCCTCCGTGTTTGTGTCTGATGTGGGGCAACAATATTTCACTGATAGGAAATGACAGCAGAAAACAGCTATTTCTAGACTTTCACTTCTAGATCCAAGCTGTTCCTTTGTGCCTGCTCCTGGCCACCAAGTTAATCATTCCAGTCATCACTCGAAAAATACCTGATTTGCAGCTACGAGGTGAAACGGGTTTCAAAGGAATGGTTCTCACCAGACTTCCCTTTCAAAGCTCTGAAAGGTTCTCTCTGCCATCAGTTTATAAACCAGGATATTACAAAGCTTGTGAACACTTCAAAAACTTCCACTGAAACACGAGGACATCTGCTATTCACATTTTACAATCAAAAGGTGGTCAAGTAGCTTATATGCTGAGTTGACCCAAACCATGTACAATTTACTATGGACAAAATGATCTCAAAAGAATAGTTTAGATATCAGATTAGTGATATCGACACGGCAAATCTGTAACATACCACTCCAGAGATAACTGAAACCTACTTTCAGCGCCCAAGTTTGCTGCAGACTGTATGAAAAACCTATCAAAAACTAAAAATCAAACCTGGCTGTCCTTAGGTGATGTGGCAAACTGGATTTACAGCGAAGTAAAAGCCTTGCACTCAGGAGTTTAGTCCAGCTACAGCTCAACAAACAGCTCAGGACAAACAGCTCCTCCTCACATAACACACCTCAAGGCAGCAGCAAGATTTTCGTGGATTCTGCCATAGCCTGTCCCACTGAGCCTACTGTGGCATTTGCAAACAGACTAATCTCCGGCCCAGAGCTAAATTCTGAACGTCAAGTTTCCATTGTTTGTGCAGAAGCAGTGCATCATTACCCTAGTGGCTTTTTTTTATGGTTACTTACATTGGAAGCAGGCCCCTGCTGTAATGCATCACATCTGAATTAAATGATCTGCTGTTAAAATGATGACAGAAGCATGAATCTCCTTACTAAAGCTTTGAGAGTGGAAGTCAAACTAAACAAGCTCAGGCCAAGGTGTACTGAGGACACCCATTCTCCACAGACTCTTGTTTTCCTTGGCTTGGCTCTCGCGCACCATGAGGCCACGGCCAGAGTCAAGCCCTTGGCCTCCACTTCACAGTGATGATTTAAAGTATTAGGAAGGCCTGTGATTAAATATTTATCCGGGTCACCATAACTCGGGTGTAATTACCGCAAACATTTTAAAGGAGTACGCAATGCTCAAAGCTGTCGCCAGATGCCTTTTCAATCCCTCTGATTTTCCATCAGCTTCTTCTGTAAATCAACAATGTGGTAAGAAAAAAAAAAAAAAATCACCTAGGTCTAGGGCAAGCTCCTGCAACCGCAATATTAACACAATTTCAGTTTGTCTCTGCAATCACAGATCCTCCTTTCCTCCACCTGGCTCAAACCTGGACAAAAACACAAGCCATTTGTAACAGAGTCTGCACTGTCCTTTGTATCGAAAGCAACGCTCTGCCCTGGGAAGTCTCATAAAGGAGTTTTAGCTACTGCCAATCTCACCAGTCACTCACGACCGTACAATACGCCTCCTGTCCACCAGAGTTTATTACTCTGCACGACTCACTGATTTCCACAGTCCAGATCTTAAGCAGTTGCAATTCAGCAGCAGCACAAAGTAGGGAGACAACAGCCTTTGGCAGGTGGCTGGGACAGAAGCACCTTCGCGCAGCAAAGCCAAGTCCAGCAGATCCTGACTACGAACAGTCATCTGGCCGGCACCTTCCCTGCAATAAAACCTCTCTCGCAAGAGAAACTCAAATTAATTAACACCGGCACAAAACCCCTAAATGTTTAGAAGAGTTTTTTTCTTTTTCTTTTTTTTTTTTTTTGATTTTTAAAAATCAGTGTCCTGGTACTGCAAAAGGAAAATACTAAAGACGATACTAGAAGATAAGCGATGTCTTTAGGAACAGAAGAATCCTGCAGTCAATGAAAAATTCAGGTTTGTTCACGGTGGCCTAGCTGGCTTTTAAAAGAGAGACATAACAAAAAAGCTCATCTTGTATTTTTATCATCCTATTGGAATCTTCCAGTAAGAAAGTGGGCAAATCTTACAGTTAAAAATATCTGTCTGGGTAGCACATATGGAAGTATCAAAATGTAGAAATACCAAGAGAAAAACTAAGACTCAAAAGCAAGTCTAAACTCCTACTGAATGTTTTCTATTTTTAATGGAAAGCTCTACTGCCATCGAACAAAGTTCAAGGGGCTTCCTGGTAATTACACACTTACGCATTCACTGTTTCACTGCGCTGCACACGCAGCAGGAGAAGAGATGTTTATACAACACCTCACAAAATCAACCTTTTGTTCCTGACGGGGGCTACTGGGTGTATATATATATATATAAATAAGGAGAGGCACGCCTTGGGTCTGCAGTGTACGCACGTGCCGATGTACAGACGTACCTGTCTGGTGAGGCTCCCTCCAAGGTTCATGGTACCAGACCCAGTTTTATTAGTCTGCAGCCACAGCATCACTGTGGAGGTCAGCTTGTAATGAGCAGTGCGACCACTGGATTTCTCCTAGAAGTGGGAGGACAACAAAAAAGGAGACAAAAGGTTAAAATCCCTCCAAAAGCTAAATGGTGGCTGGCTCTGAAGACCCCACAAGCATCAGGACAGATACATGTAACCTCACTCACACGGCACAGTCTGGTTCTTAAAAACAATTTTAAGTGTGCACATTCTCCTAATTTTCCAAAGCAAGTCTAGTTAGAGCAATTTAACCTCCTATTACCTTGTTTTTATTACCTAATTAGTGATATTTATCTGTAGACCTTTATGTTTAAAAAAAAAAAAAAATCTCAGGATCACAGGCACAGAAAGTAACATACTTCCAATTCTTCTGGGATTCTTTTTGATTACAGCCCCGACTTATCTCTGTCCAAATTGCTTCAGGGAATTTTCAAAAATTAACAGGGGAAAGAAGTTTACAGCCCCTAACACAATATTGCATTGTTCGGTGGAACACCTGTGCTCGTTAATTGTCTGGAATTAACTGGGTTTTGTTTTCACTTAGGAATATCAGCTGCCCCAGAGGCTGTACCTGAACCTCCACCACGTGGATGGAATCCCAGCATCCCTTAATCTTCTTTGATCCGTCTCCAGCTTTCTTAATGAGGATCACCCCGGCAAAACCATGATCCAGGTCCCAGAGGTAGACAGAGGAGACTCCACCTTCAAAATACCTGCGGGATGCAATCCAAGAGCCATGTTAAAAGTGAGCAGGATCCAAGCCAGAGTCAGATATCAATAATAATCATCTTTTAATAAGCAGAATCTCTATATCCTTGTAAAGATTTTTTTTCTTTTTTTTTCTTTTCAGATGGCACAGTCTCACCAGCTATATATCTAGAACCACACCAGTTTAAATCATTTTATAACACAGAGACTTTAATTACAAAAATCCTGTACATTTCTCTAAAGGAGAATAAAAGTCTAGTGAGAACCAGAGCTAGCTACAGATTTCTACACTACTCCAGCAAACAATTCCTCTGATTCCAATTAACTATAACAGCTGGTAAAACTACAAGCTACAAAGTACGCTGAGAGTAAGGCTTTATTTTACAGTTTGGTGGGTTTTTTTTTTCCTTTTCTCTTGCTATTGGGAGAGTCTGGTAGTCCTTTACAACAAAGTCCGCTAATTAAGACAAAAGGGAGCAAGTAAGTAGCTTTATGCTGCTGTCTCAAAAGTTTGTGTGAAGCTGATTTACTGATTTATCACAAATCGAGTTGAACTGAATCCCGGGTTCTTAGAAATGAAGGGATGCTTTTGAGGTTTACATCTTGTTCCAATCTCAGATATGGTATACAACAGAAAGTAAGCCAGACTACCCAAATCTCAGGTTTCTGGTAGCAAGAAGTACAGTCTTAGAAAACTAAGAAAGCAATGACATCTGCAGAACCCAACTCCTCCTTTCTAACGCTAGTGCTGGGCTCCTTCTATATCAGATGAAAAATGCACTTTAAAATAACGGTAAAGAACCCAACGCGGTAGGAAAGAAGATGCACAGGCACCAGTTTCGGCTTCTAGAAAAGCCAAACCATAACCCACAGTATTTTTCCATTCTCAAGTTACCAAACAGCCACAAGGAGCATCACGCAAAAGGGACTAATACTGTCACGGCACACCAAGATCTCGTGCTGCACAGAATCACCATCTCCTGGAGAAGACACAACTTCGGCTGAGCCAGAAGATCAATGACAAGACATTTTAGTATTTTCTGCTCTCTCCTGAGCACATACTGCCCTTCCGCAGATACGTACACAAAGCAGATAAAACACTTGAGAGGTGGAGGAGAGCAAAAGCTCATTGTCTGCAGACACGAGCTGCTGCGACTGACGGGTCCCAGCAGCGGAGCTGGGAGAGTCACGCGGATTAAACCGTTCTACGCTCCTGCCTCTTGCACCCTGAGCAAGACGATCATGCAGATCTGCAAGCGGCTGCACGTTTCTCCTCTTCTGCAAGAAAAGGAAGTATCACTCATCGCCAACATGAAAAACCTCTTGAATCCTCCCACCTTCATGCTCCTCTCCTTTCTAAACACGAGCCTGACAGTTGTTAATAGCACTTGAAGTTTGATTTACGGTGCATTTTGGACTTTATGTACTAGCTTGAAGTACCGTAGATTCAAAACCACTAGCACACCCTTTTCTACAAGTCAGGAGAAGAGATATTAGTAAGTTAATAAAAATAACACAGGCATCTTTCAACATTTTCTCTGCATTACAGACCAGTCCGGTATGTTGTTTCAAGAACAGAGTCACCAAAAGAGCCCCAGTTCTTTTTAATTGCACGCATCCGAGTCTGTATCAAAACCAATGCTGACCCCAGGAGGGGGATATGACTTCATATTAACTCACCACATTATTTTCTTTTTAATTGGTGCCTACTGCTACTCATCACCAAGCTTAGTCTGGGCACAAAGTAACCAACATGCACATCACTGCCCTATGACATTTGTCAAGCCACTGATAATATACCGTCAAAAAAAAAGGAAAGGCCTTTGCTCCACAGGCACACTAAAGCCCGACTTCCAGCAGGCAATTCAGACCTAACAAACCAACAAACGCCCTTTTTATATCCCCCAGCGAATTCATAAATGGATTTTGGTTAATGCAGTTAATGGGAATTTCAGTCCCCCAGCAAAGCTCAGTTCCAATCCAAGTGACCCTTTCTTTGGAGAAAAGGACAGTGCAAATCAAAGGCCAGAGCACATGAGCTACTGTCCAATTCCAGAGACCCTGAATTAAAAAAAAAAAAAAAAAAAAAAAAAAATCACACAGAGAATACGTGAATTCACTCAAAATGAACTGGCAGCCACTGAGAATATTACAGTGTGTACAGACAGTTTCCCCATTACCCACTTTATGAGCTTGCTATGAGCATGAAACGTTAATTAAGAGAGGGACCGAAACAAGGTTTTTGGAAATTTATTCTTACCTACTGTACTTTGATCCTAATGACATGAAACAGGGAAAAAAATAATTTTTATGTGGTTCACCTTTATGAGATTTTACATAAAGGCTTTTGTGGGTATTTTAAGAATGTGCTAAAATGTTGTCTGAAACCACATAAAACCATCTGAAGAACCTCCCGCCAGAACTAACAGCGCACACATGGAAACGCTTTAACTTGCCTTTGTATATTTAATGAATCAAATATAGTATTAATATTGTTTTAAATACCAACATGCTATTTCAATAAAGTCGCTTTGCCGTAGCCAGATCCAGTATCTTGAGTCTCAAACAACAACGCCAGCGATTGAAGCGTTATGAATCCAAGGCACACCGGGATACAGATTAGCCAAAGCCTCCTCTGTGCTTCAGCAATATAGAATCACTTCAAAAATTCACTCCTCCTTCACGGGGAGAAAATATGTATAATTGATCACCACATTAGATTTCACCTTTCCTCACACAGCAAATAAAATGCGCTCAAGTGGGATTTCTGAAGACTATCTAAAGCCAGGAAAGCCATGTTTGGAGAAGGGAACATTCCTTGAAACCTGTTTTGTTTTGGTTTTTTTTCAAGAAAAATAAAGAAGTGCTACAGGTTAATTGGCTGCTACATAACAGAATAGATGACAGACAGATTGGTAGGAATTTAAATCTACATTCATGAACTTGGATTTGCTGCAGGAAGGCTGGACTACCTCCAAGAAACACCCTCATCACAGATTAAATAGCTGCACTTATTAAAATCCAAGCAAGCGAGGTAACCAGCTTGGAGAAGGTTCCTGGAAGGCACAAGCTGATATATCTGCTCCGTTGAAGAAGCAGATGGGCAAACCAGAGCGTGGGCCCGTCAAAGTTACGTGCGGTAGTTGCAGCAAAACACTTTGAAAACACGACACAGCTCCTGGATCAAGGAGCGTTTTGTTTGATCGCCCGTTCTGGCTCCCCCGGCTCGGGGCACGTTCCCCTCCTGCACAACAATGCTGGGAAAAGGCAATCTGTCTGCTTTGGAAGCTCCAGTCCTCTCCCAAAGCACCCAAGGCCCAGCACAAAGCAATCGGCAGATGCTTTTGAGGTGTCCAAGAGGTCTGACGTTGGAGAAAAACTCCAACTCATCCTAGGCTACCTTTCGGAAAGGAGAAATCATTTTCAAAGGACGGCTATTCCAAGCGAAGCAATCGGATGGGGATCTCTCTAGGATGTAACTCTGGATTTACCTACAGATAAAAGTTTGTTATAAAACGATGAAAAAAAGCAATCTTATGGTTGTCATGTTGCTTTGTTAACAACCAAAACACCGCCACGGGATAGCCCTGGTCGCTCAGTGGACAGCCAGGGTTCTTCCATCTCTGGTAAAACTGGTTTTTACAAAAGTTGCCCAGGAACGTGACTAAAAGACATAAGGCCCAAGGTAATCAATTCACTCTCTTCACAAAATTCAGAAGAGCTTTTCATTCAAAATCAATTCCAGTTTTAATGTCATGATCAAACACTTAAGTTTTATGTCCGTTACTCATCAACCACAGAACTCCTGGAAAAAGCTGTCTTATACAAAAAAAATGTCACACTTAAGACTGACCTACTTTACGAACGCAAGAATAAAAGAAAATATTTAAGCTACGAGTGATCCAAAGCTTTATGAAGTGTTTGAAGTTGAAGCGGGTGGAGACACAGGATGGAAAGTTAAGGAACTCGAGCTGTATCCATGAAATAAAGAGACTGTGGCCAGAACAAGGCTGTAACTTCAGGAGAGATGTGAGAGGGGAGGAAATCCCCCAGCTTCCAGCACAGACCTCAACAAGGGAGGACAGATTAATCACTTCGTTTTACCGCTGAAGGACAGATCATAAAAGGCACCGTAACCTGCCCGATAGCATTCTGCTTCTTGCAAGTCAGTGCTGGACTCTACACTGAGAAATCGAGTTTCCACCACACAGCAATAAAAACAAGCTACAACTTTCAATTCCACTTCAGAACCAAATCACTCATCCATAAAAACACTTGTGTGTTTTCCAGTAAGTAACTGGGAGCCAGAGACACCGGGTGGGTGTTTGTATCTGGCTTGTGGCTCTCGCAGCACAAAGCCACAAAACCCTGATGCCAAAGCACCAGTACCTGGAACCTCAGCCTGGCTGTGCAAACCTTCAAAGGAGTTGCACGGTGTTTCGAACTGGCTCGTTTAAAGCAGCAAAATATATTTTCTTTATTTTTCCCCTAAAGGTTGCATAGCTATTTCTTCTAGCTACAAAAGTTCGGCGTTGAAAGGGAAGTGTCTCCATCTATTTAGATCAACAGACTTCGAAGAAACGTGTCATTTAAAAAAACCTACCGCAAAGGAAAATATTGAGCATTCAGCTATAAATGTTTTTAAAGAGTGACAATGACTAAAGTCACAATCTGAGAAAATAGTGCCTAACAGCAACTCACAAAAATTGCCTAAAAGATGAGGTGAAGAGACATTTCAATTATTATTAAAACAGATGAGCCTAATGGCAAGTGACTTGGCACAATTTTCACCGAATCGTTCCACATCGTTTCAAACCAGCACATAAATAGCAGGAGAAATATGAAGGAAGTGGCAAGTTTCAGCAACCCACCCTGCAACAAACTCCAAATATCGCCGAGGTGTTCATTCAGATCACCAGCCAGCGTGCAGGTCAAGCGAGGGGGGAAAAAGGTCTTCAGGACAACACCAAGAGACCAAAGTTGTCATTAAATAATTTGGTTGCCTGTGTCCTCCACCCAGCTTTCCAGCAATGAGGCTCACGACCCTGTTCTTTAATAAAAAGGACAAGTTGGGACCAGGAACTAACCAGGTTATGACACTTCTGCTGGTGTGAGAACAGATGATTTACAGCTCCTCTCTCCCTCCTTCTCTGGTCCCACAAGTGCGACTGTTTAACACTTTCAGAATGTTACCCAAATACTTAAAATGAAGAAGGTAAAATGTTTGTGTATTTAGCCCAGCTGTTTTTCCCCACAGTTTATGAATGTGGCCCAAAGTATGCCTGTGGACTCTGTGCAGGTATTTTACAGAAATTCTTTCCAGCATACACAGGTGCAAAAATCCCTGGAGCACACATACCAATCCAGTTAGGTATGTGTAACTCCAATGCCAGTTGCACTTGAAAGCACACATCCACATCTGGAGCACGGCGGGACAACTCCAACTGCGCAGCAGAGCTGTGAAGTGCAAGAACTCTGCAAGGAAGGAAAACAGCATCCAAACAATGGGATCCTGAAGGCTAAAAGTCTCCCAGAACCTCCCATTTTGTGCGTTCTGGTACGTTTCATCAGTTTAAAAAACCAAAAACAAACATGTATTGCTCACATTTTCCTTACCATCCAATTGCTGTTGGCAGATGGAAACTAATGACCAAATCCCTTTTGAGAAGTCACCTGGAAACAGTTCCATCAGCCACCTAACAAGCAAGACAATGGGTCACTTTGTAACACGGCCAAACGAGGAACCGGTTCATTAACCGCCAGGAAGCGCTGGCTGCTTCCAAATCTTTCAGCCGTCCCCATCCCCGCCACCAGTTTGCTCTACAGAGCCGGCCCACAGCTTCACCCACCCACTGTCTGACACGTTTTACACTCTGCCAGCTATAATTCAAATAAGGGTAGGAAGGGAAAAGACAGCAGCAGAAGTCTTGTGTGTCGTGTATTCAGTTTGCCAAAGTCTGTGCAGACTACTGATTCCGTGTGACAAACTTCTTTCTTCAAATAGGTGCATATCAGATATGCTACAAGATGGCTATTATGGGTTAAGTTAATCTGTCTTCAATTTTCCATCATTTAAACGCTGCATTTGTGAGAGCATGAGGTAAATTTCTGCAAGCCTAGCCACGTATTATTAGAGATAATCAGTTCTAAAATTCCCAATCGCAATAAATTGAGATTTTAAAATACAGCCTCGCTCCATTTTTGAAAGCATGTAAGTAATATCCTACTGGGGATTTAAAACTTTCAGAGAATGGTGTTTGAGGATAGTGCTGCATCATCAGTGCTGACCTCTTAATGCAAGTTTTCCCTCTGCAGTGTTCAAATTTTATGTAATCACAGAGAACTGCGGGCACCCCAGGGAAAAACTCCTCCTCTGCTGAAAATCTCCGATTCAGAAGATAAGAATGTAGTCTGTACAGAGCTGCTCCAAAATCAAGCACCCAAAGAAAAAAAAATATGGAAGGCAACTAATTTAGTTCTCACACCATGACAGTACGCTTAATTTTTTCCTCTCTTCTGAGTTTGCTCTAATGTGTGTAATATATATCAGCAATTTCAATATTGATTCTGAGTTTCAAGCTGCCCATGGGCAACTTAAGGGACCCCAACACTGCTCTGTTTACTCTTACGTCTAAATTTCCTTGGGAAAACATCCCGGTTTTCATTTTAAAAGCCTGCAAACGTGAAAGCAGCGAGCATCTTGGCACTTTAGGTCCATCTTAGGAGACTTCATCTTGTACTTATCAGTCTAACCCGGAGGAGAGAATCTCGCAGATGACATAATCCTGATGTCACACCCTATTGTGCACAACCCCAGCCAGCAGCGAGATGGAAAGTCAGGTTTCCTTAGCGCTGGGATGCACAACAAATGCATCTGGATTCCATCGACAGCGCCCTCGCTGCGCAAACCACAGTAACTATCGTGCCCAAGAGAAAGCCATCACAAAGGGCTCGTAACCCTTAACGAGGAACAGTGAGCTAATGGCAATAAAGTCACTTCAAAGCTTTCCACGGGTTTGGAGTTTAGGCAAACGAGGTTTACATCTAAACACAGACAGAAGGCTCATATAAAGAGCTCACAGCTGCCTAATCACTCGGGGGGTTGAAAGTGGCACCGCAGGCTGCAGGGATGGGGGCTCAGGGGCTGCCCCCTGCACACACCTACGGGCACGAGCTCTAACACCAAAACCACTAATTACAGCCCTTACATCTGGTGCTCTCCTTTTATTTACCTGCTGGAATTGGCGCTGCACGAAATAAATCGGGTTTGGTCAAACCGATACACACAGCAATTGCTACAAACCTTAAGTGCGAAGTATTTTCAAAATTGGAGAGGAATTAATTCCACTGAGAGGATCTCATGGTCTGTCAGGGCAGGTAAAGGGACGTACCAGGGCAGGTAAAGGGACGTACCAGGGCAGGTAAAGGGACGTACCAGGGCAGGTAAAGGGACGTACCAGGGCAGGTAAAGGGACGTACCAGGGCAGGTAAAGGGACGTATACAGGCAAGGAAGGAGAAATGAGATGACAAACTACAGGAGCACTCCGAAAGAGTTAAAGTCGAAGGGCAATACTAATGAGGTTTGTAATTTTTTCTTAGCAAGACAAGTGGACAAAATCAGCCCTGAGCACTCTAAGAATTGACTCATCTGTCACTGGGACTTTGCTACTGTACCTGACCAGTTCAGTCCCTTGAATGTCTCTAGCAAAAGGCTCCCGAATCTACATATTCCCGAAGGCACGTGCGTACAGGGAATTACCGTCGCCTTTCCTCCTCGAGCTGAAAAGAGAGAGGTGACGGGTGTTCTGTTCAGGCAGGATCTGTGCCGCAAACATTTCTGCAAACGCTTGGCTGGCAGAGGTGCCATCCTCAGCACTGCTGACACCACCAAAAATGGGAGTGACTAACTCCCATTCGGACAGGATTCCAATCCAAAATTCAATAACATGAGGATTACACACAACTAAGACATTTTAGAGGTCAATCCTCTCCCAGACCTCCTTCCGCTCCATCCAAATTCCTTGTCCAGAGCCCCAATATAACAAACTGAAAATGGATCAACATCAAAACACAGACAGAAGCAGGAGTTCAAAAGGCTTCATGGCTTACTCTGTTGAGAGAACTCAAAACCTTAATCAATAAAAACATTTTCAGAAGCAGAATGATTAAGAGGAGCGTTTTATCCTTTTTTTTTTTTTTAAGCTGTTGAAAATCAAAAGTACCAATAAATCCAACTTAACCCAAGAAGCAAAGAGGTAAGGGCTATCTTTCTAAATGTATGCCAGCTTACTAAACCGGCCCAAAGTTGCCAGAACTCATCTTGTTTGCAGAAATATTCACATTAGCAGCATCCTTCCCAGGGAGGTCTATTTAATCACTTCAGAAACTATTTCTTCCAGACAACAAAGAGCGATAAGATTACTTAATTAAAGCCCTGATTATCTCCAACCCAAAACAACAGAACACAGAATCTGAAAGAGATAGATTTATCCAGATGCCCTGGTCCTCATTACGCTTTGATTTCAATCAATCGTGCGCACACACGTCAAGGAAAAGGCAATAAATTACAACCATGTGTTTGAAGAAATTATCTTCACGATATTGGAAGCGGAGAGCCACGGCTCTAACCGAACGGTGTAAGATATTAGGCTTCCATCTGGGAATAATAACCCACTGAACAAAAACATACCAGGGCATTAGCTTCAGGCAGTGTCTGAGTTAAACCTGGCAGCAGGAGATCAAAATTAAACAGTTGTTTTTTGGGAAAGTGAACATGCATTTTGGTAAAACAGAAAACCGAGAAATATGTTGGTTGTTTAACATATACGATACAGAGGGAAATAAAACCTAGTAGAATTCCTCTTTAACGCAAGGAGACACGAATGTGGCTCCAGAATGAAAAAGCGGGCAACTCTAGAGATACTTAAAGATAGTTTGCATTAAAACGGACGCTCACAGGGAACAACTCAGCACTGGTTAAGAGGCACTGAAGATTCAGCAAAATTTTTCTTCTCAAGCTGTCAAGATTTGAAACAACGCCATGTGATACTATAAGACCTGTTTTCCCACTACAGTCACTTGGCCAACAAGTTTTTTAGGACAAAACTCACCAGTGAACAGATCTGAAGGGATTATTTCACACAAATTGTTAACAAACGCATAACAGGCTGTTTTGCCTCAAAACACCCACACTAACAGGTGCCAGACCCTTGGGAAACGGCAAAGACATGCTGATGACTCACTAAATGTAGGTGGATACTTACCACACCTGATTAAAACTGAAATTTGAAAAGGAATGGTACATGGGCCAAATGGGACTGACACGAGGAAAATCTGAAATTATTGGAAGTCTTGGGAGACGCCCGAGATGAACTCTACGTAAAGGTAAAACGGGAGATAATCCAGAGAAATCTTGGACTGTATGCAGAGAGCAGAGTGGGAATAGCACATATTCTCCAAAGTACTTATTTTTCTATAGAAAGGAAACATCTTCCTCTTCCATCCCCTGCTGGAACGACCAGCTGGGGAGTGCAGCGAGCACCACGCAGAGCAACAACTCAGAAACAAGCACTTAGGAGGTTTTAAGATACGCAAAATCCTTCTGTGCCGGACAGTCCACGCTGGCTAGATGACTGCAAACACAAGATCCAGCAGTTAAGCACAGCAAGGCTGGAAATAAAGCCACAACCTGCTTTGAAAAACCCAGCAGAAACCCTCATTATAGGAATAAAAGGTCTAACAGCCCAGGAAATTCAAGCACACTGGGGCCTGGAGTTCTCTGTAATACAAAAATAATCTTATGTAAGCAGTTGTTTAACTGTTACCTACCATAAAACACAGCACAGCTGTGGTTAGAGGTGTATTCAAAAACATTCTGTCCCCCGTAGAGAGGGGGACAGAACTGCCTCTTACAGGACGGCTGAACAAGAACTCGATGTGTCAAACAGGAGGCTTCTCAGCATCATTTTTATCCTCTCAATCCGCAATACAAGCTGAAAGTCTAACAGTGCAACCGCTCCACTTAAAACTCGCACTTTTTAAAGAAAGAGTTTGCAATGTGAGGTATTGATTAGCTTGGTGTCACTTATCAACTGTCTGTTTGGACAGACAACCCCAAGGTGAACAATGAAAACCTCTGCATGTCAGTTCAAGAAACTTACATTGCACACTGCCAAGAAAATGAACACTGCTACTGGAAGGTGGACCTGTTATAAATCTTCCCATATAACAGAAGCCATAATTTCCACAAAAGATACAGTACTGAAGACTGCCAGCATGTTACTTTTTTGATTAATACATCAACACTTTCAAACGAGCCTGAAATATTCCACAGTGCTGGAAAAACTCTGTTGTTACCGGCTCTGGAATTTGAAAGGACGCTGATAATTTTGTCCTGGAACCGACGCATCGTGCGCTGCAAGATTCCAAACCAGGCAGCCAGTGACACCTTTAATCCACATCACACGGCTCAGACCTACGTCTGGCTTTACAGCGGGTACGCAAGATTAGTTTCCAGCTCTAGCAGACCATGGAAATTACATCACTGCAATTGCCATCGCATTCCCGCTACAACCTTCCCCACACTCCAGCCTCCCACGTGGCTCCGGCAGCTGTTCTGCTGGTAATTGTTCCAGCCATTCCCAACCTGATCCGTTGGCAAGAGCGCCGAACAGCAGAGAGAAAAGCTGGCACTTGGTACCCCCACCTCATTTTTTCCCCTCTCTGGTCTCCAAGTAAAAATTAAGCTCCTGCCATCAAAATACCAAATCCAATTGTCTCGTTAAAGAAACTACTAGAACAAAAGCTGGTTTCTATCTAGATCTCTGTTGCAGGTAAAGTACGAATCATTTCCCATTTGAAGCATGAGGAACCCTTCAAATGGTGAGGTTAAGTTTCCCTAACTTTGCAAATTCTTTCCAAAACCGCCACAATTCTTCCAGCACTCAGCAAAATGTAAGCCACCCTTCTCCTCTTTTTCTGACACATTTTTGAGATCATAACATGCAAAGTGTCCTGTGCTGACAGATGCGCTTATCTAGTCCGACTGGACTGCCAGTCAGATGCCTCCTTCATTTCTGGCTGACGACACGGGAACAAAGTCCCTGTGAGAAATCCCTCCTGTAAACCCTCGAACAATATCTCGCCTGTAGAACTGGGACTGACAAACTGAAAGATGAAATCTGATACAATCTCACCTTTTACTTCCATACAATATATTAAGACTATTGTTGTACCGCAGGGTTCCGCACATTCACCTGAGAGTAACCTGTACGGCACTTTCGCCTTTCCCTCCTGCAAATGAAACCTTTTTAAAGGAGTTATTGTATCCAGCCGTGACGTCACGGTTGTCTGATCAGAGAAGGATTTTAAAAGACAACCTTGGTTCCACAAACCTACTCATTTTCGTCTTAGTGCATTAAAAGCCCTATTGCTTCTGGTCTGTTCTGCACCTGGGGAGTAAGTGCCAACCCCTCTTTGCTGCATATGCAAAATTCCTTTCTTCCAGTAAGTTCCGATACCAATAACAACTGTTACTTGCAAGAGAAGTTGGATACCTAGGAAAATAAAGCATGAAAACAAATAAAAACTTTATAGCTGTAACAAAATCGTGACGATTACACATTTGGATGGGTTATATTTACATCAAGCCACATCTTAAAACGAGTAGAAAATCTACCAAGTAAAATACCTTTTAACCTGCTTTTGTTAGCACTGTAATAGTACAGTGACACACAAGGAATTACATCTAGGGATATGTTTTGTCTCCATTTTTGGGCAACGTGAAGAACCAATAAAGCTTGTTCACCTCTTTCATGGCCATTAAGCACCTCCAATACGAAAGCATCCCATTACTAGATAAAGCAGTAAGTTCATTTTGCTTTGCAAAAGATATTTGCCTTTTAGATTTAGCATTACTGTTTCCATCCCATCACTGCTCGGGAGACCACAATCTGTAAAGACAAGAGCCAAACCTGGTCACATCTTGAGATTTCAGATGTGATTGCAGTGTTACCGGCTTTCTAGAAAAATTGTTCAACTGAGAAGTCACCCGGGCAGCTTCTTATTGCTGCTTTAAAAAAGACACTGCCTAATCTACATTTATCTTACACATGCTCTATTAATTCCTTTGCTTTACACCTCTTTAACAGGACAGAGCCTAAAAGAAGCATCGGAGCACAGCAGAAGTACATTAACCCCCACACAACTGCTGCATTTCAGCATCCAAACGCCTGTCATTTTACTGGAAGATGTCAGAGTTGCTGCTATATATATAGATATTTCGAGAGTACAGTCTTGAGGGACTGGAAAAAGCAGATGGTTTAAGACTGAACTGAGTCAAGACCAAAGAGAACACAAGTCATTTGAGGACAAAGACGCCAATAATCTGTTAAAGAGGGGAGGGAGGCAGGCAAGCACCTCAGCATCTGCCTTTAGCATCAGCTGACAAATTTGATCATGTTTTCGTATCGTGAAATCACAGCGGATACGCTTCCCAGCAGCAGATCAGTGGCTGCCCGCCCTTCTTCCTCTGCTAGACACTGGTGTGCCGTGCTCAGAGGCGGCTGGCCAACACATTTTAGACTCATTGTGTGTCCTGCCGAAGGAAATAAAAGCAAGCAGAGGGCTCTGTAGGGTAGAACTGACATACAAGTCTCTGTACTGGTCAAAGGCATTGTTGGCTTCCACCTCCAGCTTGCGCAGGCGAGCAGATGGCATGGCACCGTCTTCCAGGGGAGGATCGTATTTGTTACTCCACGGTGATCTGCCAAAGAGAGAAGGAAAATAGAGAGGGTTAGACAACCGAGACACACCCTGAAAGGTTTGAGATCCGTGGGTCTGACCTGATCCACAGACACTGAACTTCCAAGAAAACAAAACGTATCGAGAGCCGCCTTATCTGTAAGAATCTCGCCCTCGACGGCTGTTTCAAACACACACAAAAAGGGGACACTGACTCCTCAAGGCTCACGAAGTACCTGGGGAACACTCCCTGTTCTCGGATTTCTGCTGCATAAACCATCATGCTTGTGTTTGAATCTGTTCCTTCTTAAACATTAAAAAATGAAGCCTCAGTTGCTGCACATTACATACTTAAAATTCACGGGAATACAAATAGATTGTGCAGTTTATTTGGGATCTGACGGCATTTGAGCCAAACACTCCTGCCTACAATTAAGGTCCAAATTTTCCTCCACCATTTTGCTATGAAATAAACTCTACTTCTAGTGTAACATTAGGAAAACATTTGCTCAGTTTGAAGGATTTAACAGGGTTTGTAAAGCTGCAGGTTTTACTATGATTTCTGCAGGTGTAGAAGAGATTTTGGGCTCTTAATGAAAGAGTTGGTATTAAAAGATTAATGGGACCCTTTGCCCATCTGCTTGAGACTTTTACAATTCCCATTCTGTAGACCTGCGTTCTCCTTTTCATTTCCCCTGGGAATAACCAACCTACATATATCACTATTAGTTTAAAGAAAGGTACCTCTACCCTTTACCTGCTCACTTTTCAAAATACTCCAGCCAACTAACACCAGGTCTTAATGCAGCCCATACGCAAGGGCTTTTTCCTCGGGAGCCATTTGTTCTTCATTTCTCAGAAAGGCATCTAGTTTTGACATCTGTTTAATGCAAAGCACAAAGAACCAGCTCTGCACTTTCACAACACTTCAGTCCTCTCTACCACATCTGACTCAAAAGGTGGGGGCACCAGGAAAAGCTAAATCATTGTGTCACGTCGGCCCCGAGCAATTTTCAGGTGGTGGTTCTCATTTTAAAACAGTTGCTAAAACCTCGGTTGCTTTGGAGAAAAGTCGACAGCCTACCGTGGTGCTCCTTTATCTAACAACTCTCTGAAATCTGGAAAAGATTCACATAAAAATCACTATTGGTGCTGTCTGGGGGACTCCCAGATAGCACAATCTACACCCAAAGAAGCTCAAGCATTGACCTTCCCATCCCAAAATCCGCATGAGCAAAGCAAAGGGTTGGTACGCCAGGTGATGCAGAAGTGTCCTGCTGCCTCGGCAGCAGCATTCTCTTAGGATGCGTTTAGTTTTTCTATCTCTGCTATATTTTAAAAGGCAGATTGCAAAAGAATTCTAGTGTTTTCTATAAATCTGGGACACTATGCTTCTCCATCATGCACGAGGATATCGGTGAGCAGAGAACCCACGCTGAAGCCACAGCCAAGATGCTTTATTTATAAATATTAGATGTCTTTTGTCAGCTGCAGGAATGAGATTTAAGCGCAGCCTAGTACCATAGATTTTAACCAGCAGACTGTGGCATTTTCAACCCATTACAGCTGGAGCCAGCAGCAACTTCATCTAAAAAACCAACCTCATAACACAACCCCGTATTTTTCCTTTTTGTACAAGAGTACTCACGACACATTTAAAAACTTAAATGGAGGCTATTTGAAGAAAGACAGATGGGCAAGCACTTAAATTTCAAAAGTCAGACCTCTCATTTCCCTAGAAGTGAATGTTTTTTGTTTCGGCTAACAGGTTGCAGCCTTGTTGGCACCAAATTCCCCATAAGGATTCCATTTAATTGAGTGATCGAGCACGCTTGGAGTGGAAATGTACAGACAAAGTCATGGGCCTTTAGAAAAAAATTAATAAAAGCTCTGCCTTCACAAGGAGGATTCCACGATACCCTCCCCAAGCCCCTGGGATTACAGGAGTGCTCATAGAAGCACCTACGAGACTCTGTGCACAAAAGGCTGTTCCCACAAGCCACAGTGGGATAATATGAAGAAACTGAGAATTATCTATTTATGGAGATCCAAGAGAGACTCCAAAAACCCACCTTCTGGTCTGATCTGTGTTCGACATGGAGAAAATCACGTCTGTCTAAATATGAGGAAGGAGTAAATTGATAAGCTAAGCATTAGGATATTGATTTCCCTGTGAAATTGGTGGAGTTATCACCTGAATGGCCAAACATCCCACAGCAGCTTTTTTTCCAGGCTAATTCCCAGACAAATTGTAAAGCCACTCAGAAAAAAAAAAAAAAAAAAGGAAAAAAAGAACAAACCTATAAAACTTGATTCTCAGTGAGGAAGTCTGACTACCCAGCTCCACCTTTCCTGCTCAAGTAGCATGAGGCTCGGTTGTCCACAGAATGCTTTGAAATCCTTGGATTAGTACTCAAAAAAATGCAATTAGCAATCTCTCCAATACGAAGAAAACTGGCGTTTAGTTTGAAATGTGCAATAATTGGGGATGCAGCACATTGCAGGCAGGGAATAGGATTTCTTGGGGCCTCTAATAGTCCTGAAAAATCTTTGTGGAAATATTAAAAGCTTTTAAAAGCACAGTAAACTCCTCCTAGATTTTGGCCTAATTGATTAAATTAGTGTAAGAGCCGCTTCCCAGTAACAACTTCAGATTTTATGAGGTATGAATCACAATGTCTGAACACAGGCACAGAATGGGATTAACACATGCACACGTTAGTACCGCTTGGTTTTCAAAGGCTTTTGCTTTGTGCTGAAGGGAAGAATTTACTTCACGAAACAGAGGTGAGACCAATCAGTTCCAGAAGGCAGAATCACTTCAATCCACAATGCTTCAGACAAAAGCCGTAAAGAACAGCATTCTTTAAAGCCAGCAATTAATACATTACGTCTATTCTATGCAAACTAACGAAATAGCTTCACCGAAACCCCATTACTTAATAAGTCCTGAAAATTTTGAAGTGATTTTAAATACATAAGTCCTCCTGTTGCCTTTGAACTATTTAAATATCTACTCAGGAAGAGATAGAACGAATTTCGGAGGCAAATGTGAAGCTAACCTTAAAGAAAGGGTTGCCACATGCACTAATTAAACACGGAGGGGCAGGGGTTGCAAGTGTTGTTATTGCAGCGTGTCACGATACTCGTTAACAAGTTTTTGCTCAAGTTTCCTGTGCCTCTGGTGGTAGATGCTCATGTCAACAGCCTGAACGGGATGCAAGAGGGCTGCAAGAAACACATCGCAGCTCCAGTGAGAAAGGATTTCTTGAAAGATCCACTAGAAATACAGGATTTAATCCCTTCTCTTCCATCTGCCAGAGAGGATGAAGCTGCGTGAGCGCATCTTGTGGAAGGCAAGAGCTATAGAACGTCATTCTAGATACTAATTTAGAACTGATTAAATGCAAGTAGCTGTTAATGTAGATGCACAAATGCTTTTAAAAGGCGTCTTTTGCAGAAGCCTGAGCAAACTTTCTCTGTTAGACTAGCACCCTAAGGAACAGGATTGAACACTTCATCTTGGAGATCGTCTTACTCCTTGGCCCACTGCAATAGGGTTTTTTTTAAAAAATGGTTAAGATTTACGCTCAGCCACAATCCAGATGCACTGTCAAACTTTGCAGCCATTATCAGTCTCGTAGTTTTGTTTCTGGGACAAATGTTCTCAGCATGTTCTGTGGGTCTATCATCTACAGACATGCTTTTAGTTTAGGTAAGTACCTTTCCTGCAAGTCAAAGAGACTGAAACCAGTTCATCTAGAATCCTGTATAAGCTTACCTGCTTCTGCAATGATGGCCTGACACAAAGGAAAAAAAAAAGGTTAAAATAATTTTCTGGAATTTCACTTTGATATAGAATTCTTGGAACACTCTGGCCAGATGAATATAAAACACTACTGGAAATCTGCACAAGACAAAGCTCAATTCTTACTGGAGATGGGTTCCAATTATTAGCAGTAGAACTGTAAGCGGTTACACTGAAGCTGCAAGGAGAGCCTGAGATGTAACCCTTAGAACCAGAAGCAGCAGAACGGCTGAGCCTTTAACTCAGGACACAAGATGAACGGTGGTCGTTACTTCACAGCTTGGCACCCTTCGTGAAAAGAATAAGCGCTAGGTGATGCAATATTTGTAAAGGTTTCTGGGCTATAAGCTTTGTGATTCTTAATTAAATATCTGGAACTATGCCACTGTCACTACAGCCATTAAGAAAACGCAGGCAATGCAAAAAAGGGGAAAAAATATCATCCTAATGGCAAAGTAAAGAATGAAGACATTAAAAGAAAGACTGCTTTCAAAGTGGCAGCAAAACTCTGAAAAGTCACTGTACCACTACAGTATTGCAGCGCTTTCCACTTCAAAATTCCTTATCATTACATACAGCTTGTATTATTCTAACATTTTCATTGGTTTTTTTGCCTACAGTCCTCAGAATAAATTAGCTATTTTGGTAGACTGGGATTCCTTTTCTTTGCTAAAAACCTGGGCCAAGCTGTTTGCGGAGAACTGACATTGCATGTCTAAAGTCAGACTCAATCCTGCGCAAAACACAAGTGAAAAAGCCTTTCCCTGCTGGCAAGTCCACCCTGGTTTGTACGAGCAGATAATTTTGTTCGAATCAACTGCTTGCATCATTTCTTCTTCTGTTCTTATCCATCCCAAAGATTTTACAACCTTGCAACAATAGATGGTTTAATTTCATGCCAACGCCAGTCATTCCTTCTAGAGATCTGACTGGTTTTAATTCTCTAAGACAGAACTAAACTACAGAAAAGCTAAGAGAAATGTGCCAGTCACCCCTTCAACAAGATAACATCGTCATATTTTAGGCTTCAAGGAATGACTGCGAATCACAGTAAATGTGCAGAAACACTGTGGTTTCTGGGGTCAAACACGTCTTGTTCCAGAGACAGACAGCAGGAACCTCCCCTGCAAAGCTCATCGGATTAGCAGCCGTAGAACCACGTTATCTGCAACCAAAGCACTCGGCAACGGTCTGGAAATGAAGATGTTTGTGCCCTTTCACATTAGAGAAATACTACGAATAACTTCCATGGTCAATGTCTTGCTCAAGCAGATCTGAAACAGTCTCAGCTTCATCACCAAGAAAAGTTTGATGTTAAAATTTTTTTTATTTTTGGCTAAGTAGTAAAAGGGAGGAGGGATTGCAATACTAGTGTGTAGTTCTCATTTGCAAAGCAAACCAGTTAGTTCCTTGCTTGGGATACAAACTCACCGATACGAGTCTCCATCTCTGTTGTAGTCACACAATAGATAGTCTTTTCCTACCACCTTGTCTCGCGCAATCTTCAACGGCTGATCGACAGAGGAGAGGAGATCTTCACAGAGGCTTGGGACCTGACAGTTTGGAGAGAACAAAAACAGGGAGGAAAAAGAGGGTAACACATTAAGGTTAAAAAAGTCTGGCATCCCTAAGAAGAGATTTTGTTATTAATAACATCTGTCCCAAAGCCAGAAACCCTTTAAAAAAAAAAAGCTGCACTTAAGTTACAACACAATCCAATGCTCCCGCCTCCAATAATTTCAGATTTAATTACCTAACGACTAGTGTGGTCCGGTACACTTAAATATATACATTCTCCATGTTAGCTTCTTGCCAAAGACGGCCAGTAAAGTGATTGTTGAGGGCTGATGAATAAAAGTAAATATTTATAATGGAGGGGAAGCGAGGGAGCTGCTAACAGAATACGCCATCCATACGCTAGACTGGATTTTTCACAAGCTCCCACTCTGGGTAGAGTTTAGAATAGTTTCCAGGCAGCTGGCCAAACGTGACCACGTTGCCTAATAAAAATACGCGTGTGCCTGTGTGCATGCACATATAAAATCGAACGCATCTCCTACACAGGTAGCTTTTAACAGATTCCTAACCCCGGCTTTCTCCCTGGACTTCACGTGGAGGAAGACTATGAGATCAGCTTTTAACGTGGCAGAATGAAGAGATGAGACGGCGTTTTGCAGCCTGAAGCAAGTGCGAATGCAAGCACAAGCAAATCGAACAAATTCCATCCCGTGGCCTCTTGCTCCGGAGCTGCTGGCGGCCCCGTTATCAATATCAATATTCCCATATTGCAGGTTTTGGCCAGGCTGGCAGCTTCCTCCAGGAACTGGCAACACGCTAACACAGGAGATCAAATAAATAACCGATGTGAAATGCCTCCTGCATTTCGTTCTACATTGTGGAGATGAAAACCTGATTGAGAACATGAAGACAAAAGGCAATCCAGGGTCAAATTAATCATGAAGCGATGAATTCACAACTCATAAGAAATGAAAAGAGGAGGAAGGAAGAAATAAAGAATATGTGGAAATGTGCTTTCTTCTCTTCAAGCCATTGATTCAGTGAATTGGCTGGAATGATTTCAAAGAAAAGAAGCCTAGATTGGAAAAAAAAAACATGTTAGGAGTGCAATAGCTCCCAAAAGCATAAGCGCAAACTACTTTAATGCACTTGAAGTGACCCAAGAAATCAAACTGCTTGAAATGAAAACACTCCCAACCCCAAGTACAAGGCAATAACACACAGAGGATGTTAAGTCAAAGTAAGCAGGGACAAATATGAATCAATGTGACCACAAAAGACCAAAAAACCCGAGAAAAGCCAAAGGGCAAAATGAGATGCAGCTAGCAAGAGACAACTCCGAGCCCACACCATCACCCTGTAAACACAGAAAAATAAGAGGAAAAGCAAGAAATGGTTGGTGAAGTTACTGACAGTGCTGAAAAAGCTAAAACATTAGTTTGAGGTTTTTTACTTTGCTCTATATATGCTGTAACGTGGTAACATGATAAATGAAGAGCCCAGACTAAAGAGCAGAGCAGTTAATATTTCTATAAAGGTAGATGCTTCTCTTCGGAGTTCATCACTTGATACTCGGAGACCTGGCTGGAGCAACCTCAAAACCATCCCGCAGGCAGTGAGTAAATAAAAGCAGCTTTTAGGGAAATCTGTAGTTTTTCTGAACGCAGACAACCCTAACGCTCACAGAGCCGACACAAATCAGCCGCTTTGTGGCCCCAGTGAATTGGTGGATCCGTGTTCACCAGCCCATCTGGTTCCACTTGGCCTCTTCCTTCGCTTCTCCATTAGCTATTAATTTCAGGCTGACTCTTCAGGCAGAGAGCAGCTCGAGACGACTGCTTCAATTTCGGATGCGCACACAACGAGACCCAAAGCACCTCATCATTAAGACCTACGCTCTGTGTTCTTCCGAAGAGCCACCAGCTGAATATATTCCTGCTTCTCGCCGCTCCTTGGCCAGCTGCCCATGAGCACCGAGATAAGCGCCCAGGAACAGACTCCTCGCCCTGACGTGCGCTTCGGATGAGTAATAGTGATGAAAATACAATTCGGAGAAAAGTGGCGTTGTTCCCAGACTCAGTTTCTGTTGGATTTCTCCGGGAAAAGCCCTGTGCTACATGTGCAGCGAGAGAGCACGAGAGGTCTCGCTGTACAGCTCTTCACACTCAAATACACACACATATATATACACATTTTCAAAATATACACATTTTCAAAAGCAATCTGGATGATTTGATAACACAAATATTCATAAGCACAGTCACTTCTGGAATTTCTAAGAGCTGTGGCTGGTCTTACAGCCATAACAGTGAATACAATACATCATCATATACTTATTAGAATATACAACTATACTCTATTATAATAATCTATTGTTAATAGCATGCTCTATACCCATTGTCTCTCTGCTAAAGACACTCTACAGGACTTCAGACAATATATTCTATATTCTTTTCCAGAATAAAACAGGGAAGAAAACGCACTCATCTACTTTGGAAGTACTAGAAATTCTCAACAGTGACTATAAAAAGAACAGAGATATTCCAGCTGATGGAAATACTCATGTAATTCTAATTATTGGAAAAAGTGTGGCATGGTTACCCCAGGAGAATAATTTTTGTATCATTTATTACAGCAACTTTCAACAGCTGCTGTACTTCCTTGCTAAAAATGAATTTATAAGATTTATTCATACCAATCTTCCTCTTCTACGTTACGGAGCTGCTTACAAGGCAAATGCGGTAATTTGAACACAGTAATTTGCAGCTTTAAACACGTCAGCTCCGTGTTGATGAGACTATTTGATTCTTTCTGCGTTCAGGTCCTTTGCATTTTAGAACACGCAATTATAAGGTATTTGGAACAGCCAGGCTAAGCTGGCTGCTGCAATATAGGCTCTGAGCAATTATTTTACACTATGCATGTACCTTTGCTTAAATTCTTCCCCCTATCATGCACTGAATCTTCTTAAAGCATTTAGATTACCTTTGTGCACATTCAGACTCTTGCAGAATTCGGTTTATATTTAGCAAGAATGCATCCAGATCTTTGGATCCCAGCAAGGACAGCTCTGCTTAGAAGACTACCCAATTTTCTGAGTTTTCAGTCTGAAACGGTGGATTTGCATTGTTAACTTTTCTTATTAGCTTGTTCCATTAACTGGAAAGCCAAAATGCACTTAGGTGCCACCGCGCTTGCCTCCAGCAGTCATTTTATAGGGAACTTTGACTTCAACTTAGAAATGCAAGAATTAACCCACCACCCAGGCCAAACACTGAGCCGCCGAACCAGTGATGTTGTTCAATTCATCACTGCACTATAAATAAATGTCACTGCGACGAAAACACTCAAGCTATGAGGATTGTTTTATAAGCAAAGACTGGGCTCCCATCCTTAGTTTGACACAAGTTTTTTCCCCCACTCTAAGCAGTGGAAGGTCAAATGTAGAATACAGTCTTAACCTTCCAGCTTTAGCTGAAGGCCATCATTAATTTAATTTGGTCCACAACCTACTCTGGACCCTAATGCACCCATGTTTCCACAAATAAGCACTCAATCATCTAGTATGGTGGTTGTATGGAGCGAGACCACCCTCAACGTAAATTAGAAAAGGAAAAAATGAAGAATCTCTGGGGGTCTGGGCTCAGCTGTCCGGCCTGGAACCGAACAGCAGCATCATTCAGCAGCACATACCGGGGATCAGGGCACCGCGTTCGGGGGAGCTTTTTCCTTCCGAGGAGATATACAATGAATGTGTAGTACAGACGAAAGAAAAACTGAAAGAAAAGTGAGTTCAGCATTCTCTCCGGCATGTTGAACAAGGGTTCTGTTGTCCCATGTAACAGGATTCTCCATCAGAGCAGGCCAGGTATGTGGACAGTGTTTTAATTAAGGCAACTACTCTGCTATCAAGACAAATAATCACTTGTGCCCAAGTCAAAACCGTATCCTATTTGGAGTAGCTAACCTAATAATCATTCCTTCTCGACTCACTTTTTGGCTAAAGGAACTTATTATCAACTAAGCTATTGTTTATGTATTACTTTTAAAAATATGATTCCACAAGCATCTAAAAAAGTTTAGAGGAAACAAAACCAGTACTTCGGCTCTTCATGTCTTACATGCACTTTCCATCCTCGTTTTGATCATTCTGGCTGAATTGCATCGAATTCTGTACCTCTTATATTCAGGACAGTGAATATTTTGCTTTACTAGCCATAGAATGTGAGCACACTACAGTCATTATTTTCTTCTACAGGCCTGACTGAAATGAATCACGTTTACAACTGAAACAGTGACATTGTCAGCATAAGTTTCTGTGCTGGGAAATAGCCTTTTTCCATGTTTATTCAGAGGTCAGCATGTACTGACCTCCCACAGGAACCTCACACACTGGAAAACTATGCTAAATGCAGGAAAATTAAAGATGAAACACGCTTTTCCTTAAAGAATCAGAAGGAAGACGAAGCAACCTTCAAACGCTTAGCACTCAGATCCATTTCTGGTTTGAACTTCTGTCTATAACATGCAGGTATCTGAACATGACTAGAGCACTTTCTAATTAAAAAGCCACATCCAAAAAAGGAAAGCGAGTATTTTAATTGCATGTGAACTCTTAAGACTTGATTCTTCTTTTTGAAGACAACTTAAATCGTGACAGAATTGGACAAAACCACTGCCCGCGTCACTTGGGCCAATTGCTCAAATGCAAAGAAGAGCGCATGGAAGTTACCTGGCACTTCTGCAAAAGAACCATTTTGGCACATGACCCCCCTGCTTCAGCCCAGATTCCTCCCTTCTGGGCCAACATCTCATAAAATATTATTATAATTTTTCTGAGTCATTCCACAGCCTCAGAATTTCCTGTTCCTGCAGAACACAGACACGGCTGAACGGATGTTGTGGAAACTGGAGAAGGAAGCCTGGCTCCACTCATCTTGGGGCTAAAACCACCAGGAAAGTCACTCCCACAAATCCACACATCGCTAAACCTTAATTTGATCCATCAGATGTCCAAGGGCCACACATTCTTCAAGCTTTGTTTATTAAATGACACTTAAATGGACTTTTGTGTTTGAGACCAGATGTAATTGATATTGGAAACAGCTCAGCTTTATTCAAGCATTTGCACTGAATTCCAGCACTGCAAGAATTAGCAAAAATAAAATTAAAACCAATCCGCTTTTCCGGAAAAAGGCAAATGTTAATAAGATTGCAGATTTAAGATCTAGTTAGTGATCTCAGAGCAGAAAAGTTACATTAATTACAGAAATGCTCAATCCAGCTCGAGGAACTACATTTTAAAAACGCTGAAAGGTGACTACCATTCGTCAAACAGTATCCTTGGCATTTTTCCTGCGATTTACTGGATAAAATAGGGCTTTTGCTCGATTCGACATTCCGTGGCTTACCGAGGAACAAAAGCTGGCCATCTGGCAGGCACAACTGGAGTGCCCTGGACTGGGACCAGTGACCTGCAGGTGAGGGCTCCTGGATCTCATTACCAGGCACCAGTCCCAGGAGCCATCACAGCGGATCAATATCTTGGGAAGTCTTGACTATTTGTGTCAAGAGTCCAGCGGGTGTTGGAGATATCCAGCAACAATTCAGGGATATGCAGAGGCACACTCTCTCCAGCGATGTTTCTATATTTTCGCTTCTCCCTCCCCATTTTTGAAAGCGGTTGGATAGGTTTCTAATTAGGACTTGAGCTCATCAAGTGATCTCTCACACACACATTCCTTTAGAAAGATATTTAAACAGACATTTTAAGGATCTCTAGCAGTGGCAGGAGCCTACAAGAAAAATAGGCTTAAAAAGAAAAAGAGCAAGTGAATATGAAGCCAGAAGTGCAATTCACTTTTACAATCTCATGCAAGTAAGTGGAGTCGCTAGCTCTAAGCCAAGCATCACATTAAGAATTTACATATATTAATTGCTATCTCCAATTACCATCAAGATATCCAGAGGTAATCTTTTCTAGCTGCAAAAGCTCCTGCTTAACGGCCACTCACCAAATGGAAAACTGGCTCTCAACAGCCATAAATTTATTCAGAGCGCCAGAGTCTCTTTCTTTAGGCAATAACCCTTCCATTAGAAACCCGGCTGGCTGCTGGGGGTTTAGAGTCTATTGCACAATCAGCAAGTCCGGCAGGTCAAAACCTCAGCTTTGAGACCACTTCTGCTTCCACTCTAAGTTTTCACTGGGTCTGATTTTTTTTTAAACATCATCCACCCTCCCTAGATGCTCAGCTGGCCATCTGCATTCAATTATTTTATCTTTCTCCTCGGTTCTGCACACTGCTTAGGCTCTTGGACTCAAAATACAAAAAGCTCCAGTCACATTCTCATGTTCTTTATGGTCTGTGCAGCCCAAGCAATGCAGTTTTCCTGGGGATAAATTCTCTAGCTTCATATATCTTCAGTTACTAAAGGTATGCAAGTGGATTTGAGACCTGCCTGGAAGCACAATAGCTACATGAAGCAAGGTCCTGAATATTGCTCAAATATTTCAAAATCAGAAGTTTATACATTTTTAAATTCATCACTCTGGGACTTTCTCAAAAGTAACACATTCTACTAAAAATACTTCAGCATTCTCCTGTGATGAGAAAACAAAGACAATCACTTCCCAGATCGTTAATTGCAAACAGAGTCTTGAAAAACAACCAGTAAAGTTACTGACTGCTATATCCACACAGAAGTCTAGCTTTAATTCTTCCATGGCAGGAATAAGTTGATTCTGTACTTCAAGAAAGCTTTCAATTTGGGGAATAAGTTGAGTGGTATTTGAATATCAGACTTACTGGGAAAAGAAAGGAAAAAAGTTGTGGCTGTGAGCAAACTCCCTTTGTTTGTCCATTTTGTGATCCAGCTTTACAAGGATGATCCTCCATCCCCACTTTATGCCAACCATCTGATTTTTCTGAGTCAGCTGCATTTTTTCATCCAATTTATATTATACACACACAGGCAAACATCCAAATTAAACATTCAGCAGGAAATTTGTACTTGCAAAAGGAACCTGCATAACTTTTACTAAGATTGAGAGCACATCAACTTCCATACTCAAGTCAAAGCCATCGAGGCAATCCTGTCACAGACCCTTATTTGCTGCACATGGTCCATAAGCACAACAAATCCAACTTCCAGCCTCCTCCTTTCCTAGAGATGCACCCCTCTAAGACATGCGAGAGCAAAATAAAACCCAAAAGCATTCTGGAGGCTGTGACCCCGGCTGTCACCCACCTACCCTGTTACATGTGCTGCCCAGTATATCAACAGCAGCAACTTCTGGACAACATGAGGCAATAAGAAGGTGAGACAGTATTTATGCTACACAATTGAAATCTGTTTCAGTATTACAAGTGCTATCACTTGGCATATCCTCATGACAAACCCACGGAAGAGCAGCACAACCACCTCCTCTTATGGGAACCACTTTACAGTTCGGGCTTGGCTGACAGGTAGATGCTCCAAAGCTTCAGCTACCCCAGTTTCCAGAGAAGCTACATGGAAAATTATTCTAATTTAAATTAGTTGTCCTTTAAAAGGTATGTGGCTACACTAAACACTTTTCGTAGATGTTTAGAAGTCCTCTTGTACGTTGTTGACAGCCTCCGAGTAGTCCATTTACGAATAATGACTAACGGAATGCTGAGCAGAGCATTCCATGCCAAGGCACATCAACACCGTGCACGGCTTCTTTCAGACAGGACTTCTGGGGTCCTGTGATTGACAAGGTCGCTAATGAACTCTAATTGAAGCCTCGGCAGTCCAAAAAATCCAACAACAGATGTGGTAAAAGGGCAAACCGCAAACTGTTTTGCTAATGAATGGAAAGTGTCTGGTCTGATGAGGGCCAGCGACCCAAAAATTCTCTTCTTCCTCCCAGTCTTTTCCTTCATGGTCAAGTTTGGACCCTTCCCCGTGTCAGCCCAACGCTTGGGGGCAGTAACGCACAGTCCTGAACATATTCCAGAGACTCATGTTGGCACCAAGATGTTAATTTATTAAAAAGCAGCAGCAGAGCATGGCTTGGACAGAGTAAGAGACCTCAGGGAGGGCACTTGGTGCAGTTATCCGACCCAGCAGGAACACAAGTCTAGGAAGGAGATACCAGCTTCTCACTATAGCACTTTTGGAAAACTTTTTGTATATAAAGCCATTTCTAAGTCACCTTCATCTCCTTTTGATGGATATTAAGCAAGTGTCAAAACAGTAGCTACATGTCTGGGGAACAATTGTTGTAAAAAGCCTACAGAAAGCTGCGCTGCCAGCAGACTTCAGGTAATAATCTACGCTTCACACCAAAAAAATGACATGGGCCTCATCTTCAGGTCTGCTCCAGCATGGCAGTGTAAGGAAGCAAGGAAACCAAGCACAAAGGACACAGAAGTCAGGGTGCCACCTTTTATAATTCTGCCACAAATTTAATGAACCTGCTCATGCTCATCATGCATTCGGAGTCTGACCTTTTACTTCAAAGAGGTTATTGTCTGGTAATGGTACAGGAAACAGAATAAAAACATCGGCTTTAAAGGTTCGGATGAAACTTGCCAAAAAAGGTCAAAAAACCTATTTGCTTGAGTCTGGCTTATGATGTTTTTGGAACTATGACAGGTGGCAGCATATACAGTGCTCTTGTCTAACCAGAGCGCAGACTTCAGTCGTACAGACATCGGGCTGAGCGGGCTGCAGAAGTCTACAGATGTCTCAAAAATAAAGAAATCATACTGGATTTAACAAATTATTTCATCTCCACCCCAGAGAAGAGACTGCAGTGACAGGGTGGGAATCGCACAGACCTTCCTTCTAATGAGCGTCATTCAAATTGGTCTGCTTCATGTTATACTTGCAATAAGAAAAGAAGCCCGGTGAGCGTGTTGCTGATGGAAAACATGTAGAGCACTAATGAGCACCATCCAAAAAGTAATTCCAACATTTAGAGGTAACCAGCAATTTTCTGAGTCATTGAAAAAACCCTCACACCAATTATACAGTCAAGCTCACCAGTGTTCCCCAAACAACTCACTGTTTGAATGGTCCTTGGAGCTGCCAAAACCCTGATATCCATTCAGTCCTCTGAGTTTCATCAGAAAACCAACCGTGTCACACCACATCATCTCAATGATTTAGTTATTCTGTGTCCTACCTTCAGCAACAGCCATAAAAATGATGCTTTAGGTTGTCATGAGTTTTGGTGGCACAGATGTAGCCAATTACTAAATGGTTTCAAGAAAGAGAAATAATCCCTTCCTGCAGGGAACAATTCCTTTCCTGACCGCCAGAGCTTTCTTACCTGTACCTTGGCTTATGTAACTAAAAGCAGCATTTAAATAAGTGTTTGACAAATTTAAGTCAGCCACAGTTTTTTGACCATGGGACTCCTCCCAAATTCACCAACCCCAGATCAATATCACTTAGGAACAGATCTACTCAACTAAACTTTTACCTGGTAAGCAGCTGCCCTTCTGCACACAAAAAAACGACAAAAAGCTCAGACACAATTTAAACAATTTCATTAAGAAGTACTACTTGAAATAGCTGCTATGTGCAGAGCCATCGGGTTTTTAGGGTCTCTCGGACAAGGTTTGTCAGCACCAGGCATGAAGTTCAGACAGAAAAGGGATGTGGTTCTCACTACGGATAAGAGGAAAAGCTTAAATCAAAGGTCTGGCAGCCCTATTCCAGCCTCAATGTCCTCGGTCTGCAAAAATTTAGAAGCTTAGGTCAGAAATAAGCCATATATTTAGACTGGACAATTGAAACAAACTTTCCTAGCTGCCCATATAGTAGGGTCTGTATAGATTAAGTTCATATTTCAGTAATACTTTAGAGTTGCTCCAGAGGCAGCTGTGCCACGCACTGTTTTCAGGGAGAGCTGACACCGGCCAGCCTGTCACAGCCCAACTGTGCATCCCAGGATGTGCAACTCAATCCCACACAACTAGTAACGAGCAAACACATCCTTTTAAAGTTTGTTTTCTTCACTAGCAGTTTATAGAAGGAAAACAAACATTTCAAGGCCAAGCAGAAAAGAGGTATCGGGTGGTCGCCCAGGTTGGTGGGGTTTTTTTTGGATACTCACTGGACTGCAGAACACCTGATATGGCATAAATTATAAACAGATTCGGGTTTTCTCCAGAAGCCCAGTTTTCATACTCTGTCTCAGTAACAACTTTGAAACATCCACTGCGCAAGTCCTGTGTGGAACTGCAGGCTGGCAGGTAGTTTATCAGGAGCCAAGGGCTTGCATCAACCTTGGATAAACTGTTCCAAATTACTTTTACTAAACAGAAGCCTCCAAACTGGGGATGACTTCATCAAGAAAGCTGCTAATGACCCTTCATCTGAAAGCCTGTGGCACATATACAGTAGTACCTGTTGGCTTGCCTAAAAAAACCACATACATTCCTGACATTGTTTGGGCAATTGCTGTATTCTTCGACCTTGCCAAAAGACAAGGAGAGAAACAAATCATCACACCTCTGAGATGCTTCAGCAAATGTTCTCACATATCAGTTCTTTGTCACAATACTCACCAAGTCAATGAGGTCACTGAGATTCTTCTCTATCTGCTGCGGAGGCAGACGCCTCATCAAATCCAAGGCACAATCCAGCTGCTGGTCACTCTGCAGAAACAAGAACATCCCTCGGTCACAATTCGCACAGGTAACACATCACATTCACACAAACTGCAGCGCTTGCTGATTCCTCTGATACAAGAGATACGGTTTCTAGTTCTAAGCAGCAGCATGTTTTGTATCAATACAAACATTTCGATAAAGTTCAGTACCATTTGGTTCTGGATTATTCGGCTGGTATTGCAAAAAGTGTTCTGGGCTAAGGATTTAAGAGCCCAGCTGTAACTGGTGTTGTGCCGCCAATTTAACACCATGCTGTTGATGGAAAGGAGTCCAGTCCTTACCTCACCAAAAACTGTTTCCAATGTTTGTGCAAATATGTAATGCGCTGCTTATCCATGCTATTTCAACAATAAGTTGGGTTAGGGAACTGAAAGTTCCTTCTCCTAAAGCAGTTTTAACACTTCCTCATTTGTATTGTGCCATTCAGCTTGAGATAAGGGATATCTAAGACAAATTCTGTTCCAGCTTAGAGCTCTCTATCCCTCCTTCAGCTTCATCAAAAAAACAGAATGAAACATGCACACAAAATGTGATCCGTTATTTCCTTCTTCCTACAAAACACACACCGAAAGCTGCTGAGAAATCAGGGACTTCAGTTATTTTGAGAAACCACAGCAACATATTCCAAAGGCCTTATTGCAGCTGGTCTCACATCCAACCCCAACAGAGAAAAACTTCACTTCAGAGTCGGAAAATGTGCACCAGACATTACCGCAGACACCTGATGAGCTGAACCGTGTTCTTGACATAACCTTTAGCTCTCCTTCTCGCCAACAGATATAAACAGACACTTTTCTGCAAGCCTAAAAGTTCCCAAAATCTATAGGAGTGAGTTGGATCAGCAGGTCACCAGGCAGCTGAAGCACAGCCAGTTTATTTTCACTTCCCCTCCCTTTTTTCTTTGCAACTTCTAGCCACCCATAAACAATGAGCTGAGTTTAGCTTAGCTTTAGTTTCTCCCTCCTGTGTTCTGCCAAGCTCCAAACCTTTATTATTAAAAAAAGGCTTCAAAATTCAAGCAGTTGTATTATCACATTATTCAAGTAGCAGCCCCCGGGTAGGGAGAACCGCGAAGCAAAGTTTCCTGCAATTAAGCTACAGCTGAGCAACAAGGAAAGGAGGGAGCTCTCACTTTAGTGCACATCCATTACGAAAGCCGTTCTTAAAAGGTAATACCCATTCACTATCAAAAGATAAATATTTTACAGCCAGCGAGTCAGACAGCCTGGTCCGGGGAGATTGTCTATTTATTACTCAGCCAGCTCAGGTTATAGGACGTAATCTTTGCAAAATATTCCAGCTCTTCCCACAGTCAGGCGGCAACTCCCACCTATCTGCGATGGTCTCCTGAAGATCTGAGCTTTCAACCCCCAAAGCAGGAGGCACTGACACCAGGAACAGAAGTTTATGACAGTCACCTGCTGTCACGGAAGAAGGACACATCCAAGTAATGTACATAACTGACAAAAAGAGCCTAGGAAAGATGTTAAAAACCATCACTACAGCTGCAGCCCTAGAATAAATGTTTTACAGTCTGACATTTTTGAAATAAACTCCACTGAATGAAGAAGTATCTACATTTGCAGTGTTGTATGGATTAAACAAAAGAACTTGGACTGACCAATGTTCAATAACAGCTGTAAAAAGACACAAGACTGTTTAAGACAGAGATTCTTCAAGGGCTTCAGACGTGGCTTGCACACGTCTGTGTGCAATGGAAAAACAAAAACATCCAAGCACAGACTAACAGTATATTTTTCTCCTATCAAAGAGGTAAAAGCAAGGCTGAGCAGCAGGACTCTTCGGTTTTCTTGCCGAGCATTTAAATAATTAAACAGCTTGCCAGAAAAATCTCTTAAGGTACTGAAATAAAGACAGGTTCTGCTGTATTTCTGCCCCTAAATCTGTGGTTATACGATCGTTTTAATCCAGCATAAATCCACGCCGGCACAGCCAAAAAGGCAACACAAAGGAGCACAGTGGTACCGTGTGGCATCGGATACATCTGGTATGTCCTGTTTCAGAACTGAACAGGTAATTTGATCAGGATCTTTTGCTGCCGGTTCTTTGAAATGAGGTTTTAAAAACCAGGTCTGTGGTCAAAGACATCCTTTGGTTCCAGTCCTCTGCCCAGCTGGAGTGCCTAAAGAAGCCGTATGTACTGCCATACAAAGAGACTGGAATCACATCCGAGGTGCCAAAACCACTCTTAACCTCCCTACACTCTCGGCTTCACCTGCTCCGCATTTCCATTTGCTTAATTCTCTTGTAAAACTGCTTACTGAAGGTGCGGTTTCTTAACAGACCTCCAGACAAAACATTTCTACAGAATTCTTGCCTTGAGACATGAGAGGCTCATCCAGCCCTGCTCACTGAGGTGGTGACTAGCCAGGCCCTCTCCCAAGCTGGGCTGCTCTCAAAGCCAAGCTCTGCGAGGCTGAAGGACTCAATGAGCTCAGGGTTTACTTGATACGAGGCCGTTTTCCACCATTCCTGCGTTTCATCCAGCAGAGAGCTCCTGTGGAGGAGTAGGGAGTTCAGACAGAAATTCTAAATGAAGTTTTATTACAGCTCAAGTCACTGAAGGATTTAGAGATCATAGGAATCTCAAAGACTGAAAATATTAGCTTACATGAAAGCTCCTTAATAAGTTTCCTCTAAAGATGTTTGGCTATCTAGAATCTCCACTTAAGCATCTGCTATAGCATTTGTCATAGTTCTACCTCAGGGAAAAATGTTCTGAATAAATCTATAGGAGTAGTTATGTTTGTTTAACTCTCTTTTCCTGCATCTGCTCTTCTTTTCAGCCTCTCCACTGTACTTAGATTATTCCCAAAAGAGAAACCCTCTCAGAACAACCACAGGTCCCTGGTCATCCGGCCACTCCGTGTTGAAGCTCAAATAAAACCAAATAGTGCTGAAAAAAACAAAACAAAACCAACCAAACTTGTATAAATGTGTAGTTGCACAGAGGTACAGCCGTATACTTTAATTCCGTTCATACTGTAAGCAATATTGTTCAAGGCTGAGGAGGGGCAGATGTCACTGCAGAAAACAAATAAAACCCAGGAAGTTACTGTGGGTTTTGTTGAGATGCTTTGAGAAGGTGTGTTTGTAGATTGTTTAATAAGACAATGTGCTTCCATTTTCAGTGCTTGAAACAAGGGTGTGCCACAGTCATTGCTTTTCATTTTAAGAGCAAAGGACCTTTCTGACCTTACATTTGTGTGCAGTTACCATGAAAGAGGATGTAAATCGCTAAGATTAAAACAGGCAAATGCTGAACTGCCTTTTGACTCCTACTTGTCATGTCCCCTAAACCATACAGCTCCGGAGGATCCGGGGGGACAGGGCACAAGAATAGGTGGCATTTGCCAGGACAGTGCACACCGATAACATCAGGCAACAGGAGCTGAGCCAGGATTGTACAAACCTGCAAGTGAACTGCTGCTCACACCGCCGGTAGAGCTCACGGCACCCAAACGTGTGCTACCAGACCAAGGTCATAAACCAAACCAGCTCTGCATTACATTTTGCACAGAATTGTGCAATAAATGAGGTAATTATAAGCTGAGATATCTACCTAAAGCCTTTCAAGCACCAGTGTCGCTGGCAGAACCAGTAACTCTTCATAGAAGCTACGCATGTTTTTTCTTTTCAACAGACATTGAGGAGTTACTGCCTACAAGTATTTTGCACTTCTTTTTAAACGATACCTTCGCACATGCATTTCGATATATACACTCCTGGAAATGCACAGGCTTTATTCGCAAGTTCTGACAACTCTCTGTTGGTACTTACCTGAGACTTGGCCTGTACTCTGGGTTTTAAGAGGGTTTACACAAACCTGCAGCTCTATCCATTTCAAAGACTAAGCTATTCCACTTGAAAGCAGGTTAAAGATTTCATTTAGAGCTCCCAGCTTTACAGCAAGAATTTGCTTCTATTTATCACAAAGACCCGCAGATTTAATTCCCTGGTCTTCACAGCTTTGTTCCAACAGCTCCTGCTCATTTGACTACGTTATTGTTGAGCATAAACAAGAGTTAGGCAGTTTCTTCAAAAAGAAAACCAGGCTGGTTTCACTTCTGCGTTTCTATATTAACATTACTCCGAGCCAACTCCTGTACCAAGAGAATCCAGCTGTGGTAGTTCAGTGCTACTGCAGTGGGAGCTTCTCCCTATTTTAGCCCTTTCTGGGAAAAATAAGCCACTTGGGCCACCAAATCTTTCCCACTGGCAAACTGAGGGTAATGCCTTTACTCAAGGCACAATTGTGCTACCTGCCCTGTTTGAGCTGCTTCGCTCACAAGATTTGGTCAAGACTGGCGTCTGCAAAGTTATCCAAAGGTAAAGGACCAGCTGGCATCTTGGTTTTCAGAGAACAGAAATATAAGATTAAAAACCGAAGGGACACCAAAAATAGAATATTTGTTCAACTTAAGCAATTTGAAGCAATCGCACATCAGATCACTTTGGTCGCTGGTCGTTTTTACAAGGAAAATATCTTTGTAAATTAATCCAGAGCCAAAAGTACATAACCAGCAAATGACATTTTTTTCCTTCCTTTTATGTTGCAGACATACCCCAGATTGTAAATCATATTATTTCCTGTCAGTTCTCCCAACAGGAATGTCTGACTAATGTTTCAGCTTTGCGGTACCAAACTCTATTTTTTTTTTTTAATTGAAACAGATACAGAGCTTCCCCTCCTGCTCATCACTTTAATCCTTGCCAACTTCCAGACCTCAAAAGGCAGAAGATTCCCTTCGCAAACTACACAATGGGATAGTGTTACTGCTAGAAGCTTTAGCAAAGGGTTGAATTATTGTAAGCCCTGTGTAATAGAAAGTACATTAACATACTACGTGAAGTCACAGGGTTCTCTTCCGGGCTGTCAGCATTCACTTTTTGGGATATTGGATGGGAATAACTCTGTATGATCCATGAATCCCAGACAACTTCTGCACTCACAACGTTTCCATCAGCTGCACATATTCCCTGCAATCTGTTTTTCTACCTAATTTTTCCCTTGACTATTAACCCTCTTCTGGCAGATCCTGTCTAAAACCATTTCTGATGTACTTAGAAATCACAGCTTCCTGACAGCAAGGTGTACTAAGGAAACAGTGATACCATATTTAAGAAGCAATCAAATGTAATAAGACCTGAAGATACAATACGCTGTGGGTAGTCATAAAAGAACAGGTCAAAGATTATTAAAAGAGCGTGACACTGATGCAGACTAAATTCTCCTTCTCTTGAAGTGAAAAAAGCCGTGTTTGCTCAGCACCTCCTTCCCAGCAAGGATGTACTTAAGGATGGCAGATATTTGCACCTATTTTCAAAACTATTTTAACATCTATCACTTTTCTATCAAGTCCAAAGCAAACCTGTAACCTGTGCAGGGATCAGAGCCACCACGAACACACAGAAGAGCAGGACGGACCAGCAAACAGACTTTCTGGGAACAGGCTACTCCTTTTGACCTCTTGCCACCATCACTAATAACTTCTGCACCAGTGTTTGTCTTCTGCATAACAGAAACAAAGTTTTATTTATTAAACTGGTCATTGAACATGACAATGTAATTTACCAGCTTTCATCTGGTGCCAAGAATTCCTGTGAAGCATAAAGTTTGCAAAAAGTCCTTTCCCAATAAATCACGGCATCAAGTGAATATGCAATCTGTTAGCCCCACATGAAAGAATAAAATGGGGACAGCAGGAAAATAGCCACATAGAAAAGTTGCACAGATTGCAAACCAGCATCGCTAACTTTTAAGAAATGGGATTAAAGTCACTGAAGTTGACTGTAGAGCTGACCACCTATTCCAATTAACTTTAAGAGATTTAACTGGGCTAATGGTACTGCACAACAGGGTTTTTTCCCCAATTTAAGTCTGGATATAACACAAAATAACATCTTTGTTAGATGTATGTACAGCTAGGAAATCTTAGTTAAACAAAATGAAAAAAAACCCCTACTACTAACTAGTTAACTAGGTTAGTTTGGTCTTTGAAAGGAGCTAATACAGCAGGTCAGTGTCGGTTCATGAGTCTGATGACCCGGTTTTCAGTCACATTGCCTTCCATTCAAATACGAGGAAGCGTGCAAACCAGTCTCTAGAGAAGGATCGCTTCATTTTCACAGGGGTGTTTGTTTTTTTTTTTAACTGAAATCATAATTACTACAAGTGCAACAGCTCTTGGGATTCAACACTGGCATTTGTCATCCCGAACACCCGCAAACATTTGTTTGTGATGCTTTCTTTTAATCCTGTTAATGCTGGATAATCTTTTCAAAATGCTCTTTTATTCTCCGTGCTGTTTGTTTCATGTTCTAATCAGCCTGGTCACCAAAGTTATGAGAAGAGAAACTTCTCGGTTCAAATAGAGAATTTTTTTCTTGCAGAAACAGCTAAGTTTGGCGAGTTGGTCCTTGGCCTGCCAGATCCAGGCTCTCCTTCCAGTCAACCGCAACCTGGATATTTTTTTTAATTTTGATTTGATTTTTGTGAGAAGTTACTTATATCAAAAACTTCTGAGAAATTGCACGTTATTACAGCAGGAGGGAGGCATATTCTCCGTCGCCAAGGTGACAACAACACTGACATGCTTACTGAAAGCGTAACTAACACAAATATTCAACATCACCAGCTCAGTACGAGGCTTCACACCCATTTGTATTGTCCCTGTCACCCCGGGGAAGCTGCCACCATGCTCACACTTGCTCCGTTTAATAGATAAACTCAGCACTTTCCAGCGTCCTGAAGTCTGGTAGCCAGAGTTGTAAATTCACAAGATAACTCTAGCAAGTAATCGGATGCCTGGCAAGGCAGAGAGAAGCGACAGCGAGGTTATCTAATTAGTCCTCATCCCCAAATGTTCTCCGGTTGCCTAAAAGGTCAAAAAAGTAGGTTAATATGCCTTTTGCTTGTGTCTAGCAAGACGTATCTTGCTGACTACACCACAAAGCTTGCAAGACAGTTCAGCTTTGAAGAGATTCATTGCTAAGGATTTCAAGTTTTAAACTAGGAAGCTGATGGTTTTGTGTATATATAGGCCACGAGAATATCACATCTCCACCTAACGAGATATTCGTACTCACTGGAATTCCCTTCCTTGCTGTAATTCCCAGACTTGCCTATTCTTTCAGTCTTTTTATGCTTTCCTTGCTGCCTCTGAACGTTTCTGACCTCGCCTCAGGTGAGAACCGCAGACAGCACACGATCTAACAATACATACAAGTTCCACAAAACTTCTAATACATTTAAGTAGTAGAGACAGTCGTGCAGGAGCAGCGCTTCACCTAACGCGCATGTGCCAATTCCAATCCACATCAGATTTCTCCTTCAATTTAATACAGAGTTAATGCTTATTCCATTTGGCCAGTTTTCACCTTCCCAAGCTCTGGGATCGCTCTGCCTACACCAACGGCCACGTGAAAGCTCCATTTGATATCCAGTGATCAATACCGAGTCAAGATCACGCCTGTTCTTAGCGTCACGTCCAAAACTATCCATGATGACCCCTAAATTTGCACAGCAACAGGACTCGCTGGATAAATACAGCTATTTACTGCTGTGGTCAGCATAATGCAGCTGATATTTTACCTCATTCCTCCATTTCATGGCTCTCTCCTCTGAATTAACTCACCAAAAGACCCATCTCTTGTTTCTTGAGCTCGTCTCAAATTGCAAGCACCAGCTACCGGCCAGGCACCAATCACCTTTGCTAGCAGCAAGCTTTTTTTAAATCCTGATATTTACCCAAAGCAAAAATAACTGGGCAAGGCAGGTAACAGGACATCACTTCCAAACTCAGCAGTTTGTCTAATGGAAAAGTATCACCTGAAGAAATGCAAACAAAAATTCCCCTCAGAGAATAAAGAGTGATTTTATTAATGGTGGCTTTGATTGGTGGCCTAAGGCAACCACTAAGCTTATGTCTTCAATGCAGTCTCAACCCTTTTTCCTTCCACACAAAATCCTCTTACTTGAGCGCTGTTTTCAGTTGTGTCCAGCTGATGCTGCTAAAATTGTGACATCCTGGGTTCCGCTTTCACCCAGGCTGGTAACTCTGCCACTTCGCAACAAGGATGTGATTAAAATTCCAAGTCAATGCACCAGGAAAGAACTCGGCTCCGCTTTCTGTAATAAAAAGCCATGGAGGACGTGTTCTGCGTACTCGGGGCAGCAGCAAGGACAAGGCTGCAAACACCTGGAGGGAGATCTCGTGGGTTTAAACAGAGTCAGGACTCCTCAGCCAACCCTGCGCTGCAAAATAACACAGGCTGTGCTGGTGAAATATGAACTGGTAAGGTTTTATTTGCATAGACCAGGAATAAAGTAGGTAATTTATGAGAAGGGCAGCCAGAGAAGCGAAGTGCGTGCAAATACATTCTGCAGTTCTTCAACCCAATGTGGAAGCGGCAGCACAAAGAGCACGAGCTCAAAGCACGCGGCACGTTTTCCTTCTAAACTCTAGAAGGAGAAGATGGGGCAGAAGAACAGGACCAGATAATACAAGAAAATTAATCTTACTGGTTGATACCAAGGCTCAGGCCACCACTCTAGGAAACACAGCACAAGATATTATCTAATGCAACTAAAGTAATTCTAAATAGAAGCATGGTTTGAGTACAAGTAGAGAGAGAGATCCTGTTTTCGATTCCTCACTCAAAACTTCATTGTATCTAAAAACCCAGAAAAAGTTCAGGATTGCCACTGCATCTGGCAGTACCCAGACAGCACCTATTCTGGAAAATTACAACATTTTAATTAGGAAACACGCAAAGCAGCTTCCTCAAGAATGCTGCATTTTCTTCCCATAATAAATCCTCTCAGCTCAACTAACAGGGAAATATCTTTAAAACTTGCTCAACCAGCATTTACCCTCATGCCTCATAAAGGAAGTTTCAAAAGCAAATGGTCTCATCCACCACTCGGGCAAGAGCTCAGACTTCCCAGGACAACCTGTTTGGGATCATCCATCTCCATCCTGCTCTAGGATATTAAGGCCACAAAAGTGAATTTTGGCCACTTGACCAGGTCCAACTGACAGAATCCCAGGATTAGTCAGCTCAAGTGAGCCACAATAGTTTAATGTTCTCCAAGTACACGCTTCAGTTACAGTTCTTCAGCGCCCACTCAGGGTACTTGGTCAATTCGCACATTAATGTCAACGTGAACACCTCATTCAGGGACTATTAAGTATTTAAGAAGGCATTACACAAAGGATGAAAAAAAAAATCAGTTTATACTCCAGTTAAAAGTGGCCACAGGCTTTTGTTGCACTAGCCTGAATTCTTGATCTTTTTGTACAAGATAGAGAAGCTTTTTAATTAACACAGCCTACCAGCAAATAAACCTGGGCTAGAGCCCAACTACAGAGAGTAGGAAGCTTGGGAAAGGCTTATGTTCTTCAGATGTATTAACTGCTCCTTCACACCGCACAGGCTTCATCCATAAAGAAAATTCAAATTCAAAATCCCCTGGTTTTAAGTGAGATTTTTTTTTCATGGTCCTTCCTGGAAATAGCAAAGGATACAGAGGAACTGAATCGAACACATGGTTTGGACCTTGTGAATTAAGAGGGGGAGACAAAGGTTTGGTTGAGGCTTTTCAGAATTTCTAGCATAAATCCATTGGAAAAAGGGAAATCGTGCACAATGGCTGAATAAGAATATGAATAAAAACAGAAGATCAACATAATTTCGAGCATCTTCTACTTCTACATTCATGTCCTTTATCTGAAAAAAAAGCCCTTAAACATCATATTGTATTAAAGTGGGGTAAAAAGCAAAGCTTAGCATAGACCTAAACTCCAGCTTACGCTGTCTGCACAGGCACCTTGCAGAATTTCACGCTTCTCCAGTAAAATCGCTACGTCTTCAGATGACACTGAAACATCTTCAGGTTTATTTCAACTTGAGGTGGCACTACTGCAATGTGTACCAGCCCGAGGGGGGAAAAAAACCAACACAACAATATAAAACAATAACGAGGAAAAACAGTCAGTCAAAAGAGTTGAACCGCACTTTCATTTTGTTTTACTCCCAGATGTCAACTAGTAAGATATCGGCGTATATATTTACCATATGAGGAAATCCTGTTTGAACAACTTCAGCTTGAGAATGTTTTTCCTTCGCTAATAAACCACAAGATCAAGCATCACTGCAATGGCAGTTTTCCCTATCCCAACAATATCCTCTAACTTGATTATTTTGGGAATTTGCCTTTTAAGATAACATTTAGCTAAGCTCATATACTTGGCTAATAAAACACGGGACTCTACAAAAGAGCTTAAGTCAGTATTTCTCAGCAGGCACAAGGTGCAAAGGACTTGCTGTGGATGCTGAAAACCTACCCTGAGCTCTCACGCTACATGGTCGGGTTCCAAAAGTGACACCATCAGTTTAGAAGAGTGATGGCCTCCACATTCAAGCAGCTGGAAAAGCGCTACCTTGAGTTGTGCAGTTTCACAAATCATTTAATGTATTTTTGGTAACAGTTGCAGAAAACCAGGTTATTTATCAAGGAGCAATGTGCTTGCCCAAGACAAACAGCCCCTACCTTGAAAATATTAGTTACTCCGAGCAGCACGAGGTTTCTGTATTGAGTGTCAGTGTCGCATCGCACACCCTTGGCTGCGCTTCAGTGCTTTTGAGCTGCCTCGCAAATTCTAAACGGATGATGTGCAGCCTGTGCTGCAATAGACAGTTCAAATTTATGGTTGATTAAATTATAAATTTTGCTCAAATTGTCCACTTTTTCCTGAAGAGATGCATAACTAACATGATCAGGACAGTTTGCATAACCTGGAAAGGGACATTTTTATTTTTTACAAAGAGTAACTGGATTCCACCCATCCATAAGCCAGAATTCCAGAAATCTCAGCACTCTCCCAAGTTCTGCTTTGCCCTTTTTGCCCATTCAGTTTATTTTTAGCACCAGAGGCAGCATCTTCCAGGCAATTTTCAAGCTTCATGTGTTGCCCTGCCCTGTTTCACTGAGCACCTGACTGAAATGCGGAAACACTTTTGAGTTCTCACTTGAGCTCGTTCAGCCCTGAGGTGCTGCAGAGGAAAACAAAGGTTCCCATCTCCTCTAAAACATCGCCACAGATTGTTTGCCATGTGCAAACAAGACCAGTGATTCATCTTGCGCACTCCTACTGGACTTAGATAAGTCATGCTCAAGTGGCCAGGTTCTCAAGTGAGCGGCTGCCACGGGTTCGTCCCTGAAGTCCACTCAACATAGCAGACCAGAACATGGTGCTGGAAGTTCTGATCAAATTTCTCCTACGCCTAGCGGCCTCCATGACTAAACGTGAAAAATCAGAAGATAGCATAAGCGTAGAGCTCAGGAAATTTCTAAAGGATTTGTGCTCTACCTCCTTCAAAAGACTGAGATGGTTACATTTAAACCCTGTTCTTGTAGTATACTCGCATAACCCCTTAAAAGAAGCCAGTATTCATCATTATTTTATATGAAGCCTACTTGTTTTTCTTGAATTCCTTTCCTGTGAGGATTTTTGCCATGACAGAAGTTCAGACAGTTTGTTGGAATCCTGATCTCAAACTCTACAGTCACATATCACACATAGAGATTTCTGTATCTTAAACTAAGATACACAATTGAAATAAGATGCTCCATCCTGTCACCCCCCACCCTCAGAAGCCAGTTACAGTATCTCGTTTGTTCCAACAGAAGAGCAGAACCTTGATCTTAACTGTTCTTCACCTTTCACCAGAAACAAAAGATCTTTATCCTGCATAATACAGGTGACAGGATCACCACGATCTTCAGCTCTGAAGAAAAAAAGTAAGGTATTTTCTCTGAAATTCTTATGGTTGAAGGGAAGGATTACACTCGCTGGCTTAACCAGCCTTTATATTGCTATACAGTCAGGCAATGAGTTGCTCTTTTTTAAATCTAGATACATTTGAATATTCTTAATTTGTTATGTTGGAAAACCTGAACCGCAAATTCCCAAACAGTATAAAGTATCTCGGTGATGACATCCACAGGGGTTACGGTGCCTTAAACAGGCTCCACAAAAGCCCAGAGCTGGGAGCAGATCAGGGTCCGGGCCAGTTCCCGTTCTCCTCGTTGCATTTGTTTAGAGCTGAAAAAACCTGCCCCCTTCACACACGGTGCCAAAATGAAATTGAAAGGCTTGGTGACCTGGGCCGATCCATTCAGCAAATACACAACAAGATGGAGATTATTGTACCCAGCTGAAGAAACTAGAGGTTCTCCTCTGAAAAACAGAAAAGTTCTCAGCCCTGCAGAGGAGAAGCACCCACCACTGCAACATTACCTGCTCTGAATGCACTTGGTTTTCCTGTATTTTGCAAATTCCATTAGGTCTTAATACACCTTAACGAACAAGTCCGGCTTCCTGAGGAAATGCCAGGTGCTGGGTGATAATTTGGGGTTTAGGAACACCAGCGACAGCAGCCTGGGCCCCCATCGCTGCTAAATGCTGCTGCATTTGATCCTTCGCTCCGTTTACAACAACACCAAGCGGTCACATCCACCGTGCAGAGCGGAGCGTCCCCTCGGTAACCACCCAAGCGAGTACCAGGCCCAGACACCGGGAAGCAACCGGACAGCGGAGCAGCCAGACGGGCCTGGACACCCCGGGCACTGCAGAGCCCCGCAACGCCAGGCCCGGCCACCCCTTCCTCTGTCCTGGCAACACCGGCTCAGGCCCTCCCTCAGGGACGGACGGGGCCCACCCGCCCCGGGGAGCTCCCGTGGGGGTGAGGGCGGCGAAGGAGCCGCCGGGGCGCGGCACCGGGGGGATGGGAAGGGGCAGCAACGCCGGAGGCGGAGAAGGGGTGGGGGCAGCGGCGAGGGGCCGCCCCCGTCGCCCTTACCATGGCGGCTCGGCGGGGCTGCGCTGGGCGGTAGCAACGGCGGCGCCTCCCGGTCCCGTCCGGTCTCCCTCCCAGACAGGCCGCGGCCGTTCCACTTCCGCCGTTGCCTAGGAGTGAACATCCGGGTCAGCGCCGCGCTGCCCTGCCCCTCCGCCGCCTCCCCGCCAATCAGCGCACGGCTCGCCAGCCATCGCCAAGTATGGAGCGCGGCGCGCGAACGGGGCGGGGAGGGCGGAGCGGGAAGAACCATTCCGCCCGCCCCGGGAGGGGGGAACGGAGCGGCGGGACGCCGGAAGGTAACAGCAGCGGGCTGCGGGCGCTACCAACTCTAGCGCGGGGGGAAGGAGGGCAACCAATCAGAGGCGGGGGGCGGAGACAGGGGCGGGGCCTGCGGGAGGGCGCGGCAGGCGCGCAGGACTCGTGGCAGTCGGACCTTGCTCCGCCCGGGAGTCGAGCGTCTGTTCCCCAAACAACTTTTAAACACTTAAACGGGCCTTCAGGGTTAAGCAAAAACCTGTACGAGGCAGGCAGTTAGCACGGAAAGCATCAGCCCGAACAGGTAACGGTTTGGCAACGTCATCGGCGCTGAAAACTGGACTTTACAGAGGTAACTAATAGAGCATCGTCTTTGGTGCTGCCTGTAACGCAGCAACTTCAGCTCTAGAGGAAATAATCAGCCTCTGGCTGCTTAAGGCCACGGTTAATTAATTTGAAAAGCAAGTGTTGAGCCTGCTCTGGAAGCTCAGCCTTTGATTCAGCAAAGCATGTAGGTACCTGCTGGAAGCCAGGCAGGTACTTAGAGGTGACTTGGGGGCTCAGCGGTGATACAGATCTCCCAATTCGAGACAGAAATCAGCAAATCAGGGTAATTGCACTAGTAAAACATTTCTGCTTTTCTCAGACTGTCCCAGAAGAAACCTTTTTTTTTGCCCCCTAACGTACGTATGCACATTTCAGTGATGTCAGGTAAAACAGATCCGAGTTCCAGGCTCTAGGCTTCTCCTTCCAAACAGTAATTTAAGAGCTGCAACCTACCCAGTAACCCCAGGAGAGCATCTGATTCATGATGTGACACCACTTCCCTCTGCAGCTTTTCTGGAACACTTATTTGGCCCGTGCTTCACCAGAGTTTTGGTGCCAGGAACCCGAGAACCAACCGCTGGTGCTCCCTGGCTCCTGCGCTGCAGACTCGGCCCTCCCGAGCCAAAAGCCCTTTTTGTTAGTGTCGAAACTGGAAACGCTGACCAGGGCAGTCGCACACTGCTTCATTTTTCCCTTGGATGTAACACTGTGGTACATCCTTCCTGTGGGAGACAACCAAGACCAAGCCCTGGCTTCTCACTAAGAGATTATCACAAATGTTTGTGGCTAAACTCTAAATTTTCATAGCTATTAGGTACCAGATGGGGGCCTTCCAAGAAATAACTCATGCTCATTTTACTTAACAGGGCAAAAGAGCCTCCAGTAGCTTCCAGCTTGAAAAGAACAAGCTCGATTTCCAGGGAAGAGAACTGCTTGGACATGCATCCTGTTACAACAGCGAGCATTGAGGTAGAACTGTTCAATTTGCACAACAAACAACAGAAGTAACAGCTATCACTGCTTCCACTGAGCAGAAAATCAAAACTGACCTGGGTGTTGATGACTATCTGCTGTCACTCATTTTGCTAAATTAGCCTTTACCCACTTTTTTACATTCCTCTGTTGCCATTTTTAAACCTTTGGAGTTTTCAGTGCAGGAACAAAATGAACCCAGGAAGCAAAGGAGAGAGAACAGAACAAACAACAAAAACAGGAGCTATATTACTTAACAGAAAGAAAGCGTATAAAACTCCATCAATAACCCACTACCAAATAAACTCTAAGATGGGAAATAATCTTGACATGTCTGGCAGGTAGAGAGGCCACGAGACCTCAGAAGGCATTTCCTGCTCTGGAGTCTCCAAATTCAATTTTTTTCCCAATATTAGTCAGTCTAACCCCCTTAAACCCAGTTTATAAACTGCAGCAATCCCAAGTGGCTTCTATTTTGCAGTTCCCAGATCCTTCACTCTTTATGTTCCCTCAGAGGTGCCTACCAGCAGTAATCAAGAAAAGCAAAAAGCCTCTTCATTACACAGGACAAGTTATTCATTAATTTTACAGGGCTCCACACATCCAATGTGCACGTTTTCCTTGGGGCAGGGTCCGGGAGGACAGAATTGATAAATTTGAAAGTGCACATTCTAAACTTCATTGTTTTTGTCACAAAACTCATGCAGAGTATTCAATTACTACTCTTAGAGTTACAAACAGAAACATTCTAGATGCTTGCTGAAGCAGCAGAGCAGAAGCAGAATTATGTAGCCCAGTATATTTTAAACAATTTGAGATCCAAATGAACTTTGAGGCCAAGAGGATGTTTTTCTTAACGGAAGAAATACAAGCATCCTGGATTTTGTTTTCCTGCTAATAGGTATAACAAGAATAAACAGCTGCTTTTTGTTTTCCCAAAAATATTTGCATTAAGAAAATCTGCAGATCCCTTTTGCAACTGATGTAACATCTTCTCAAATGAGGACCAGCTGCTTGCTTTGCTTGTTTATAGCAGGACATGCTTAAGGGAATATTTTTTGTTTGTTTGTTTATTAAGATGTAGGACCAGATTCTCCATTCTAGGCTGTGATATGCAGCAGGGAGTGGATGGCAGGAGGCTCCGTGTCTGTAACTACGGTTGTTGCTTTCTGTTGGGATTCGTGGTGGAGTTGACACCTAATACAGCTAATTCAGGAACGTTCCATAAATTTAAGTGCTGGGAGGCAGCATTACCTGCGCCACAGGCATTTCCCAAACCTCCTGGCATGGAATCACCCACCTAAACAAGAGTGTGCTCAAAAGGCTTTGTGTCAGGCATACACATCTTTAAAATGAGGGTCTATAAACAAAGGAAGCAAACAGTGATGTCAGCTGACGGCTGAACAGGCCTACAACATCAGATTCATGTGCAATTAATAACAAGGCTTTTGATCTTGCAATCAGCAACTATAAATTACATGTGCTTTCCCTGTACATTTGATTATATTTAAGGAAGAAAAGGGATAAATACTTATTAGCATTACAAAATGCTTTTCACATTTAGCCGGAACTTTACAAAGCATTTGCGGTCCAACATGATGTGTTTTTTATTTTATCCGCCTGCGCGCGTGGTGAAATGCTATTTATTTTGTTTATTCCAGTGTTTAGCCAGGACCAAGAATGACTGTGAGAACACGCTTAGAAATCAGGTCAAAAGAAAAAACTTGCATGCTTCTCCGAATATTCAGTTTTCTATTAAAGACATCTTGAGCTTTTTTAGGTCAGATTGCCCATTTTCTTTCGTGTCAAGCTTGTGGCACTTGAAAGATATGTAAACTTTTATTAGGGGTTCTCATAAACTGAATTTACTGCTGTAAGAGTCTTCCAGCAATGGTAAAGTTTAGCTTGCTGGGTTTTATTAGTCAGAGTCAGTAAACCAGCAGCATCACTTGATTTGAGGCTGAAAACAAAGCATTTCTTGGAAACTAATATAGGAAAAAGGTACCTACAATGCTACCCAATGTCTTGGAATTCCATATTCAAGCCACAGATAGTTCTCACTATGGAGATCTTTGTACACACTGTCAAAATAGCACACAAACAAAAAAAAGCCTTCCATTCCAATTCCAAAGCAACTTTCCTGAGGATACTCTTGGAATATAAAGGTTTTAAGAGTTTCCCATTCGCTGCAGGAATTGATGAGCAAATGAAAATACCACATTAATGAAAATCAACATATTGCCCATTTAGTGTGAGGCTTGAGGCATTTCTTCCCCCCTAGAAAGAATGCTAAAACCAGATTTGTTTCCACTTCATCAGCACCCAAGCAGATATGCTCATTTGATTGATGTAAAAGACAATAAACCCAACAGCCAAAAATGTCCATATACTGGCCAAAACTGAGACATTCTCCTACCAGCACAGCACTGTCACAGCAAATACAGAGAAATTAAAGGTCATCACTCAAGCACACATATCACTAGAGGCACGGGGCTTTTCTGGCTTTGACCATTTTCTTACAATTATTTTGCCTACTTAGGTAAGGCCAAATCACATCCCACACCACTCTCACAGACTGAGAGCAGACATAAAACATCACATCTCTGCAACCTGGGTCCATATCTTGGCCACAGAATAACTGGGGTTTTTTTCCCCACATATAAAGTGACATCCTCATCTGCTAATAATAACTATTTTATTTCAGTCCTGCCCACTAGTTTTCCAGCTCATTCCGCTTAGTTGCATATCCTAAGACACTCATTATTTCTGTGTTTGCAACCGCTCTTTTAACTTTATATTTCAGCTTAGAAAGCTTGATAGGAGCTTTCAGAAAAGTTTTGCCCTGAGCAAAGAGAGTATTGAGAAGATTCCTGTCAAACTTGGTCATTAACTGTCATAATAATAATGTCTGCAACCTGTCATTAAAAAGGAATCAAGGAGAAGATGATTAAATGTACCAGAAAGAAACAAATCTTTCCATTCCCATACTGTTTCCTTGACACGTTGCACTTCATTTGAAGCTTGCTAATATACCAGCCAAAAGAATTGTAAGGGCCTGGATTCTTTCTTAATACAATAGTCACGGTTCACTAGCTAGAATCTGTATGGAATTAGCCAGTGACATGAATGAATGGAAAAACATACTTAAAGAGCTGAAAAATGGCACTCTTTCACAGGCTTGTTCATTAGAAAAGCTCTATCAATACAGTACGTTAGTTCTTTTCCTACTTCCACAACTAACCTAAAAAATGGTCACAAAATAACACACATCAAATAAAGACAAATGTCATAGTGGTGCTTATGTCTGTAATGTAAGACTGAGCAAAACATGTGATCAGTCTTTCCATGCAAGTGCTTTTCTCCAGAGGTTTTTCGGGCAAGCTACATATTCATGGCAAAAAAAAAAGGAGCTTAAAGCAGAATTAGCACAACAAGCTGTGACACATCTTGTTCCATTTTTCAAAGTTCCGCTTCAATCAGCCGTACCTGACAACTGTAACCAGCGGTACCACGCGACTGAATATAACGTTACATCAGCTTTACAAAACTGGCATGAAAATACATTAGCCCAGGGACAAAATGGACTTGCTTATTAACACGAACATGATCACCGTGAAAAGACTGAATGATATTTCACTCTGCATCACAAACTCTTTCTCCTAATGCGCGTCTACCTCAGCCTTTAGACTATTGTTCATCCCCACAGTATCCGACTGCCTTCCACATAAAATCAATAAGAATAGCAAAGTAGACTTAATGGAGTCTCTGGCACTTTTCCCATTTTAGGGCAAAGTCCTGCTGAGGAGGAGTTTCTTTTTCCTCAGACTTTGGACTTAGACTGTTGCTTAGATAGCAACAAGGCTTTCAAAGAGAAAAATAAGCATTAGTATCTGCTGGTGAATGTGGCTTCTATCTGTGAGGGGAAAAAAAAACCCAACATAACAAACCAAACAAATTAGCATGGAGACCAGGAGTTGAAGTGGGGGCCCTCTACCAAGGCTGTGTCACCATTTCAAGGAGATAACTCCTACACTGCTGTCTTCCTGCACAGATCACTGCTATTCTTGGCAGAAAAAAAAAATAATAATGTGTGGGAAGTGATTCATGTTATTTAAAACTATGGGAGAAGTTACATGCGTATTATTTGGAAAAGTATCCAGTGGGGAATTGTCAGGAGAAATGCTATAGGATTATTTGAAAAAACAGAATAAGAGGTGATCCATTCATCCTGGGGAAGGGTCAAGATTTAAAATAAACTCACTTGGAAGTTTTAAAACAAAAACTACTGGGGTGAGGGTGAACCATCCTGTACTGCACTACGTCAAAGTTAGGACTGATAATTAAGAAAAGAAAGGCCCTTTTCTACATAACAGTCCTGGAATTCTGGCTGGTGCAGCCCCAGTGGAGCTCCTCACCTCCACACGCACATGTGGACGTGCCCTCCATGTGGCTTCCACCAGGGAATTTTGAAGAATTATAGTGGTCCTTTTTCATCTTAGACTCCCAGTTCTGCCTCTAGCTTGTCTGATGGCTATCTGTTGAAAAACTAATCAGCAGCATGAATGCCTAACTTTCAGTCTGAGTAGTCTTACTAATTTAATACACCACTCAGCTATGTAATTAAGGAAACTGGTGATGCACGATCTGAAACTACTCCAGTTTGACTTCCATCAGAGAAAGGCAGGAATTTCTGAAGCTTTTCTGGCTTAATTTCAGCCTCCTCTGTTTTTTCAGATATTTATTTACTGAAAAGAAAGGAGAAGAGAGCATGAGGGGAAAAGGGAGGGAAGGAACCCAGGGACAACACATGCTGGGCTGTAAAATGCAAAAGGTTTTTCAAAACAGCATGTTCTAAACATCACCTTGGAGTCATACAATAATAAATACTTGGTATTACACTGAGAAGATCTAATTGCCAAGTAACTATAGCAATGCAGAGAAAAGGCTGGTTTGGATACATTCCCTCCTGCCTTAATTTTTCCCCTGGGGTGGGGAAGGGGTGCAGAGAATGTGCTCTAGGTCCTTAATAGATAAGGTTTTCCAGAGCCCCCTCCGATCACTTGGCGACTCTGGAATTTGAAAGCAGCAGACCTGTTTCTCAGAAGGAAGCTGCACGTTCAAAACAATTATACTGAACTATTCCGTCTCCTCTGAAGGGTTTAGTGCACCGGGTTCCTGACGCAAGGCTGTCAAAATACATTGAGACCCGTTACACAGCAACGCGACCCTTTATTACAGTCTAAGAGCTCACCACCGCTTCCTTTATTCCCGAAGAAACAGCACTTTCCAGTGAGCCTAACAGCCTGAAAATGAGTAAGTGTGAAGTGAAACTACACATTGGCCTGCACCGGGTATTTGTTTTTTTGCCAGAGAGAAGACCACATTTCTGGTGGTTGTTTTTAAACATGGGGTTTGGGAATTTAATTTGGGGGGGGAAAAAATAATAAAGAATTATCTGGAGGCTTCGAGTATCTTTCTCCTCCAGATATTTTCCAGAGCTGTTTGGAAATGGGAGGGTGGAGCTGGCACATTGGGACACACCACTGGGGCAGTGGTTTCAGAAAACACTTCTTTATCCGGTCAGGGAAAAAACTGCTTGATCCTGTTGGTATTTTTACAAGTAACTTGATGCATGGTTCTATTTTTGATACCGACTATGCAGCAATGCAAACTGATTTGAGTAAATTGCAGGGGAAGGAAGAGAAAAGGAGGCTCCTTTTACAGAACAAGAACTGCCAGCTCCAGGGAAACCTCTGGAACCTGCAAGGGCTTAGTTTTACCACATGCCTTCAAAATAAGCTTTTAAAAAAACACCATCTAGTTTTTTTTTAACTTTGTAAAAATAATAAGCAATTATGATTGTTCAGTGATACGTGAAGAAGTTGAACTAAACCAAATATAGAAAAAATATTTCATCATTGCTCTAGATCAAAATCAGTTATATGTTTAAGACAAAAGACCACAAACAATAACTTCAGAAAATTTTTGCCAATTGCAGAAAGTTTTGACTTCTATTTGTTGCTTTAGTCTTTAACTGACTTCTTAAAGAACATCCAGGTTTTTTAAAGCAGTAGAGCCTCCTCCTCTCCAACTCGATAAAACTGCCAGAACTTGAAGAAATCAAAACAAGTAATCACAGCTAAAAATTGCCTTACTAAGTGTGAGTAGGGACATTACTACTTGAAAAACACTGTATTTTTTCACAAGGCTTCTGGAGAATGACTTCCAGAAAGCCTACACAACATTTGCAGTAGAAAGTTCATTAGGTTGGAAACTATTCGCACTTACATTCCTGGTTCCACAATGCTGTAGCACGCTTCAGGATGTGCCAGAGGCCTGTAAATCATTGAGAACCCTTCCCACAACTCTTTAACATTAGCATAAAATTAGATGGGATAACATCTTGTCTATAACATTTTCTTCCTCATGTTATTCACCTCCTTTTCCCAATTCAGCAACAAGGTACGGGGGGGCCTAGGTTGCCCTTAAGTAAAAGAGCAATCAATAAGGATTGGCAACAGCTGTTTTTTCACACACCTGTACCTCATTTCAGGCCATGCAGAGTCCTTGAGGACAACCAGATACAGGAGTTGTGTGGGATGTGCCATCTCAGTGAGGGAAAACCTACACAGGAATGTGTCCAGTGGGAGATCTCCAACTCTACCTCAGAGAGATGGGATCCTACAGCAATGATCGGCTCTTACTAAGGCTGAGGTGAGAGCCCTGAGGAGAGCATGTCGATGGGCTGGGCCTCTGAGAGGACGGGTATCCCGCCTTAGGATGAGGGATGCGAGGCCTCACAAAGACACAGCAGGAGCCCTGGCTGAAGATATGAGGCTCAGGAGGTGCTGGGGCTGTTATAGGCCGGGTCTAATGGGGAAAAGCGGGCCTTTGGGCCGGGTCTTATGAGGAGAAACGGACTTTTGGGCCTGGCCCAAGGTCAACCGCGGCGGCCATGGCGCCCTCCCGCCGGTAACCTTGACAACGGCGGCGGGACGGGGGTTGGGGGAATCTCGCGAGATCTAACGCTCCGCCGCTTGCCCGCGCCGGCAGATCTCGCGAGAGTTGCGTGGGGGGAGGAGGCGAGGGGACGGCCAAGATGGCGTCGGAGAGTGAGCTGGGCAGGAAGTGGGACCGGTGTCTGGCGGACTCCGCCGTCAAGCTGGGTAAGGGCGGGGAGGGCAGGGCGGAGGGGGAGGACCCGGGGAGGAGCGGGAGCAGCCGGCCAGGCGCCCCGGGCTTGGGAGGGCCGCCGTCCGCCCGGCTCCGTGGCGTGGCCGGGCCCGGTGAGGGCCGGTGCCCCCCGCCGCGCCGGGCCTGGCGTAGGTCGGCGGCGGCCTCGCCGCGCTGTGGGCCCGGGCGGGGCGGCCTGCGGCTCCGCCCTTATGGCAGGGCAGCGCCGGCCCCGGGGGTCGGGGAGTGGGGCGGCGGGAGGGAGCCGGGCGTCCCCGGGCCGGGCAAGGTGACCTTGGCCGCGGGCACTGGCCCCGCCGGGCCCGCTCCCACAGCCGCCCCGGGGCTCTTCTCCCGTCTTACCCGCGATCCGGTAGCGGAGGGTCGGGTTTGAGCTCTGGTTACTCTCTCTGATGACGATGCGAGGTTTCTGTGGGTAATCTCTGCCTGCGCCCAGCTCCGTGGCTGGCTGGGCGCCTCCTGGCCCAAATGAATGGGCCCCGGGTTGGCATCACCGGGTCCCTCAGTGCCACGACCTTGCCCGCCTTTAGTTTCGCTATGACGACGGCTTGGTTTTCGAAATCTGTTTCTGCAGAGCTGTTCACATCACTCAGTGTGCGAGGTGGGCTGTGTTTATTAAAAGCAATACACAGCGTGACACGCTGATAGCTTTGGCATGTGTTACTTAGTGCAAGTGTGCGCAGTTTGACATTGAGAAGCTTTCTGGCCAGTGTCTCAGCCCTGCAGACAGTTGTGCCTTTTCTTTAAGTAGAGGGACGGTTCTGTTGATTTTCTTCCATGTTTATTTGTCCTTAAAGTTAGAACTATGGCCGTGCCTGCAGTGCTTCAGATCTGCAACAAACCATTCATAACATTTCATGTAGACCTGTTTTATGAGCGATGGTAACTGTGTATGTGCTGTTCCTGTGACAGACTGGCACATCAACTAGACAGAGGTTGTGGCTTTACAAAATGTGTGTACAAAAGCAAATCTTTAAATGCTACGTATAGAGCAAGAAGTGAAGTATCTGATGTGAAAGGTACGTGTTCCCTGTTGGTGCAGAAGTCTCTTTTTAGAACCATAAATAATATCTGAGAAATGTGAATGTTTATTTCTTGTTGCTGTAGTGGCCTGGTGGTTGAAAGCTGATGAGGAACTGAGGGGTTTAGTTGCCTAATACTTTTCCATTAGAAAAGATGTTTAATAATTTAAAGTAAACTGAAACTTCCATTGTTTATAACAGGCCTTTGAAAAGTGTCAAGTGCTCCAGAGCAATGTTTTGCCTTATGAAATTCTATTCAGGTTTGTCTGACAAACATATCCAGATATGTTTATGTTTCCATAGCATTGGTTGCTTTATCATAAAATATTAAGTATGCCAAGTTATAAACAAGGGCTTGTTCCATACTGCAGCTGTACATGTGCATGTAGGAGTCTTGAACATGGAAAGTCTCGCTAGGAGGCTGAAAGAGGTGGATACGAGGTTGATTTTGATGCAGCATGTCTCTTCAGCAGGCCTTTTGTTTCAATGGGGTGGTTTTTTGCATCTTAAAGTGGCAACAGGAGAAAGAAACTGTGCTCAGACTTTTTGTACTCGTGCTCTAGACCGAGGATTCCCTGTGTTAGCTTCATGATGGTGTCGAGTAGAGGTCTCGGTAAAGTTCATGTTTTTCATTACATGACCCAAAAAGGGCACGTGGGCTGCAGGTCTTTAATTTTGTCCTTAGCACTAAACGCAGTGTGATGGCCTCAGCCATGTTGCTCTTCATGCGTGCTGGCATTTTTCTGTTTTGTGTGCTTTTGCGATTGATCCAGTAACCCAGATGTCAGTGCTGGCAACCTCCTCCATGGTATTAACTACAAATGGCTCGATATGAACTTTGGAAGTTGGAACAACCCAGAAGTTGCTTCATACACCAGTAGTTTGTGACTGAAGATGATGATGATGGCCTTTAAATGCGAAGTGATTCAGTGGCATAGCTGTTAACTGAGTGCTGATAACACAAAGCTTCTTAAGCTGTCTCAGTGGAAATGATTGTTTTCTCTGCAGGGACTTTAAAATCCCGCGTGGTTTTGATGATTGTTTTTGTAATAATACTGCAGAGTTTGGTGGAGCTTCCAATAAACTATCAAGGGTGGTTGTTATACTGGAAAGAAAGAAAATAAACTTTCTTACTTGAGAATTTTGTTGCTTGTTATGTGGGATATAGAAGTTTACTAAGTCCTCAGCTTCTTCGCTGGACTTTTCCTTTTTGTGGCCACAGTTTCCTTCCTGTACTTTCCTTTACATCCTTCCTGAGCACTATTGCAAGAGAGATCTTTCCAGGCAATGGCTGGGGAAGAACAAACATTGGGATTAGCCCTGTGTTTTCCCATTCCAGACCCTGCAAATAAAGGAAAACACTGAATTTCTGAAACCTTGCACGCAGGACAGTTTTCCAGTGGCTGTGAGAACCGTAGAGACAAATAACTCCGGTGGATTAATTTGGGGGCTGTAGGGACATGGGAAACGGAGTGAGAAGGGCCGGTTGCAGCTATCAGGATGACTTTATGAGCAATAGGATGTTTTGAAATAATAGCTGGGGGCTCTGTAGCCTGTCCTGTCTTGTATTAGTCTGTCGGGCTTTCCACTACGGTTGGTTCAGCCAATATATTTGCACTTGGCTGTGTTGTTTGTAGTTACGCTGTACTGGTTTAGTTGGAGATCAAGCTCCTGGAAGAAACTTGATCTCCTGCCATTAAAATGTCCAAAATACATATTTATCTTACGTTACATCTTTTGAAATGCTGTATTGTATTTTTCACCTCTTGGTCACTGCCTGTGTGTATCTTGTAATTTAGTATTAAAACTTTGTCCTGTTAGTTCAAAATAGAATATGTTATCAGGCGTTGTTAAGACAGTATTTAATTCCAAAGAGTTAAGTACCGTAAACCTCTGTATGCCTGCACGAAGCATTGAAACATTGTTCAATGGAGTTTATGTGCTTACCCCCTTTTTATTCGGTTGGACATGGATTTGTTTTGCTCATGCTGAGGATGGCTCTAGGGATTTTGGTTCCCCTTCCCTCTCTAAATCTCAGTGGTTTGTGTGTAGTGGGCTGGGTTGTGCTTTCTTGGCTGCCCAGGCAGTTTCTCTGGGTAATTCAGATCATGCTGGCTCCAGCTTCACACCATTTTCAAGACTTTCCACCCCTGGAGTCATTTAAATAATTTAACTTTCTGCTCCGTCTTTCTTCCCAATACGGATTTTTCTTACCCGTCACAAAAGTTGCTTTTTTTTTCCTGTGCGTGGAAGGAGAATCAAACTACGGTGGTTTTCCTTTTCTTCCCAGCTTGTAAAACTTCAGAAACTCCTGTGTCCTCTCCAGCCTTCACAACCATTTCTTCCTTTTAATCAGTGGAGCTCTGCAGAGAAGAGACAGGGAAGTAAATAGTATCGTGGTCTTCTTCCATCCTGCCGCCTTCAAACCCTGTTTAAAGGGTTGGTTGGTTGGTTTGTTTGCTTAACTGAAGGATAGTTCATGCCTGTTTATCTGGAAAGACAGTTACTCATGAAGGACTGGCAGAGTTGTTTTTTCTCCGCGAGGCTATAATTTTGGACAAATGATTATTATATGCTGTTTCTAGGGAACAGGGAGGCAATAAAGAGTGTGTGTGTAAGGGAAGGGAGAGTTGTGTGCCACTGTGCCCTGGCTTGTTTGGAAACTGTTGTGGTTTTAAATGAGTTGAACACTGTAATTTATCTGATATTGAAAGTTAATCCTGGGAAAGCTGTTTGTTTCTTGGCTTGGGCGTTAAGTTGCTGTGCTGAAGTTAATTTTTTTTTTTTTCCCAGGAGATAAATGTTTTGATGTATGTCTGTGATTGACCAAAATTCAGTCTGGAAGCTTGTAAATAACCCAGTGTAGTAATGTTCATTTTCCTCTAATCCTCTGTTTTGACATCTGAAAATAAAATGCTTCTAATTTCCATTTAATAGGAATTTTTTAAGATAAAAGAGCACTTTCAATTCTCCTGCAACTGTTACATGATTTCTTCTGGCTTGCATCATCTGGTCTGCTTGAATAGCTGTTTCTGTTAACGGCAAGGGTGAAATGGGATTGTTTGTGTCATTCCACAGATTGAGTATTTCAGAAAGAATCATTGTATGGCTTGCAACGTCAGTATTTTTAAATAAACCTTCACATGGTTATGAGTAGGATAAAGTCAGTCTATATAATGATAAAACTTGATTATACTTTCTGAAAACTGGATTGGACTTTCTCTAAATATACAAAAGTCCTGAAATTCCTGTTTTGAAGTGGGTTTTTTTTTGCTTGGCAATTGTAGTGTGGCTATCCAATCTTAGCTACCAAGTCAAAAGATTTGTTCTTTGTTTGGGATTTGGTTTTTAATACTGGAGAATATGAATATTATGGGAGCACACAACTGCATTATTAAATGAGCTTTGTTTGTAACCCCAAGTTATTTTCCTTTGTCGTACAAGAGAAGATCAAAATCGACTGGTTGTATCTTGTAGCAGACCAAGGAGTATAAATATTAACTGCTTATGGCTTGGGCTGCGCAGGGAGGCAATACAGCCGACGAAAAATTGGTTTTTTTGGAAGAGGTGGACAAATGCTGTTCTGAGAATAGGCTTTCAGTCAAAAATCTAGCAGCAATATTTAGTTATCTTGTTAGCAGAGTTCTGAATACAATGGCTGTCTACAAATTAAGGGGCTCTTACCGTCTTTTGGAAGAAGAGGATAGGAAAATCTTTAGGGGTCCAGGGGCCTGTTCCTCTAGTTGAGTTGTGTGCTGCTATTCTTCTTGGCTGGTCATCAGACTGAGTCGGGGAGCTGCCCTGCCTGGATCACAGAATCACGGGATGGTTGATGTTGAAGGGACCTGTGGAAACCCCCCAGCGCAAGCCCTGCTCACGCAGGGTCACCAGAGCAGGTCACACACGATCCCAGGCAGGTCTGAATGTCTCCAGAGGAGACTCCACACCTGCTCTGGACAGCCTGGTCCAGGCTTGGGCACCTCACAGCAGACAAGTTTCTCCTCATATTCAGATGGAACCTCCTGTGTTTGTCTGTGCCCGTTGCCCCTCACCCTGGCGTTTGGCACCATGGAACAGACTCTGGTCCATCCTCTTGACACCTGCCCTTAAGATATTTATAGGCATTGATAAGATCCCTTCTCAATCTTCTCTAGGCTAAACAGACAAGCTCTCACAGCCTATCCTTCTAAGAAAGATGCTTCAGTCCCTTAATCATCTTTGTAGCTCTGTGCTGGACTCTCTCCAGTAGTTCCTCGTCCCTGGGAAGTACTTCTGGTGTGCAAGAAAACCTGAAAGAAGAGCTGAGCCCTCCATCTGATAGCGCAGCCATTTAAACCCCCAGGCTGTGGAAGATCTCTGCTGGAAATGAATCCAAAGTTCACCGACTCCCTTGTCCTCTGCATTGGTGAGATGCCAGCTGTGCCTTCCCTGGGAGGTGGCACACAGTGACACTACCCGGCAAGGGAACTCTAAGCCAAGTGATATCCTAAACCATTCGTTTGGTCCTTGAGATCTTACAGCAGAAGGTGGGAACAACTTTTTGTTCTTGATTATATCAGATTTAGTGCTCTGAGAAAATCCTTTAAGGGCCACTGGCACATCCTTGGTGATAATAAATTGATAATGAGAGATTTGAGGAGGATCGGGGTTCTTTCCTTAGCATTTCTGCTAGCGAGATGCCACCGTAACATTTCTTGCTCTAAATCTCCTCTATTTCTTAGCTGGGCCAGTATGTGTCAGTAATGGTCAACCTACATTGGATGGGTGTGAAAGAAGCAGGATTGCCAACCCTCATAGTTAGGCTTGAAAAAGCCCTAGATCTGGATGTGTTTACTCCAGCAAAACCTTTCTTTTTAGCAATGCTGTTGTTTTCATTGGCTGAATATTTTATTGCAGTAAGACAAGGTAGAGTTTTCTGGCAGAGGTGTATTTTCCACATGAGGAGTATCTTGCTCGTTTCTTATATATGCGCTTTTAAAGCAAGTGCAACCCTGCTTTTGCCTAAAAGCTTGATGCAATATTGATGAGATCCTTTGGTATATTGTCTGTCAAAGAGCAGCTTCCACTCTTCTCCCCATTTTCCAAGAGGGAGAAAACGCATGTGCCCTCTCCTCTCACCAGCTCATTCACCAGTGTGAGGATGAAAAATTTCTGGTCCACTCAGAGATTATCGCTGGGATTGCTCAGGAGATCACGGGCTGACGGTGATATTTCCTGGTGCCGTGTGTCCATCTGCAAAAGTGCTGATGTTTATTCAAGGTTGAACCCCAGGAGTGCTTCAGGGTGAAAGCGGCCTCTGACAGCATGTTGTGATTTTTGTATTATAATGGTATTTGGATATTTATATTCTGTCATTCCAAGTATTCTGTGTTACTACAGTCAAATGCTGGAAGAAAACAAAACACACTTTTTTCCTGCTTCTTCCTCGAGTACTTGGTGTATGGTTTCACTATGTTTTCTTCTGGTGTCCTTGCTCATTTTTCTGTCTGCTATGTAAACAAGCCACACAACGGGGGAGATGAGAATGAAAGCTTCAAAGTCAGTGTTGGAAGAAAATCTGATTCCTGCCATGAAGGACCTTGCTAAGAGTCCGCTTAAAATTAATTCTCTCTGTAAATAAGTGATTTCATGGTCTCGGATTTTTGACTGGCGCTCAGCGCTGCCCTGTAAAGGCCCTGGTGTATGAAGAAGGCTCTCCTCCCCATTTTTGCAAAACAATTATCTATGTATCTTGTCAAAGAGGGATTGGAGGGGCAGGAAGGAACACCCTACAACAAGAGGCAGAATATAGTTTGAGAGTTGCTTGCTGTTTGTGTTTGTTTTGAAGATCTTGACTTTTCTTGGGTATTTCCTCACCTAAAACAAATTTTAGTGCTGGAGCGAGCTGATGCCCCTTTCAAACTTCCAGTGTGTCACATCTGCTGTTGGACCTTGAAGCTATTGCTGTCCCTGTCCCCAGAGAGAAGCTAACCGAGCTCCATGGATTTTCTTGATCCTAGTGGAAGCTGCTTTTTCAGCTGGGAAGAAATGTACTCTGTTGGGACAAACCCCTGAGCTCTAGAGAGTCTTGTCTGTCCAGAGTGGTCACTGTTTTCTTAGAACAAGAAACCATCTTCCAGAAGCTCCTCCTCCATTTTATTTCCATAATTTAGTTCCTTTAATTCCAAATTAACAGAATCGGAAGGAGAGGAGGCTGAAGCTCTGTGTTTTGTACTTGTGTGTAAGTAATGGCAAAGGAAAATAATCTGATGACAAAAAGAAAGCTGCGAAGTAATTTAAAAACTTCCAGCTGCTATAGTAACAGCAACACATTTGCCAGATGTCAACAAGCATATTCGAACGCTTCTATTTTAAGTTCCAAGCTATTGAAGAAAAGTGTATCTAGGTGTGGCCGTCTTAATAGCTGCTTCAGCCTGTAGCTACTTGGGTAGCCTAGGAAGAAAATCTTGTAGCATCACTGTTGGAGGGACTGTTGATTAAATTTATAGAAAAAGCTTTTCCCAGATGTTCTTATGGAGCAGGAGCCCATCCTGAAGATTTGTGTTTCTCTCCGAGACACTTTTATGATGTCCTGTTGGGTATACGGCGCGTGCTCTTCTGTGCGTTAGATTGATTTGAGGTACCGTGACATTTTTCTTGGAAGGTGTACGAGCCAAAAAAAAAAAAGTGGAATGAAAGCGTTTGGGAGCCTGGCCTTTCTGCCTAATGCCAGTTCTGTGTGGCTGTGCTGGTCCGTACGGCCGGGCCGTGTACTGGGGAGCGGGACTAAGATGTCCACAGAATGGCCTTGTCCCGTGGTGACACTGACTCTAAATGAGTTTAAGCCGAAGTGATAGATGTAGGGTGGAAGAGGCTGTTTTTCTAGTTAAACATTTTAAACTGTCAGAGGAGGTGAAAAATGCCTTGTAGTCTTTCCTGTGGCCTTTTCCTCCAAAGAGTCTGTCACGCAAGAAAGGGAGGGGAAATGTGCCCGGCGTGGATCAAGCCCTTAGCTTGTCCATGTTCGTTTGTTTTTATTGTAAGATAAACCTTTCATGTTTTATTGTCATGAAGTTAAAGCCTGACCTAGAGGTGCTGATCTTCAGTAGAAACAGCTGCAGACCCAGTGTCCCCTGCTCAGGTGGGAGGTTCTTTGAAGCAACGTGTTGCCTCTTTGAAAGGAAATTGAGCATGTGAGAAGGTAAACCTGTAAAACTCATCAACAGCTCTGCCATTGTTTATCTCTGGTGTAACTTTATATAGAATTAAAGTGAAACGTGTTATTTGCTTCCAAGACAAGATGTCTTTGCTCCCCCTTGGTCCTGGAGACGCAGGAAATGACCACATAACCACAAATACTTTCTAGTGGAATGAAGATGAGTGACAAACTACCCACAGAAATAGGTTCTTAACCAGATGGGCTAAGAAATTAAACGCAGCTAAAGCTTCTGGGTTTAAGTTAAAACCAATGCTTAAACATACAAAAAAAAAAAAGTAGAAAAGAGCAAATTCTGTATATGCGCTGGTTGATGTGAGGGGACAGATTTGAGCATTTCTAATTAATTGGGTGTTGTGATCAGCCACGGTTTTTGGCATAGACTGTAGTCTCTTCCTCAGTAAGAAAAAGAAAGAACCTAACTGACTTGGGGTAAGGGAAGCTAAGGTACTTTTTTGGCTTTGTTTCCAAAGTTGCATTCTTGGACAAAAAACAAAAACCCATTAGCTGTCAGATCTCTTCCTTCTCTGTAGCGTTTTCATTACTTAAAGCAAGGCCCTAGATATCTTACCATCATCTTTTTAAACTAATCGGCCGCTATACTCCTCTTCCTCCTGCAGCCTCTAAAATTGACATTCTGCATTTTCATGAAAAAGATGAATCCCTTCCCTAGAACCAGGCTTATCGCTAATTCAGAAAAAAGCTTTTCTTAGGCGGGACTGTTGTATATTAGCAAGTCAGTCATGCTGGCCCACATCTGCTTAACAGTAGTGCTGGGTGTTAGCGTGGGGGGAAGGCCTAGGTTTTGGTTTAGGCCGAGACTGAATTGCAGTTGGCAGAAATAATAATTTTTTCACCTTTAAGTGTATCCTGTAGCTTTCCCCATGGCCAAGAGGAAGCAGCATTGATGGCATCTGCGTGGAGCCCTTATAAATGGGGCTGTAATGTGAGCGTGTGAAGGAGGTGAAGAGAAAACAAGATGATGACCATTTCTGGAAGTAAATGGAAATAAACTGTATTAACAAAAGCTGCTTCCTTAGTGCAGACTTTGGAGACGAGAAAGTAAGCAGGCTACCACCACGCTGGTAAGAAGAACGTGGGTTTGGCAACGTGGAAAATGTGGTGACGTTAGAAACTGCCAGGGCTCTGCATTGAGATGATGCAGAATTTGTCATCCTGCAAATAATTTCTCATTGATTAGCTAAACTGTTTGGATTGGCAGAGGGGATCTCTTCTTGCACAGGACCAGTATCACTCGCTGCATGACAAGGTTCCTGAACCGGACAGTTCAAACAACGCCTCGTGCTGTCTGAGCAGAAAGGAATTGTCTCCAGAAAGTCCTTTGCAGACCTACAGTCCGAAACAAACAGGCAGCGTAACTACGTATCGTAGGGAAAGACTGGCAGAGGGAGTCGGGTCAGAGGGCCAAACAGTTGTCCGCTGGAGAAATTCTTGCAGATAGTAATTATCCTTAATAGCATAAACATTCTGCGAGAGCCAACACCAGCTGTATTATAGCAAAGGTACTGAGGGAAGGCTCTGCCTGGGAAGGGCGGGCAGAGGAATTAGGACGGATGAACTGCTCCTCTCGGTAATGCCTGTTGCCTCTTCCAATGAGTAGTAAGAGGTGCTCCAAGCACTGTATCACTTACTATCTGAAATGCAGAAAAAGCCTGAAGCTCTGACCAGACATCTGAGGAACTGAGACTTTCCCTTCGCTGTGCAAATGATTAGAGTGAAACCCCGACCTTCAGCAAAATGCTTGGCTTTGAAAACGTCTGGGGGAGCGATGTCAGGACCGCTTGGCGGGCGGTCAAAGCTCTTCCCTGAGTTGCGTGTTTTGTAAGCCTGCTCCAGAGTTGTAATGACCTGGTAAAGCAGTTATCTCCGTCACGGTCGGAGCTAACGAAAACGTGGAGGAAAATGAAGAGTTTGCAAAAGCAACTCTAATTTCCAGCTCGCAGTAAATACAGATAGTGAAGTTCTAAGGGGAGTAAACATAACGAGGTTTGCTCAGCTTGGTTGTTTAGCCATCCTTCTAATATTCAAGGTTTTTTTAAACAATTAAAAACCATAGGATGCTTAGTTAATTTACTAGGTAGTGCAATAAGTATTGTTTCAAGAATCTGTGCTACCATTGGTATACTTTTAGCAAGGAAAAAGTTTTAAAGAGCAGAAGGAAACTTAAATAAAAAATGAAACCTACTCCTGTGTGCCAAGAGGGTATAGGATTCTTTGACATTGTTCTGGACTCAACCCACTTAGTAATGTGTTCAACAGGAGCTTAAATAAGGATCACATGCTTTTAGGACTATTTTAAAAGAAAGTATGTCTTTTAATTAATAGAACGCATTATACTTAAGTTAGATTTCTTGTATTGAAGGGGAAAAATTGAAACCAGTAACAGGATGCTTGCTCCAAAATAAACCTGAAACTGTTAGGTTTTTTTTTTTTATGACTGCATGCATAACCAGGTTTTTTTTTTCCTTTTTTAAACTTTTGTACTTCTGCGCCTTATCTTAAATTCTTGTCTTTAGTGGTTATAATTAAAGGTAGAATTTACCCACTGAGTTCAAAGTTCTCACTGTTATATTTATTGGGTCGTGAGAGGAGTTTCACAGACTTGCCCGACTTCTTGCAAAAAATCATAAATGCACCTTCCAAAGAAAGCAAAAATGATTTTTAAATATGCCAGCTGAGTTTTTTGATGGTGCTGGATACATTTTTTTTTTCAACTGCTGCAGTTATTTCTATATATAGTATAAGGATGTGAAAAGTCATTCATTCCTAATGTGCTTAAATATGCTCCATAATGAATGTTGTGGATGTGAAAGATAAGCAGCCTGGAGCTTTCTTTTGCAAGGTATAGGGTAACACAAAGCATCAAAGTTTTGCTGCCCTCAGGACACACATTGAAATAGTTAAAGTAGCGAGATAAATGAAATACAATAAGATATTCATCTGCAAAATCTAAAGCTCAAGGACACAATAAGTTTTCATTTAAGTGTTTCTCATTTGCTGACAATGAGCCAAATAAATCTTAATTCCACATTGTAGATGGTGACAGAAATTCAGTAACTTTCCCTGGGACAAGACTCTGGTTTGTTTCTCAAATCTTTCTGATAATGTATGTGTTGGGATTCTAATCTGAATTAGTTTCTTACAGTTACTTAAGAAAACAAGAATTATTTTTTTTCAAGTTGCTATTTAAGAACATTTTCGTTTGGTGTTTTGTAATTGTAGTCTGATATTCCTGAGTTGGCACAAAGAATTACTGTAAAGAACTAAATCATTTTCCATTACTTTGCATTATCTTAGTCCTCACTTGCTGCATTTCTTCTTACAGGTGCTGGATTTGGATTAGGAATTGTTTTCTCAGTCATCTTCTTCAAAAGTAAGTATACTGCAGTAATTTTGACTGCCTGGTTTCCTGCTTTCTGTCAGTTGTAGGTGCGGTTTAAAACCAAGAAATCTTTGAGGCATGGCAAATTTAATCAGCATGTTGGACCAAATCTTTCATTATCGGTCATATTTTTTTCAGTTGAATTGAAGTTACATAAACTTTTAACTGTTGTGTAACAAGGTTGTTACACGTGGCATCTTTCTCAGGTCCTACTGTGCTCAGCTCAAATTCTGGAATTGCAGGAAACCCTGAGCCAAATTACTGGGGCCGTGTGTCTAGACATCACTTTTTGCCAGTCTTGCCAAAACTGATCTAAATTCTTTTTTTCGTTATGCTTTGGCAACAGAATAATTTTCAGTAGTATCTTGTCTTCAGAGATTGCTCTCCATTAAATTCTAAATATGATGTTTTACTGTTACTGTTGTTATTCTTCTGAAGTGGTCTGGTGTGGGGCTGATTTTAGGACTCGTAGAACTTGAAAATGCCTAATATGCATCTTCCATTCTTTCTTGGTGCTTATTTAACTGTGATATCACTGCCATGGGACAAGAACAGCATTTTTGACTGTAACTTTTCCTCTCTGCTTGCCTTCCGCACAGGAAAGACATGGCCTATCACTTTTGGGTCCGGCATGGGGTTAGGAATGGCTTATTCCAATTGCCAACATGACTTCCAGTCTCCATATCTTCTCCATGGTAAATTTGTAAAAGTAAGTATCAGTACTAGTTACTATTAATTGGTAAGTGTTAATAAATTAGCATTAAGCGGTACATCTAGACACCATTTACATGGATATTCCTCTGCCTTGCTAGTAAGAAGAAACTTGTGTTGCTGAGGATTCTTCCCCTACTCTTGAGAAATTTTTACTATCTGGTGTGTTTATGTATTCAGTCTAATAAGTTTACTGCTAAAATCAGTTTAACAGATCCTGCAGGTAGGTTTTCACACAGCCTGAAAACACATGTAATAAAAATACATGTTAGAAAAGCTGGAAAACCAAACGTAAGATTGTCTTCAGACTTTGCAAGAGACAGAAGCATGTCAGGTAGATCTCCCCATGGAAACAGATCTTTGATCTTCTGTGGATGGTGGGGTTTTTTTGCAACATGAAAACACTTTTTCCAACCAAAATGATTCTCTGGTTCCGTGTTTGGCTGGATAGTAATGTAATAGTTCATCTGAAGAAATTTTACACTTTAAGTAGATTTGAGGAGGATAATTTCAATGAGTTCAGTATTATCACTGGCCATGCTGAGATAAAATGTTTAAAAATAGATGAATTAGCAAGAACCATTTGTGTGCTTGCAAACAGCCTACAGTGTGCTAAGTCCACTGACTCTATTAGTATATTCTTTATTTCTTCACATGTAAAAGTTGTGGCTGTTCTTATGGTAATTTATTATTGTGGCACCTGGAGAATTTACAAAAAAAAGGGGGGTGTGTACATATTTTGGATCCACAAACCCATACACTGCTAAAAGCGTTTCACTAGTACTGGTGGAGGGGCATCCACCAGGACACATTTATAGTTTTTATAGCGCTTCAGAAAGTACTGAGGTGAAATGTTCTGCCAGGAGCTTTGCGTGTGAAGTACACGGAATGCAAAAATTGCCCCCGTGTTGCTCGTCTGCCTAATGAAAGAAGCATGAAAGTGTTTTTAGGCTTTTTCCTGATGCATTTAGAGCTGGAAGTTGAGTCCTTTCCTCTTAGATTTACCAGCAGATGAGCTTTTGCCAGCCTTCTGCAGGCCTACTAGACATACCTGTTTACAAATATTTTCTTCAGCTGCCTGTTAAGAAAGGTAAGCAATAACAAGATTCTTGAACAACTTCTTCAGAATAAAATATTCTGCATAGCAATATAGAGAAACTGTGACTTAGATGCAGCTGATACGTTACCAGCTACAGCCCAGAACCAGAAGTCTGTGTATGAGCCTTCTAGGCAGATTTGTTAACATTTCCACACCACCTTGAGGATATTCCTCCGGTTTATATGTCCAAAAAGAAACTGGAATGACACGTCTGTGGCTTCATGTGAATGGTAAATGCCCCGTTCACATGTTCTGAGAAAAACTCATTCATTTAAGGATGCTTGTTACTAGGGACGTCAGGCAGCAGAAAACTGGCTTTCAAGTCAGCCTAGTAAGGGATTTTGTTTGGATTAAGGACTAATCTGTGCTCTGGAGCAAGGGTGGTCCTTCGAAGCATGAGGTAATTGAAAGGACACTTCACAGAAGAGCAGCTGTGGCTGCCTGCGTGGCACAAGACTAGAGAAATAGTTTCCAGTGCACTTTCTCTGGCACAAAGGGACTGAACACGCTGAGAGAGGGAAGACGCAGATGAAGCCATCTAATGGTTAATGTCATTAATTCTCTCCAAAATGTCATGTCATGGATAATGGCTCCAGGGTTATTACAACAAAATTATTTCATTTCTGTTGGTTAGGAGCATGGAAAATACTGTTACATTATCACTCATCTGTTTTTTCCTAGAAAATACTGCTGTAACCAAACTCTGTAGGACTTCCTTTACAAACCAGTTTCTGTTCAAATGCTAACTTGTCAACATGTGAGATTCTGCAAGAAAATCAGCTTTATGGAGAGAGAAAAATGTAACACGGATAAACTTGAAACAAAATTATTTCTAGTTTTCCAAACCCGTCAAGTTCATAGGATCACAGGATAATTCAAGTTGGAATGGACTTCAAGGAGGTCATCTCTTCTGACCTCAAACTGGGGTCGGATATGGGGTCAGACCAGGTTACTCGGGGCTTTATCCAGCCTGGATTCTTGATTCTTCAGGATCAAGTGTTTAATTCTGAATCCTAAGTGAGAATGAGTGAGGACAGAGGACCCTCATGTACCAAATAATCAGGAGATTACAAAGCAGCTTTGCAGCTGTTTCAGCTGTAACTTGGATCATCACACTGCTCATCCTTTGGGTTAGTAAGTTGATCATGAAATACTAACACCAATGCAAGAACCATTCATCTAGATTAAGAGACTCCTTAAAATGCAGAAAGGTTCTAATTTGTGGTTGTAAGATTCTGAGGGCCTTTTAAGTAATTTGGTTGAGAGGATGTCACTGTGACTTCAGCTGAATTTTAAATCAACTTCTAGCAGTTACTTCAAGGCTTAAAACGATGTGGCTGAGAATTACATGGCCTACGGTTTCCCTGCAAAATGGAAACTATCACATTTTTCAGGTTATTTAGCCTGTATTATTTATCACCCCAAAACCCCACAAGCCTTGTCCTTTGCTTGCAATGTGGATTATATTGATGTGCAGCGCTACAAGAAGTTTGGCAACTGAAGCCTTTCCTCCTGCCCTTTGTGGCTTTGATTTCTGATTTCTATTCAATCTGGGAATAGTTAACTTGAACAATAATGTTCTGGGGGTTTTCTGAAGCACTCGTTTTATCAGAATGGAGGCTTACGTGCATGAAAACGTGGCATGCTTAGAGTATGAAAATAGCTGCTTAACTTCTCCATGCTCAGCTTCTCAGTCTAGCGAAGGATGAAAATGTTACCCTACCTTCTGGAAATGCTACAGAGCTCGGTGACTTGCTTTACATCGTGCAGCACCTTCCATGTAAGGAACCCAAATGGCTTTTTAATAATACAAGCTTTCTTGCTTTACAGGAACAGTGACTAATGACTAAGACTATCCCAGTGGGAAGGAAGGAGAAATCAATGATTATTCCTCAGGAATACTGAAGTGCCCCTGGAATAAACCAACATTCTTCAGTAACGATCACCAGTAACTCTTTATACTCCAACAAACTGTTTCTGTATATGAAACAAAAGTTCTGTTGCTTGTTTTGTATCGTGTCTGGGAAGTGCAAGGAAGAGCTCTTCTGGGAAATAAATAAAAGCAAAATGGCCTTCTCTGGTGTGTTGACTTTGTATGTGAGAGAGAGAATGGAAGGAGAGGACTTCATTTTGAGTACCCAGCAGCTGTGACCACCTGGGTAAATGCCACTGCGAGAGCTCTTCAGAAAAGACAGCCGCCGTATGTTCCTCTCCCCTCTTGAAAGGCGACCCCCATCTAACATACAGTTCAAAGAAGCTTTCCCACCTCATAAATCACCCACTAGACCCCTGCTGCTTATTGCTGGTGTTTGGAGAGGAATATAAATACTCCTATGTCCTGTTTGTACAGTTGCCCTTTAAAATTGGAATTTTTGTCCTCTCCAAAGAGGCAGAATCCAAAAGGGCAGATCCCGACCGTGTGACTGCAGCTCGCCAGCGCTGGCTCTTGCAGCTTTGATTCATGAAGTGCCCCAAGCTTGAAACCTCCTTGGTACAGGGGCTGAATTAAACAGATGCACACACCATCTGGCTCTGAGCTTACCTTTTGGGTTAATTGTTTTTTTCACCCCTCTTCTGTGGATGAACATAGAGGTCTCAGTGTATGGGAATAGGTCACTAAATATTTAAAGCTCTTTATTACTTGGGCAGGTCACTGATCTGAACACTCCTTTCTATTTTACATTTACGCCAGTTCTTGTAATTACTCATTGGCGTGTTGTCTGCTGCTCTTCTCCTGACTCGAGAAGTCATCACCACTTCTTTACTCAGCACAATTTTCTAGCTATTGAGATGGCTCTCAAGGTCCACTTTTCTTTGTCCAGTGCTTGCTGCATGTTGTCCACGTAGCACGAGATGTAAATGCATGTATCCCAAGAGAGAAAGGGAATGGTATAGATTGATACGGAGCTTTCCTTTATTGAGAGGCTGTTCGGCTGCGTGGTGAGTGCTGGCAGATGGAAGAAGAACAAAAACATTCCTCTCCAGAAAGGAAAACACAATGGAAACAAGTTGCGCAATATTTGCTTTTTAAACCATGCCAAAAAAAGGAAGGGGATGGACCGCGGGCCAGTCTGCTGAGTTCAGAGAGCTTGAGGAACCCCTTATCTTACCAAGCAGCGCGACCGAGGTCGGGTCTGGGTGCTACAGCAGTCCTGCACCCCCACAGCCCCCTGGGCACGCATGTGGATCTCGCCCACTGAAGAAACACGTTGAGCCGTGCCCAGAGCCAACAGAAGCTGAAGAGCTCGCCTAGAGCAATGGACTTCTGAAATAAAATAGCTTTAATGCCAGAACAAAATTAAAGACTGTCAAAGCACGGTACCATCCAGGACCATTGCTTGAGCATGTCCTTGTTTTTCCATCTCCTCCCATGCCGGACTGCATTCATCTGTCAGGTCAAAACAGCATATTGGAAACAGGATCTCTTTCTTTCTTCCCAATTTTGAATCATTTTATCTGGCCCCAATTTTTAATTTGAACTATGTACTTTGGAGCCGTAGCTCCGCTGTGGTTTGGAAAGTATTTTTATTGAGTTCTGTGTGTGTGTGCTGCGATGCTAAGCAGTCTGGTAAGCCAGCGGGTTCAGCTGGAGAGATGAGCATCAACCTGGGTAAGAAACAACCAAAAGCGCAAACAACTCTGGGTATAACAACAGTCAACATGCAGAAAAAGCTTTTGCTACCGCTGTGTCATTTGGGCCATGAGGGGGGTTCCATTTTTATTAAGTGTCCCTGGTAATGAGTCGTCCTGCCCTGGTATGCCCTGCTTTCTGTCGCATATGACCTTCTGAAGTTAATTCTTACTCAATATGATCTACTGTGACCTGGGATCAAGTGGTTCTTCTGGCCCTGGGACTCGGAGGGTACCCAGGTAGATACCCATTCACAATGTGTCATTTATTGCTAGAGTGAGAATAATCAGAACAAATGTTCTTGCTCATTACAATGAAATTCACTGGGGTGAGTGTGGAAAAAATGCACAATTTTATTCTAAAAAGCGGAAATTAAATTTTGTCACTGCTCTTTTAAGTTTTTTGTTTTTCACAGCTGCCTTGCTTGTTGCTTGTGTTGAGATATATATGCATATATAACCAGCACATAACGGGCCTGTATTCATGTTTGTTTTGCTTTAATTAAAGCTGTATTATTCAAAACCTACTTTTGAACCTGTCTGTGTAAGCTGTGCAAAATATCTCCTGGTGAGGACAAGTCTCCCGTTTCCCTCTATGGCAATGAGACTGTACTGTTCCCAGCTGGGGCTGGAATAGGAACGGTTTCCTGCTGCTTGATTTCTAATTACATAAATGGAAGAGGGAAAAGTGGAAATTCTAAGTACCAAAAGGCATGTTAAATTTAGTATAATACACTCATATGGAAACTATCACATTTTTCCTTCTTTCTTAAGCCTGCTGAAATCATTGCTTCGTCTAACCATAGCATGATTTGGATCGGTACCAAAAAGTGCAAACAAGATAGGCCTGAAAAAGTCAGGTGTCCCTACGCAAAACTTCACGAGAGCTTTTAATGGAGAAGTTGCTGCATCACCCTGATGCAATTTTAATAGGAAAATGGTGAGTATACAGTGAGTAAAGAAACCATACCACTATCTAGGCAGGTAAAACAAAAGAGCTGTTTGCTGAATAGAACTGGGTTTGAGTGTTTAACGACTCCCTTAGTGCTTGACTGGCCACAAATCTGCCTCTAAACAGCTTGATTAAATGTCTGCTGATGCTTCGAGATGAATAAACAAGGCTCGGAAAAGCAGAGACTGCAGGACAAAAAAAAATATCAAGCTGCTTTTCTATTGTTTATCTGAGTTCTTCATTTTTGATCAAGATCCCGTCGTTTCTTTGTATTTCAATCACGCCGAGGAGCCTTGGCTAAGATCGGGACCTTGCTGTACATGATGCTGTACGCACAAATAAAAACCAGTCTCTGCCTTGGAGAAGCAACAAACTAAACATGGTAGTAACAGAGGTAGAAAGGTTCTTAATTCCTATTTTAATGATGGGAGAAGCTGTGGCCAAGGTCAGCGATCAGTCTGGGAGGGAACTCCTTTATTGTCCAGGAGGTGCTTGCTTATAGAATTGCCAATAGGTGTAAAACACTGAGATCCTCAATATTGAATTTAGTGTAAATCTGAATATGGTAAGGAGAGAAAATACAGAAATGTCTTGCCAGTTCTTTGCATCTCATGGAACAGGACACTGCTGTGTTAGGTGTAACATAAGCTTAACACCGAAAGATAGTCACTGCCTTTGTGGATCTACCTTAAATATGAACTTAGGTAACAGCTCAAGATAGAGGGAGAATAGCAAGGAGACAGTATCATTCCAGTATTGGAAACACAGCAGTGATGGTGTAACTCAGCTCTTCCAGGCGGCTCACACAGGTGATTCTCCAAGGAGAAGGAATTGGTTTTCCAGGTATTTTTATTGGGAGCAACACAAAAGAAATTTTTTATTGGAGCAACACAAAAGAAATCACAGAGGTGTTGTTTGCAAACATGAGCAGTGAGTGCACGAGTGGACTAAAAGAGACTGTAGTTGTGGTAGGGATCTACCACGAGGTCTAGCTCTTACACTTTAGCTAGAATAATCAGTAACCTGTTAGGAAAACCACTTTTTTCAGCAGTGTTCTGAACCAGCGAGGCATTGCTGACCTTTCCTTTTGCCCTGAGCTGCCTGGGTTTTGTTGCTTTTCCCCCCTACCACACACATCCTGGCGGTAAGAAATAAACTTTTTCCTCATCTCCCAACCTGCCCTTGCCTTTGTAAATGGAACTGGTGCAAATTTTGGCGCGCTGGCTCCAGTAGGCAGCTGTATGCAATGCACACTGTGTCTTAACGGCTCCGAGAGTCCAGCCTATAGCCCACCCACAGTGGAATGCTTAACCGAGATTGAAACTTAAATGGGAACATAGTTTATGGAAATTCAGCTGTGGATCGCTGTTTCTCTTGTGACTTCTGGCTGTCAGCACTTAGCTGTAGAGCATTCTTAGCTATTTAGAGCTGGATGTTCCTCGTGGTGGTGGATGCCCACCTCCTGTAGCTTATAAAGATGCTGAGAACGTTGTTGGTGACTAATAAATCACTCTTCATCTGTAGTCTTTATTAGTACTGCTTGTAATGACTCCAGCTCTGGGTTAGGAGTGTGTGCCGCTTCCTAGAAAAGGTCATGCCCTTACCAGTTCAAATTCAGTTCATAAATCTCCTGTTGTATGAAGGAGTGTGTTTCTTTTTAGAAGTTTTAGAGGGTATTCTTCCTCCCCCTTGGTGCTAAACTTGAAGTCGTTAGGAGTGACTAACAGCTTAACCCCAAACCATTACTAATCCCATGAGCCGTGCGTTCCCTGAGGGTTTAGGAGCCCAGTTGTGATAGGCAGCACCTCGGTTTTCTCCCCTGTAAAGTGGAAATGGTGATACTCACTCCACTTCGTCATGGCTTTAAAACCTACTTAATTCCTGGTTAAAATTCAGCTCTGTACAGTCAGCATATATTCTGGGACCCCACAGTTCATTACTCATCTGTGCTGGATTAAATCACACTCCACAATTCACAAAATACTTTGGTTTCTGCTCTTTGAAGATGCTGGAAGAACAAGATAAAGTTGTGCTGTGGGAGTGTTTCAAACAAGGTAGAGAGATGCTGTGGAAGGGGAGTGTTTCTACACTTTATAGCCGCCCTTTCATTTCTTACAGTCACTTGTTTCTCTGTCACCAAACTCCTGCACAGAACAATAAGGGACAAAGGGCTGTACTTACCAATGGAGTAAGGGGAAAAGAGGCTTAGGCTGCAGGTAACTGCCGTGCGTTGTGTAATCTCTCTCTTTAGCAGCCTCTTTCTATGTTCAAAGGTTGACTGAGGCCACAGGAGAAGAAAATCATTTCATGTCCTAATGGCTTCATGTCTGATTTGCAAAACAGTGACACTTCAGTTCTGTGGATGCCGTGTCTCCTGCAGGAATCAGTATAATGCTTTGTATTATCTGTCATTTTCATTAATGATCTGGAAGTAAATATAAAACTGGTGGCAAGCAACCAATTGCTATTTGGTGGGATGCTACGCAAATGAAAAAGCAAGTGGAGCAATATAGTTTTTGATATAATCAAATGTCAAGTTTGACATTGAGGCACAACAAACGCTGATCATACCTAGAGATTGCAAGGATTTAGGGCTTACGAAAACCCAGAAATCAAAAGGTTTGCGCCAGCAGGGAAAGCAATAATGAGAAGCAATGGCTGGAGCCCGAAGCCTGACCCACGCAGAAGAGCAGTGAGGCCCTGAATTATGAGCAGGGAGACTGGGATAAGCTACTAGAGGAATGGGTGGATTTTTCAACTCTTAATGTCTTAAGTTACTGTGCTCCACCTGGGTCAAACCAAATGACCTGTAACACACATGGATTCGTATCAGATGATCTAACTGTTCTTGTTGGCCATAAATCCTCCTCAACTTCCAAGGCCACAAAGGTTGTCTGCATTGCTCCTGGTGTCCGTCTCGTGACTTCATCTGGTATGAACTAAATGCAGAAAGTTTTCGGCTCAAGGACCCTGTTTGTTAGACACTCCCTGAAGAAGTCCCTGGTGTGGTTCTCAGATGTAAGACAACCTATTTCTATGCCGATCATTACTGCTTTGTTCTTCCAGCTCCTCCCTTTTGGGCTGTTTTCCTCTGTTTTGTTTGAGGGAACGGCTGATGGTACGTTCTTCTCCCCACTCCTTTTTCCAGGCATGGGGCCCGGTTTTGGTTTAATTGTCTCTGAAGATTACATGGTTTCGTAGCTAATCTGTCGAGCGTCGGAGTATTTCATATGTCAATAAATGCATCTTGAAATGATGGATGGAAGCCTAGGGCTGGAACTGCAGGGGTGTTTTTGGGCTGGGACTAAATGGGAAAGTCCGCATAGTCCTGCTATCTACACCACATCAGACACAACAGTGAATTTACTGGGTTCTTTAAAGGCCTGAGAAAGAATTCCCTTAAATCTTTGGGGAGCATCCTAGTAGGCGACATGCTTACGGGAGGCTCTAGTTTACTATCTGCTAAGTTGTGGATTTTATATCCTTATTAGGTATAAATAGAGGTAGGCTGGCGGATCGAGAGCAGGTCATTGTGACTCCTCTGAGCACAGGATGAGCCTATAATTATTTAACTGAGACTCCAGTGTTAACTCTTGTCATACATTGGAGCAGCCACTGAGGCAGTCCCTGTTACCCAAATTAAAACCGGATGACGAAAAATTGCTCCAGTGGTAGCATGGATGTCTCGGCACGATCAAGAAAGCAGTGCTAAGCTAAGACTCTCTCATTCAGTTCCTCATCAGATTCAATAGCATTATCTGCTTCACAAACTCCGAAATCACAGTCCTGCTTCAGGGTGGGAGGAGAGGCAGGCAACGAAAGCAGATTTCTCAAGGTCCCACATTTCTGTGATTTTAGGAACCACACCTTGTAAAACATGAAATTCATGTTATCACCTGAAGGATTATATTTGCATTTGTATTCTGTAAAGTGAGGGGAGTAGGAGCAGAGGAGTTTAATCTTTTAGTGAATACATACATACATTCTTTTTTCTTTGTTACTCTCGTTTTAAAAAGCGCTGACGTTCTCTTGCAGTAGCAGAACTTCAGCAACTGGCGCTTTGAGACTTCTGATTTTGGACGCTTTTTTAGAAAAGCCACAGGGTTTGTGCATGAGCCTCTTCCTATGCAACAGCAGCGCAATTTTGGCCCGGGCTGAGTCACCCCAGTTCAGGCGGGTGCTGGTTTCCTTTCGGTAATGTGCAAAATGTTCCCTGCACACATGTGGACGTTCTGTTCGTGCTGCCGGTTGACAGTTTGTAGGCGCTTCGGTGCCAGAACTGTCTCTAAACACATACAAGCACCTATTGTGACGAAGCCCTGAGCTTGGCTGGGGGCTTCAAGCAGCAATGCAAGAAAAATAATTAATATAATAAGAGGATCTGAGGCATTGCAGCGGGGGGAAGTCGTGCAGCAGCAAATAAGATGGTTATCAGAGGGGATTTAGCCGGTTGTAATGGAGTCAGAGGAAGCTGGTATTTTTGAAGTAGAAAGGAAAAAACTCTTTGAACTCTTAGGGAAGAGGGCACCTGCAAATGAAGCCCGACAGCTTCTTTCCCAGCCCTCCCTGATAGAAACTGCCCCTGCAGCCACAAACTGAATAGGAGGAGGATTTTGCATGACCCGAGTCGCTGGGGAAGTGAGAGAGGGAGGGACGAAGGGGCCTGGAGTGCCTGGGAGCAGGAAGGATTGGGCAAGGTGGAAAATAAAGTGCTTAAACACACTTGGACTTGCTCAGAGATGGGAGGGGTACATTTTTTTTTACTGCTGCCCCAGGGCCCCAAAATGCATTGGCACGGCACTACAGAGAAACCACTAATCCCAGTCACCGAGGGGAGGGAACGGGACTTTCTTGTTTGGACCCCTGTCGAAGGCAAGACTGATGGGATTAGAGGAAACAGCTGGCTCGAGTCTTACCCTGCGGGAGCTCGCATTCTCGGGACTCAAAAAGAGAGGAGCGCCCCGCTGCCGAGTCGCATTCCAGGTCATTGGCTGAGCCCAGATGTTTTCTAATGAGCTCTATGATAAATCCTTTCCCTTTACTACCGAGCACGGTCCCTGCCAGCCAGGTCCGTCCCTAGATCTCGCTTTCCACGCATGGCCGGGCAAGTCAGGCTTTGCAGTTCAAGTCTGCTAGCCAAATTACCGCTAGGACGTGTGCCTTTGCGCTCTACCTATGCAAAGGGATCCAGAACCTGTTATCCTAAAGCTGTGGCCTGATGGAGGTTGCTGGTTCAAATTCCTCCTGTGGCTGAACCCTCCCCTCCAGCCTCTTCTTACCTCTCGGTATGTTATTAAGCTGTATTAAGGGTGCTTTGGGTGAATCTTATTATAAAAAGCGGGAATGGTGTTTGTAAGGATTGCTCCTGTCGCACGCTGGCGGCGATGGGAGGATGGACCTGCCACCGTTGTCCTCTCCCTTCATCTACCCGAACTGATGATGGGAAATCACCCCCCAGCCTTTTTTAGCAGTAAAACCTTTGCCTCTGTCTCCTGACACGAGCCCGGCTCCCTTGTCCTCGGGTGTGTGTGTCCATAGCTGTTCTCTTGGAAATGTCTTAGGGTTTATTTAGGAACCAAAAAGTAGTTCACCTCCAGCAGGCGATGGTCTGGTGAGAGGAGGCAGCTGATAAACCAGTCTTTATTCCAGGGAACTGCAATACAACTTGGTACCCTTGTGCAGACGAGACGTGGAATGAATTGACTGATGTGTGGCCATGGCAGCCCCAGATGTCAGTCTCCAAGTCCCTTGTGGGTCATGCCAGGGGGTTTAGCCCTTGGGAGCGCTTCTCTGGACCTTCTGCGGTGTGTCACGGGGCTGGAGAACAAAACACACGTTGCTGGGGGAGAGACGGAGCATTGTGGGGATGGGTGAAGGATAATTCCCCCCTCGTTGCTCCCTGCCCTTCATGGACACACAGCCCTCGCTCGCTCTTTTCCCAGCTGCCTTTCCCCGCATGTGTTTCCTAGCATCCAGCTATGGGCAAGGAGCCTTGGAATCTGCATTAAGACCCAAAGAAAAAGAATAGTTTTATTTTTAACTTACAAATCCACCCTTTTAATTCTCACGCCCACAGTTCCCAGTCCTGTCCTGACAAGCGGGGAGCCCCTGGCACTGTGGGTGTTTGTCAGCAGACCCAAAACAGCAACAGCGGGTGAGGGAGGGAAGATCCTAGAGACCAAAGAGCAGGTTTCTGCTGTGTCTCAGTGCACAAACCCCTTGGTGATCCAGCAGCAAGAGAAGGGGCTCAGGAGGAAGATACAGGGAAGTGTAGGGACATTTTGGGCAAGACTCTGCACCTGTGTTTTCATATCGTGTCTATCTGCGGTGGAAAACAGGAGGCTGATGACATGGGCTGTCGTCAAGGGGTAAGAGTTGTGTCGTACTAACCCACGTGTCACGCCGCTCGGCATGAAAACAACAGCGTGGTTTGGCACGGATGTTTTAGGGGCAGGCGGCAAGGTCCCCAGAGCCTGCAGGGAGCAGGAGCTGCTGAACAAGTGAGGAAAAAATGCTGCTGTAGCCAGTGCCCCTGGCTAGGGGCTGTTAGGGAATAGGCTGCCTTGGTTTCTTGAATTATTTGGAATATTGCTTCTTATAGCCAGTAAGGACGGCTCCTTTCCTGCCGGTGTTGCGTCCCTGCTCTCCCCCCATCTGCTCCCAGCTGCCTTTAGCCCGTTCCGGAGCCAGTGTCTGTCCAAATGACATCTGCAGAAATCAGGTCTTCCCTCCTTGTTCTGGCCGCGATACCGCGTTGCCACAGAGGAAGGAGAAAAGTGTTGGCCCAAGGCTTTGACAAGCCTCTCGGCAGCTTCTTTCATCCTCCGGCCAGCCTGCCCTGTCACACAGCACCTCTGCCTCTTTCTTCTGGCACCAGAAACCCTGAGCTCTGCTCCTCGTGCCTCCCCACCCCCAGATTTACAGATTGCCGTGTTTCCCTTTTCTGCTCCTTGGCTATTTACAGAACTGGAACACGAATGAATAGTAGGAAGCGGTGAATGAACTACATGCTGGCTCACATCTCTGCATGAAGCCTGGCGCTTCACCCCAGTGCCGAGCATCCCGCAAAAAACATCGAAATACTGAACCGTGGACCTGATACACTTGGGTGTATCTCACTTTAATGCCCATGGTCTGTTGCTTCATAGCTGCTGGCATCTACATCTTATTTTTCTTCATTTATCCATAGACCCGAGAACTTGCTTCCAAGCCTCTACATCTCCTCTTTCATTCGTTATATTATTCAGAATAAAACAGCCTCCCAGGTGGGAGCTCTCTGCTGGTCATGCTGGCCATGAGGAGCAGGTAGAGATTAGCCAAAAGCCCAAGTTCAGCAGTGGGTGAAAATGTTGGGAGATTGGAATTTGGGCTCGCCGTGGGGTACGCAGTCACGGTAAAAGGCTGCTCCTGTGTCTCTTGTTGGAACCAAGCTTCCTGCTGCTCTGATCTCTATGCAAATCTTCACCCAAACAGGAACCAGCAGAACCCATCCAAGCCTCACAGGTATCTTTGGATTTGGGTAGCGCCGTGCCAGTGTTTAATGTGGAGGCCTCTATTAGATTAATTGCACCTTTGCAGAAACAGAGCCCTTCTCGTCTCCGACTATTATCGTTAACCGAAAAGATAGTTATGAAAGGGGTTTCACTGGGATTGGGTTTGGCCGTTGGATTTTTAATGGGAAAGGGAAAGAGAAAGAAAGGGAAAGGAAAGAAAGAGAAAAGAAAGAGAAAGAAAAGAGAAAGAGAAGAAGAAAAGGAGGATGGGAAAAGAAAGGAAAAAAGAAAAAAGGAGCTAAAGCTGTCTCTGGTGTTGGAGGAGAACTTTCCCAAAGCCCTCACTGCGGCTGGGACTCTACCCCAAGCCTTCTCTATCGAGTGTTATGTTTAAATAAGAGCTGTTTGCGTTCAGGGAGCCAAATCCGGACTTTGTTTATGCCCCTGCAGAAGCAAACGCTGGGAAACCACCTTCGGACACAGCTTCGCTTTTGTAGTCAGCTCGTTTTTAGGGCCATGTGTTCCCACCGGGTCCTTTTTAGCACTTGGCCGGGGCTTCATCGGTTGGTGCCGGAGCTCCGTGTGCCCATCCCGGGCTGCCCCGCCGAGCCATGGGTGTCCGGGGCTCCCTGAACCGGGGGAGCGGACAGAGGGGCTGCTCGGAGCTCTGTGAACCGGGGGAGCGGACAGAGGGGCTGCTCGGAGCTCTGCGAACAGGGGGAGCGGACAGAGGGGCTGCTCGGAGCTCTGTGAACAGGGGGAGCGGACAGAGGGGCTGCTCGGAGCTCTGCGAACAGGGGGAGCGGACAGAGGGGCTGCTCGGAGCTCTGCGAACAGGGGGAGCGGACAGAGGGGCTGCTCGGAGCTCTGCGAACAGGGGGAGCGGACAGAGGGGCTGCTCGGAGCTCTGCGAACAGGGGGAGCGGACAGAGGGGCTGCTCGGAGCTCTGTGAACAGGGGGAGCGGACAGAGGGGCTGCTCGGAGCTCTGTGAACAGGGGGAGCGGACAGGGGGGCTGCTCGGAGCTCTGCGAACAGGGGGAGCGGACAGAGGGGCTGCTCGGAGCTCTGCGAACAGGGGGAGCGGACAGAGGGGCTGCTCGGAGCTCTGCGAACAGGGGGAGCGGACAGAGGGGCTGCTCGGAGCTCTGCGAACAGGGGGAGCGGACAGAGGGGCTGCTCGGAGCTCTGCGAACAGGGGGAGCGGACAGAGGGGCTGCTCGGAGCTCTGCGAACAGGGGGAGCGGACAGAGGGGCTGCTCGGAGCTCTGCGAACAGGGGGAGCGGACAGAGGGGCTGCTCGGAGCTCTGCGAACAGGGGGAGCGGACAGGGGGGCTGCTCGGAGCTCTGCGAACAGGGGGAGCGGACAGAGGGGCTGCTCGGAGCTCTGCGAACAGGGGGAGCGGACAGAGGGGCTGCTCGGAGCTCTGCGAACAGGGGGAGCGGACAGGGGGGCTGCTCGGAGCTCTGCGAACAGGGGGAGCGGACAGAGGGGCTGCTCGGAGCTCTGCGAACAGGGGGAGCGGACAGAGGGGCTGCTCGGAGCTGTGTGAACAGGGGGTGGCCGGAGGGGCTGCTCGGAGCTCCGCGAACCGGCAGATCCCCGGCGGGGCGGGCAAGCGCTGCCCCCGCCGCTCTCCTCCCTCCCTCCTCCCGTTCCCTCCTCCCTCCCCTCCCTCCTTTCCCCTCCTCTCTTCCCCCCCCCGCCCCAGTCCCGGTTGTGCAATCGCGAGCGGCGGGGCCGGCGGCACCGCCCGGAGCCCGGCACCGGGGGGAGGGAGGCGGCAGGTCCCGCCCGCCCCGCTCCGCTCCGCGGGCCGCGGTGCCGAGGATGCGGCAGCCACCGCCGGGCACCGCGGGGCTGTAGCCGCCCGCCCGCGGCCCCGGACCCCCATGGGATGTCCCCGCCGTCTCCTGGGTGGTGAGTACCCCTTGGCTTTGTGTCTCCCCCCCCGCTTTCCCCCGCCCCGGCTGCTTTTTCTCCGCACCAGATTTTCCGCTTCTTTTTTTTTTTTTTTTTTTTTTCCCCGCTCCCATTCTTTCCCCCCCCCCTCGGGTGATTGATGGTCGGGAGGATGAGAATATTGCCACGGGCAGAAATTAGTTGCAGATGAGGCGGACTTTCGAGGGGGGGGCGGATCTGCTGTGCAATCCTTAAACTATTTCCACCGCCGCTTTAGCTCGAATAAAATAAAAGAATAGGATATGGGGAGCCGCGCTGTATCAGTGCACATCTGTGGGACAGAGTCCGTCCCATCTATTTTGAGTTTCAAACAAAAGTGCAGAGGAAAGAACAGGAACGTTCGGTGTATCGATTAACCATAACACCAAAGAACGTGTAGCGTATCATAAAGGAAGGAAATTTTCACGGTGGCAAGGCAGTGAACTTGCTACTTGAAAAGTTTGTGCTGGGGATGAATTTACATCCTTATACCCTGCAAATAGTTTTTCTCCTTACTGGAATATTACAAAGACTTATATCCAATATAGCACTACCTGTTTCTTGAGTCGTAACATAGTATCAGCAATTCTTGTTTGTTATATACAATAATCTCTGCATTTTCTGCCCAGCGGGGATTTCTTTTTTTTTTCTCTGAGAGATATTCGGGGGACAGAACATGCTTTAGCTCGTTTTCAGGCTGCATTAAAGTTGATCCGGACAATCCCTTATTGCCTACTAATGTTCCTCTTACAAGGGCACTCTTATGACAAATTTATGCTCTGCTCCACAATATAACTTTTATGTATAGGATTAACCCCATCAAATTTAAAATTCAGCATGTGCAAAGTGTTTGTGGAGTTGGAGCACCACAGCTTTGCCATGCGGGTTTTTTGGGGAAAAATCTACACCCTACTGAAACAACTGGGAAAGATCCTAGTGATAGGGTTAGACCCAGGTTTCCCCTTGTATTTTTTAGCCTAAAAACTTAATGTCCTCTTCGCAATATCCAACCATCCAAAAATCAGCTCTATACAATGGGCACTTTTGCTTTCCGAAGGCAGTCTCCCGTCTCGAAAAAGGCAGCTCGCCTCAAATTTGCAAACGGCAGGATGGGAAATGGAATTTGCCTTCAGTATAAAAATCCCAAGTGTTTGCAAACAGCCCTGAGAAGAATCCGGGCTCTTGGCTTGACCTCTCTGCACTAAATTCCAGCTTGGGGAGTTTGCGGTCTTGCAAAAAGCGAGCAAAGCGCCCCGGTCGTCTTTCTGGAGCAAGGAAAAGTCAGGCTGGAGTTCGTTTTGGGTGCCCAGGAGGTGCAGGATTGGGCCCTGAGCCAAAATGCTTTTAAAGTAGCCTTGAAGACCTGCCCGTGCTGGAGTAACTCTGCTCGCGGCGTGCGTTGGCATCGCCAAGGTCGCGTTAAGCTGGTGTAGTCGTGGGAAACCCGCCCGAGAAGCCGAGTAAACTCCTGGGCAGTTATTTTTCCCCGAGCTCTGTGCCGTTCCCATTAAAGTGTTAGCAACACCTTCACCAGCTCCTATATCGTAGCTTCAGCAACCGCAGGGCCTTGCTTCTGCTCTTTTTTTTTTTTTTAAATCTGCTGGAAATAAAAAACCCTTCTCTGTAGTCACCCAGGCTTGGAGGTCCCCCGGATAAAGCAAGGACCAGAATGCTGGCGGGTCTGGCACGGCTTAGGGCAAAGAAACGTCACAACCGCTCAAATCAGGCTGTTAAAAACGTGAGCGGCTGATAAAATTGTCCTTTTGGGGGAGGACCGGGGTGGGAGCGAGGGGTGGTCTGTCCTGCGCGCCTCCCGTTAGCGCTGGCACAGACCTTTGTTTCTCTCTGTTTAGGGGGGGAACAACACAGGGCAGTGGGGGCCGCGGCTTTCCTGGGGGTAAATTCGCACGGATGGTGGGAACGGAGCAACCCGACAACTCTTTTCTACCAGTTATGGAGCTGGGCTGGGCCAGTAACACTGTCCTTCGGAGCTGAGCTTTGGAAATGGCGGCAGGATCGGGCCCTGGCTTTGGGGCACTGTTTCAGATCTGGCTTAAACCTCCTTGTGTGTTACAGAGCTCAGACTACCTGTCCGGAGAGGGGGAAAAGACCCTCATTCCGTTCACGGTTCGATTTCATTGGGGTTGCAGGGCCCAGACCTGCAGCTTTAGGAGAAACTGTCTCAATGTCAAGTGTGAGGGCCGGCCCGACACGTCTGGTACCGATTGAAAATACCGACTGGGCCGCGAGCTGTTACGTTACCCCCAAAAGCCTCCGGCCCTGCAGTGCCGTGTGTTTTTATGCTTCGGTATCGGAGAGATTGCAGTCAGTGCTGTGGGTAAATAACACAGACGTTGGGTTTTATGTCGCCAAAACTGAGAAGACTGGTGCAGTGTAAAGCCGAGATAAAAAGAGGGCAAAATGGAACTCAAGGTGACTGGATTTCTGCTGTGGGGACCAGGATGTGGCCCAAACGGGTGTAAAAGGAGAGGAAAACGGTAGGAAGGATCCTGAACTGTCACTGGGGGATCCACAGCTTCAGCTGCAAACCCCTTTTTCCTTCCTTCTTCCCACCTCTCGCTCCAGCAGCTGGGAATCTGATCCTGCCAGCGCAACCCCGCTGCGTGGGGCTTGATTTTCTTCTGCAAGTTTGGTAACGAACGGCCGAGCAAAGCCCAAAACCAGCGCGGCTGGCGTTTGAGACAACTCCCGTCTCCGACTGCGGGATGGCCTTAACGCGGCGTGTGCGCAAAATTAAAAAAAAAAATAATAATAATCCTGGTGGCCACTATGCACTGGAACTGGTTTTATCTGGTTCCAGTTATGCTTGTTTTGAGTAAGACGAGCGGTGCCAGATTCTGATCTCATTTGCACCAGCGGAGTCATTCGGCGGAGCCGGTCCCAGTTTACCTCACTCTTAAGTGAAAGCAGAACTGGGCCTGCTGGGAGAAGCGTCCCCGGGGGAAATCACTGCAAATCAAACGCGGGGAAAGGCGAACGGCTCTTGGGACCCTTCCCGGAGGCGGTGCGGATTTTACCGCCTGCCCGTGAAAGCTGTTTTCACCGAAAAAGGAGGGGAGAGGCTGTAAGAGGAAAAGTGGTGTGAGTGGGAGCCAGCCAGGTGCTTTGGGGAGAGCGGTAGTGGTCAAGGCTCTCGATTAGTGATGCTGTGGAGGAGGAAAAGACGCTTTTCCGCGCCGCTTGCAGGGGTCAGAGCCGGCGAGCAGCCCAGCTGGAGAGTGGCTCTCGCTGTTATCGCGTGGGATTTATTATCCGGAGGGGTTTTGGCTTCGCGTTTGGCCAGCTCTGCTCCTCCTGCGTGGCCAAAGCTCCGGGCTCTGCCCGCTCTGCGGGGGAAACGCCGGCTCCGGGGGAAAGGCAGGAGAGAGCAGAGTCTTGCTCAGGTCCAGACATGCGAGCGAAGCCTCTGGCTGCAACGCTGCGAACAGCTGTGTTTGCAAGTGCCTATTTTTCATATTATCTACGATGCACGCGGGTACGACCCACCGCTGGGGTCTCTTCAAGCCAAAGCGTGTTGCAGACTCGTCCTTCCTTGCGCGGGGTCTTTCCCCAGTTGCCCCAGTCCCATTGCTCCCCCAAACTGCTGGAGGTTTATTTTCCAGGTCCCCTTCCTCCCATTGCTTTCTCTTAGGGGCTGCAGAGTCCCACATTTTGAGCAGGTGCTTGAAGAAAAGAGGGAGTGGAGGGTGGGGTGGGACCAGGATATATTCCTGGGCTTTAGGTTGATGCATTTTCCCAGCCGTGATTGTTCTTAATGCTGAAGAAATTGAGCAATTGAAATAAATTACCAGAAACTGTTTACATTACTCTTGCCTCCTGCACAGGCCATTAGTGTGTCCCTTTTCCAGCAGAACTCCTTTAGGACCCCATTCTAAGCCTAGCTTAGTCCATAGGGAGCTTTCCAATGACTTTTGTAGGTAAAGCAGCTTGGATTTTTTTTTTCCAGCTGCACAAAATGAGTTTCTCGAGTGCTCAGTGCACGGTTGAGAAGCCAGATTGAAACTCCCAACGTACCGAAGTCTTTTGAAATTCTGGCCAAAGTGGGGAGGGGAGAGGGCTTTAAAAACGCTGCACTGCTTCTCTCTGTTTCTGCTTTATTTCTGTGAGTCGCCCAGCCATGCTTGAGCGCAAATTAATACATTGCGGAAAGAGAAGCTCTAACATCTCCTGCTTTTGAAAGGAGCAGGGACAGCCAGATCCACGGTGAGAAACGACACAGCTTTTGCTCCGTTATCGAAAAGAATTGGTTCTTGTGCATGTTAAATATCAAACGTCTTCCTATGGTAGTTCCCTTTTTATTTTTTGTGATTTCTTCGCGGATTTTGCAGCTCAGCAAAGCGAGGCTGAAGCTCTCGGCTCAGACAAGACTCCTGTGTCCAGTTAAGCACTCATCTGTCTTGCTCTCCTGAAGAATTGCCTCTAGACATTTTCAGTGCATATTTATCTTCCCTCTCCCCTGGCGATATTGTCGTGACATTGAGCAGATTGATTTTGGCTATTGCAGGCGCAACAGCAGAGTCCCCTAAAGAATGCTGCACTTTGTATTTTTTGCAACCAAATTGAAAAATGTAAAGCTTTAGCTAAACGCAAATTTTTTTAAAAAGGGTGAAGTATTGAATAAGGGCAAATATTGAATAAAATCAGTTGGTTTGATATTTTTTCAGTACGCAGTGAGTTTTCAGGTTTTCCCACTTTAGATTTAAACTTTTCCTACTGCTGGCCTGTGGTATTTTTTTGCTCTGTATAAGCAAATATTTGAGCTGAGATTCCTAGGAGACAACTGCAGAAGTTACTGTATAGACAAGATCCCGTGTCTGAGGAGGGCCATACCCTGGATCTTCCTGGGACAGACACGTTTCTTTCCAGTTATCACCAAATCAGACACTTACCGTGGCTTCGCTTATTTTTAGGTGCCTATTTAATCGGTTGCATTTTAGCGTTTACCTGCGACAGAGATCGCTCCTGGCCACCTCCCGGCACAGGAATGATCCTTCTTTGGGCATCGTCCCCCCTTGCCCTGCAGCACGGTGTCCTGGGGTGACCCCCACCCGCACCCCGTGTCCCGGCGTGACTCCCGCCTCCCCACATCGTGTGGGGCGAGGGCTCCTGGCAGCCGTCCCTCCCCTCCCACGCTGCTCCAAAAACCTCCCCGTGTTTTCCTGATTCTCCCCGCGCTCATCAGAATACAGAGCTCCTCCGTCTCTGGTCTTACAAGCAGGGAAACTGAGGCACGGAGCAGCGCACTCGGCAGCGCGTCTTTGGGGTCTTCTCTCGGCGGCGCCGTGCAGCGATTTTCTGAGCAAAACGGCACAAATAACTAATTGGCCACAAAGCCAAGACCTGGTGCTGCTGGGATTTACGTCTAACGCTGGATTGCGGTTGCTCTTGGCAGCTGGGTGTAGCTGCAGAGCCGGGCTGGGTGGGAAGGGCGTCCGTCTGTCCAGGGAGGACAGACAGGGAGGTGGAGGTCCCAGCTCTGACCCAGACCAGGAGTTGGAACCTTCACCTGGTCCATCTCTGCTGAGACCTCATGCATCTCACACAAGGACTTGAATTGCTGCTCCGGGCGCTGAGATAAAGCAATTTCCTGGCTTCATACCTCATTTTTCTCAACTAAATCATGAAGCCGATGATATTTTTGTGCTGCATTCACAGGCTTTGAGCATTGTTTGTAAAGCTTGGGGGTTTCTTGTCTCTCGGAACCTGGGATGCTGCGTGTGTGGCCATGAGCACAATATACCTGTGTCTGTGGTTTTATGTGTTTGGCAAAATTGCAAGATCCTGGATAAGAAAAATACCTATAAATGTATTAAACTACTCGTGAAATATTCTCCATGTCCACCTGCAGGCTTGTCTTGTATTATGGTATAAACTTCCCACTGGAAAAAAAAAGGGTAAAACTGATTAGATCTTTTTTATTTTCCTCCAGAAGTGTTTAGTTTCTAAATGGCTGGGAACAGCTGTGGGCTGGATGGTGGGAACGTGGCCTCCGAGGTAATTCCCGTCATTGTCCTCCAGGCTATGGAACGATGTAGATTTTCCCAGCTGCTTCCAGGCGTCGGCTGCGACTGTCCTGCTTGTGGGACCCATGAGAGTCCCCGTTACTGCTGAGACGGGAGGATGGAGCGTTTGTAGGTGACACAAAACATCAGCGTGCCACCACCGGATCCCAAAGCCGGGCTTATGGGAGGATCTGCTGCTGGCGGGGCAGGGAGAAGCCTCGAAGCGATCACAAAATCAGGGAATCATGCATAGTTTGGGTTGGAGGGACCTTCCCAGCTCATCCAGCCCATGAGCAGGGACATCTGCACCAGCTCAGGTTGCTCAGAGCCCCGTCCAGCCTGGCCTGGGATGTCTCCAGGGATGCTTCAGCCACCACCTCTCTGGCCAACCTGGGCCAGGCTCTCACCACCCTCAGGGCCGACAATTCCCTCCTCATGTCCAGCCTGACATGAGGGATGCTGAGCCGGTCCAGCTGAGACCCATCAACCGTGGACATTTTGCCCCTCAGCTCCTCGGCCATGGGGACAAGCTGGAAAAGGGCTGCAGCTGACAAGTTGTTTGTCTCGGGAGCCCGGGATGTGCCAGGCTCAAGGGCTGAGTCGTTTAATTTCTCAAACGCCTGCTGAAGGGACGGCGGAGGAAGCTGCCGTGTGCTTCCCTCTGGAGGGACAGGGGGGCGACCCTCCCGGGCTGCTGGCTCTACCGGAACCCAGCTGACCTTTCTGCTTGAAAAGCTTTGACTAGCAGGGAAAAAAAAGCAAAAAAAAAAAAAAAAAGTGCTTTTGGTGCGGAGGAGAGAAAGAAGCCCCTGTGTGCGGGGAAGCGCTTGCTCCCGCTGGCAGAGCCGGGCTGGGGTCAGCGCCGGGGTGCACACGCTTGCTCTTGAGGGGCTGCAACGTGTAATTTAGCTTGTCACGGAGGAATGTGCTCGATGCCTTTATTTATTCGGGAGTTTGCAAACCTGCCCGGGTGCCTTGTCTTCCGTTTTCCCCTTCCCAGCTGGGGAGAGAGGGGAAGGAACACGGTGCTTTTGTCTCCGACCCTGTGGCTGCTGTCAGATGAATGGTTTTAGTGGCAGCTCCATTCGCATGACTGGTTTGAGCTATGGCAGCAAACACGCCGCGGGTGCAAACGGGTTCTTTCCAGCCCCAGCTCCCTCCCAAACTCGGCTGCATCAGATATTTTCCTCAGCACTGGCGTAATCATAGATTAGAATCATAAAATAGAATCATAAACCTTGGTCCTTACTAGAAATGTGGCCCTGTGGGTTCCAGGGCATTCTTGAGAGAAGGAAAACACCATGTGGACATGGCTTAAAATCTGTGCTTGGCACCCAAATGCCTTTGGGAATGGAGTAAAGTTGCAATTTCTCCAGCTCTGTCCATGTACCTGATTCCCACTGACTGCTCTGCAAACTGGACCAGTATCTGTGTTACTGGGGGCCCCAGTTACAAAGACATCCCTGCTCAGGGAAGGAGAAGGCTTAAGCATCTGTTTAAGTGCTTTTCTGAACCTGGGCCAGGGCTTGTGCTTTAGCAGAGCACGACCTCGCTCGTCTTCCTCTCGGTATCGGAGCGGGACGGGAGCCCAGATGCTGAGAGATGATCCCTCGTGCCTCTGGCGATGGGTCTGCTGCAGAAACACCTCTCTGTTGAACACCTCCCTCCAGGAAAATAAATGAAAAAGGTTCCGGGAAAGCCAGGCTGTGAGTGCAAACAGAATTTTTTGCCTCTTTGCCCCTGGGTAGAGATGCATAGAAACCTGGGAAAAGAAAAAAAAAACAGCCACCACCTTTCTTTGGAAAGAAGGAAATTGCTCCCTAATCAGGCATGTGGAAGTGAACTTGTGTGCTGACTCCAGAGGAATTTCGGCTGTTCCCTGGGGGGGTCGCGATTGCTGTTTGGGTCACATCCCAGCTCTGATCTCGGACTTGCCTTTGGGAGCAGGATTCCTCCGCACGGAGACGCTGGCATTTGAGGAATGAGTGATGCTCGTTTCAGAAGACCGAGCAAACCGAGCGTGTGCAGCTTCGCCGTGTACTTCTTAGCAGAAATTGCAGAATTCCCGTACTGAAACAAACAAAAAAAAATTCAGGGAGCAGAAGTAAGGCTTAAGAGTTGTCTTCAGGACAAATGTATTTAACCATCCCGCTCTTGTGAATGGCAGTGCAAGTTCAGGGGCTAAAACCCTCTGTTTATTTCAAAGCAAGACTTGCAAACCTGTCTGTGTGCGGGGATTTTGACCCCTGGGATTGCTGTGGGGGTGAATTTTGTGCAGATAGACGGGGGGGAACGCCCGGCTGGGAGTCCCCAGCACAGAGCTGACAGCAGCGTATGATAAACATGACATTTCTCCTCTCCTTCCCCAGCAAGCGTTGGAGGGCTGGGCCATGGGAAACAACAGGAGTCTTTCCATTGTGGGCTTTGGATCTTCGTCTGGATAAATAAATAGAAGGAAATAACTAATAATATGGTTCTAACAAATATTTTAGAAAGTATAAATGTCTGCCTTTCGCTGTGACTCCATCCAAACCTCACAAAGGAAAAAATTTCCCTGTTTCTATGATGCTTTTCCATCTGCCTTTCCCCAGTGATTGGGAGTGTTAACGCAGGCACCTTGGCTCGAGAATAATGCGAGCCGGCACGGAAAACATGCGTGGGATCTCTCGGAGGGGTTAGTAACCTCCTCGGCCGACCACCTCTGCGAGCAACGTTCCTACTTGGGATTAAAAGGACTCCCCTTGTCTGCAGGCTTGAGTTCCCATCCTCAGAGTAACCGCTTGCTGGATTGGCGTGACTCTGTTAAAAAAAATAAAGGCGGTGTTGGTTATTTCTGTGGGTTTCTAGCCTCTGGATTGGGGGTTTCCACATCTCGCTGCTTGCCGCTGCCTTCCAGCGACACCTGCTGCGCGCTGCCAGGAGCAGAGCGGGGTTCCTGCCCCGGAAAGCCGTTCCTGCCTGGGAACGTGGTCTTTTTTCTATGGGAAGGTGTTTGGCAAGGCCGGCTCTGGCTTCTAAGGTGGGAGAAAAGCGTGCTTCTTCCTCAGATAAAAACATTTCTGCAGTCTGCCGCTTCTCCGATCTGGCTCGGCCCGTGGTAATGATGCTTTTGTTTTGCAAGCTTCTCCCGGCCCGGCTTTGGGTGGGAAATGATGAAAAGCCTCCCGTTGCTGCTGGCACGAAGTTTGGGAGAAGTCATGCGGGTGTCTGCCCGCTGGTTTTTGAACAGGGAAGGGGCAGAGCAGCACGTCCCACTCCCCGTGCAAAGTTTCGGGAGCCTCCCTGGCCACGGAGGGAGATCCGAGCCCCAGCACACGGGGAGGACGGACCTGTCCTTGTTGCAGCTGAGAACTGCCATGGGGCTGGAGGAGTGGGCTGGTTCGCCTGTTTTCTTTCCTGCTAACGCTTTGGTCTCTGTCTCCAGTTGTAGGATTTTGGCTGAGCTGGCCATGATGCTACGGTTGGTGGTCAGTGCTCTCTTCCCAGCGCTGCTCCTGGCCGCGCCGCCCCCCATAAACAAACTCGCCCTCTTCCCGGACAAGAGCGCTTGGTGCGAGGCGAAGAACATCACCCAGATCGTGGGGCACAGCGGCTGCGAGTCCAAGTCCATCCAGAACAGGTACAGACCCACCCGCGGGGCAGAGCTGGATGCAGCTGATTTCTGTTTGCTGATGGCACTGGGGTGGCTTTGGGGACTGTCACTTGCACAAGAAGCCAAGCACAATGTCCTGCCCCTGCCCGGCTGCTGTTTGCCTGTCCTGGTGAAAGGAGATTGGGGCACAAGTGTGATGGAGCGGCTGAGGGAGCTGGGGGTTCAGCTGGAGAACAGGAGCTGAGGGGAGACCTTCTGATCTCTGACCTGCCTGAAAGGAGCTTGGAGCCAGGGGGGGTCGGGCTCTGCTCCCCAGGAACAAGCGCCAGGAGCAGAGGAAACGGCCTCAAGTTGTGCCAGGGGAGGTTGAGGTTGGATCTGGGGAACAATTTCTTCCCCAAAGGGCTGTCAGGCATTGGAACAGGCTGCCCAGGGCAGTGCTGGAGTCACCATCCCTGGAGGGGTTGGACAGACGGAGATGAGGTTCTCAGGGACATGGGGCAGTGCCAGGGCTGGGGAACAGTTGGACTTGGTCATCTTGAGGGGCTTTTCCAGCCAAATTGATTCTGTGATTCTAAGGTCTAATCTTCCGCGGTTGTTGGGAAGAGCAGGCACCTCCCCTGAGCCGCCATCCTCCTGTTGTCTCTGCAGGGCCTGCCTGGGACAGTGTTTCAGCTACAGCGTCCCCAACACCTTCCCTCAGTCCACAGAGTCCCTGGTTCACTGTGACTCCTGCATGCCGGCCCAGTCCATGTGGGAAATCGTGAGTATCCCAGCCCGCCCCGCCGCCCTCTCTGCACCGGCAATGGCCTCACTCAGGGGCTCTCAGCTCTGCCACCGCTTTCGGGCAAGTTCTTCTCCTTCCCTGAGGTCTCCCCACTCGTAGTTTCCCTCCAGGGTGTGTCTCAGGTGACTCTACCTTGAGCTGTCTGGGTGGAAGGCGCTGCTGGAGCAACGTGACTGCTGTGATGAGCGATGGTTTGTCACTGTGTTTGCAGAAGTGTCCCCCAGCAGTCCCTGCATTGTTCATCCCTGCGCTCATCCCTCCTGCCTCTTCTCTTCACCGCTCCCTTTGTCACCTCCTCTCACTTGGGAGTTCTTGCCTTCCGTGTCCAGAAGTGCTTCCCACAGCCCATCTGCTGGTCACCGTCACAGCCTCATGCCACTGGTGCTCCTGGCTGAGCCATAAACCCTGTCTCTGGGACACACCTGCAGAGCTGGGTCCAGCTCTCTGCTTGGCTTCCAGCTCCAGCATTTGGGCAGATGGTTCGGTCCAAATGATCCGAGATGCTCAGCAACATGTCCTGTGGGTGGCCTTTGCAGTTATCACTGACAGTAGTGCCTGGGGACAGTGTCCCACATTTTCCTTGGGTCTCTGCGGCTTGTGACCTTGTGAGATGTTCCCAGAGAACTCTTGCCTTGCAGACCGACTGTGAAGAGGTGTTTATATGGATCGAGAACCATCGCATCTGCCTTAAAATACCTCAAATCTGCAGGACATGGAAGATGTGCTGGGAGGGTTCAGGTTGGACATGAGGAAAAGGTTCTTCACCCAGAGGTGCTGGACACTGGAACAGGCTCCCCAGGGAGGTGTCACAGCCCCAACCTGACAGTGTTCAAGAAGAGACTGGACAACGTCCTCAGACACACTGTGTGACCTGTGGGGTGTCCTGTGCAGGGACACGAGTTGGACTCGATGATCCTCGTGGGTCCTTCCAACTCAGGACATTCTGTGATTCTAGGACACGGGGCAGGTCAGACCACCCGCAGCAGGATGGCCATTGAGGTGTCGGGCCTTCGCACTCACTCCTTGTGTCCTCATCCCTCTACCCAGGTGACGCTGGACTGTCCGGGCAACGACGAGATCCCCAGGGTGGACAAGCTGGTGGAGAAGATACTTCACTGTAGCTGCCAGGCTTGTGGGAAGGAGCCGAGCCACGAGGGAGCCCTGTTCAACGTCTACCTGAATGCCGAGGAGAACATGCCCGCTGAAGGTGCCAGCCCCCACCACTACGGCCACCACCAACAGGAGGTGGAAGAACCTCCTGTCTCCAGCCACCACCACCACGAGGAGGAGGGCGAGGAGTGACCTGGCCCTTAGGGACTGTCCTTGCGGGCAGGGGGTGTGTGCGAGGGAGAGGGCCGGGGTTTGGGGAGGGAGGGGGGTGGTGGAGTTTTTCCTGTCTAGTAGCTGCCCTCACGCTTTTGCTCTCCGTGACACCCCGGGGCTGGAGGAACGTTCTGAGGTACAAGCAGGGCTGAGAGGGTGAAGGTGGGACTGAAGCTGTGGGGTAAGAGAGGAGGGTTTGGGCTTTTCTGATGCAAAACTACTTGGACATAATAGTAATAATATATTGAGAGGAGCGGGAACCCAGACGAGGGTTTGGCTGAGAGCAAAGCTCGGCTTAGCTGGGCTCCCGAGGGGCTGTCTGGTGGCTCCCGAAGGCTGTGGAGCCTTTGCTGGGTTCTTCTGGGTTTTTCCCTTGTAAACAGCTCGTAGCTGGGCTGGAGGATCAAGGGGTCAGCTCTCCGCAGTCCCCCAGGAGATGCACATCTCCCCCGGGGTGTGCAGGACCAGCATCATCCCTTCTTCCTCCAAGGACACAGGGGCTCCGCGTGGACTCTACCGTTCCTCCTGGACCTTAATTCAACCCCAACCCCCTCTTGTTTTAGCTCTTGGGGAGCGTTTTGCCCCAGGATGTGCCTCTGGGGCTGTGTGTGTGAGGCTGCTGGGAACCGCGGTGGCGAGAGCCCAAGGAAACCTGCTGGTCCTCGGGGCCACCACGCAGGGGACGAGGGAGCCGGGTCGTGCCGTGGGCGCTGGGATTTCGTGTTTCGTGGCCCTCAGGGGAAGGCTGAGAGCAAGAGATGTGCTGGGGTGGTCGGGGTGGGAGCCAGCCCCTCGCCCCACTCTCCCTGCTGCACTTTAACGGTGGTGGAGGGAGAAGAGGGACGAGTGCCGGGATGCCGATGTCCCCGCACAGGGGACAGCTCGTGCAGGGTGTGGGGATGGCCCCAGGACCCTCCTGCTACCCCTTTCTCTCTGTTGTATAAAGCTGATTTCTTTGGCGCTGTCCTGACAAGAGCTTCTGGAGCTTGTAATCGATGCCTCCCCCTCCTTTTTACAAGGTGGTTGTTTTGTTTTGTTTCGTTTTGTTTTTCTTAAATAAATTAGTTCTGACTTCCATTTCTCAGTGCTCTGATGCCTCCTCAAAGTGCTGACAGGGGAGAGGCCGTTTACACCAGACAGGACAGCAGCGCGGGGAGCGCGGGGCGTGCGAGAGCGGTGGTTTGGCTTTCTGCTGCCTTCAGTTTGGGAGGAGATAGAGCCGCTAAAAGGCAAACCGACCCCAAATCCGCAGCATCTGGGCTGCATGTGGACGCGGGGACACATCAGCTGTCACCCAGCTGTGGCTGCGCTCAGGGTTTAGGGACCCTCGGGTCCCACTCGTGTGGGAAGCGCGTGGGGTCTCTGCGGGATGGTGCAACCTTTTATCGGCTCTGTTGCCACTAGGTGACACTCTTGGTCCAGCGTGCTTGGTGGCATCCAGATGTTCACGGCCTCCAGGAGCACCTCTGGAGCGGAGGAAGGTGAACTTGGACATGGACATGGACGTGGACGTCCCTTCATGGGTGAGGAGGGGACACCAGCGCCTTGGCCGAAAACCACTGGGCTCCTCCCGAGGGTGTCTGCATCACGCGTTCCCCGGGCAGGCGAAACCTTGGATCCCACCGGTGCCTGGACGCCCAACGTGGTCGTGTCCTCAGAAACGATCAGATGATGCTCAGAGCCTGCGCCGAGCCCTGGGGAAGGTCCTGCCGGCTCCGGAGGGGACAGAGGCTGTGCCGGGCGAGCGATCGGCTCTTACTGTCCCTCTCCGAGCCCTGGGGACTCTGCGCGGGTCTGGAGAGCAGCAATTTGGGTGGGGAAGCAGGACAGGGTTTGTGTTAAGGCAGCAATTGCCACGGCAAAGGGAATGGGCTGAAAGAGAGGTGTCATGTGCATTAAGACAATTTTTTTTTAGGCTGTGAAGTGTTTTCCCAAGGACAGGAGCTTTGCAGAAATGTAGAGAAACCCATGGTGTCACCGACCACCATCACGTGGCCCTTTTGTTGGTGTGCAGTGAAAATAGGAGCTGGATTTAGCAGGGGGACTATTCCCATGAACGCCAGGAGCTGCAGTTCAAGGTGTTCGGAGCAGGATGTCTCCACCTCCTCTCTACACAGAGGAAAAAACAATATTTTAAAGGTAGTGAGCCAGGCTCTGCCCAAAATCAGCCCTACGGAGCCATCCCAGTTAAAGGGTGGGATGAGATGCTGGGAATGGATTGCACACTGGAGGCCACTGCGTTAAGCACTGCACTGGCTGGATGTCCTCACCGAGGTCTCAGCCTCCAGTTTTACTAAACCTGCTCACCAGCCCTTTCTTTGCACTGTTGACACTGGGGTGGCCGTTGACAACCTGGTTTTGCTTTCCCTGCTAGTGGAACTGGAGAGCAGAGCTGGTGGAAACCGCGATCCCTGCAGATGTGTCCAGAAGCGCAGCGCGGGGGGCACGGACAGGCCGGGAGAGCTGCCGGAGCAGAGAAGCTTTTGCAGGGACCGCGGTAGGATTTGGACCTCATTTTGAGGCAGGTTTTTTTAAGTGCGTTTTGCTTCGATCAATTCAGATTTATTTCCCCAGCCAATAGATCCAAACCAAATGTATAAAACCTCTCACAGACCGGCCTGTGGAGGACACGCTTCTGATCCAGTCTCCTTCTCTGGAGCAGAAATTGTGTGGCCAGAAGCGTCAGTGCTGGTGTGGGCAGCGGGCTCAGGGCAGCGACCGTCCTGTGCTGGGCACAGTGAGGCCAAACCGCGGATCCTGGGGGCAGTTCTGGGCCCCTCACACCGAGAAAGGCCTTGAGGTGCTGGAGCGAGTTGAGAGAAGGGAACGGAGCTGGCGAGGGGCTGGAGCACAAGGGTGATGGGAGCGGCTGAGGGAGCTGGGGGTTCAGCTGGAGAACAGGAGCTGAGGGGAGACCTTCTGATCTCTGACCTGCCTGAAAGGAGCTTGGAGCCAGGGGGGGTCGGGCTCTGCTCCCCAGGAACAAGCGCCAGGACCAGAGGAAACGGCCTCAAGTTGCGCCAGGGGAGGTTGAGGTTGGATCTGGGGAACAATTTCTTCCCCAAAGGGCTGTGGGGCATTGGAACAGGCTGCCCAGGGCAGTGCTGGAGTCACCATCCCTGGAGGGGTTGGACAGACGGACATGAGGTTCTCAGGACATGGGGCAGTGCCAGGGCTGGGGAATGGTTGGACTCGATGATCTTGAGGGGCTTTTCCAACCCAAATGATTCTGTGATTCTAAAAGCTCTGGAGACAAACCGAGGTGCTCCCGGCTGGGTGCAGCAGGGCTGAGGACGCCGGGTTTGTGCTGTGCCGTGACTTCCTCGCCGAGCACCAGCTGGGATCGGTCTGTGCAGCCGCGCTGCGTTTTCCCAGCTGGGGCGGCTGCCACAGGGGGGGCTCAGGGTGGGTTTTCTTCCTGATTCCCAGCACAGATGGGACGAGGAAGCGAGGGTTTCCTGATACAAGCGCTTTTCTAAAGAAACCTCCTGCTGCGATCAGAGCCTCGCGTGTGTGTGCTCTGCCCTGGGTCCCTGCCAGGACGGAGTGATGCAGAGGTGGCCGGGGGGGCTGGAGCAGCCCAGGAGAAGCGGAGGGCGGGCAGACGCTTGTGCACAAACTCCCAGGAGAGCTTGTCCTGGTACCAGTGGTGGCAGCTGCTTCCCAGGGAGCAGTTTTGGAGGTGCACAGAGGTCGGAGGGGCAATGGGTGCGTGTGTCCGTGTGCAGGGGTGAGCTCTGCTTCGCATCTCCCCCGTCCTGTGCTCAGAGACCCAGGCTGCCCATTCAGCCGCTGCAAAAAGCACGATGAAGTTGTTGAGAAGGTGATTAGAAAAGTGAGTCTTGGTAAAGTGACAAATTTCTGTCCCGGGGTGGGTGGCGCTGTGGGTGCAGCGGGACGGGGCCATGGGGTGTGCGACGTGCACAGCTGGAATTCGCCCACACATCTGCAGCAGCATCGTCCCTGGGGGGCCTGTTAGCAAAGGCTTCAGTGGCAGCGCGGGGAGGGAAGGGACACGTCTGGCCCTGTGACCGCAGGGCAGGGACCGGGGGACAACGGGGACACACACACGGCTCTGGTTTGTGCTGGAGTCAGTGTCAGCAGCTCTGGTCTCCCCTCAGCAGATTCGCAGCCATTTGTTGGAAGAAAAAAACAAATGACAAACCGTTTTGGCAGCTGGGCAATTAAAAAAAATAAAAACCCATCTCGGCCAAGCACCCTGAGATACTGGCTCTGGAGCAGGGAGGTGGTGGCGTGGGACACACAACAGCACTTAGAGATTCACGAGTGTCTTCCGAGCGGGATGGGATGAAGAAGCCGCCAGGACCCGCTGGCTTCTCTGACCCGTTGCCTCTCCCTTGCCAAAGGGCCGGTTGCCACAGGGTCCTTGGCTGCACTGAGGGATCCCCAACAACCCTGGTGCGGGCGCAGCCTTTTCCCTGGGCAGAATTCTGCTTGTGCCCTCCCTCCCTGGCCACAGATTGCTGGAAAATCAGCCAGCAAGTCCTTTCCCTGCCTCTGGCTGCTCGCTGAGCAGGCAGCCGTGGGCTGTGGCATGCGGGTTTTGTTGCTTTTTCTTTGGCTTTGCGAAATTTTGCTTTTTAGCGATGGAACCAGAGCTGCCGGGTCGCTGCCCACCCGCTGGGCGAACGCCGGGTGTCGGCAGAGGGGAGGCAGAGCTGGATGTCACTTTAAGGCAGAAAAGGCAACTCTCTGGCTGCCACTTTGTGGAGTTTCCAGCAGATCCCCGTTTTCATTAGCATTTCATTTCATCTCCTCCTCTCTCCCCCCTCCCAGCCCCACCTCTTCCGAATCGGCATTTCTGCATCCTTCTCTGTGCATCGCAGCGCAGCAGGTGAAAGTCTGGCTGGCACCTGCACACACACACGCACGCACGCTCACACCCCTGCACACACCTCTGCCCAGGGACAGGCGCCTTCCCGCACTCCTGCGTGTTGCATCTTCCTCCTCACGGGCGACCTGGGCTGGGAGCATCCCCGGACTCGCCTCGGGGCTGCTCCACCGCTCCTGCGGCAGAGCTGAGCTCCGTGGGGCCCTGGGGCACGGAGCTCTGCAGAGGGGAGCCCGGCTGCGAAACAGCTGAGTTTTGGGGGTCCAGAGCATCCCCAGCGTCTGGAGTATCAGGGATCCAGAGCATCCCCAGCATCTGCAGCATCCTGAGGTCCAGAGCATCCTAGCATCTGGAGCATCCAGAGCATCCTGGGGTCCAGATTATTCCCTGGTCCAGCACATCCGGAGCATCGGAGCATGCAGAGCATCCCTGGCATCTCGAGTGTCCCAGAATCCAGAGCATCCCAAGCCTCTCCAGTGTCCAGAGCATCCAGCAGCAGCATCCAAGGACATCCCAGCTGAGGGGGATTTGCAGAGACGAGGAAATTCCTGGCTGTGAGTACCGAGGAGGAGAACCTTACTCCTGCTCATCGGCTCCTGGGAATGTCACTCTGCCCTGATTGCCAGTGAAGTGAGAGAGGGGGGGAAGCGAGGGAGAGGAGGAGGAGAAGAGGAAGGAGGATGGACACAGAGTGGAGACAGCGAGGTGGCACTTCATCCCCTGGGGCTGGCTCAGCGATGATCACCTAGCGCAGGTCACGGCTGGAGAAGGTCCCCCCAGCCCCGCTCCTCATGGAGGGCGATTCGGGGGCCCCCAACGCCAGCGTGCTGGGGGAGCGCCCGCTGCTGGTGGGGAGCAGCTGGGTGGCCGCTTTCCTCTGCTTCATCATCCTGCTGACCGCAGTGGGGAACTTCCTCCTCATCCTCCTCATCGTCACCCAGCGCTCCCTGCGGAACACCTCCAACTACTTCCTGGTGTCCCTCTTCATGTCCGACCTGATGGTGGGGCTGGTGGTGATGCCCCCGGCCATGCTCAACCAGCTCTACGGCCGCTGGGTGCTGCACGGTGACTTCTGCTCCCTCTGGTCCTCCTTCGACGTCATGTGCTGCAGCGCTTCCATCCTCAACCTCTGCATCATCAGCCTGGACCGCTACCTGCTCATCATCTCGCCGCTCAAGTACAAGCTGCGCATGACGTCCTGCCGAGCCCTCGGGCTCATCCTGGCCACCTGGACCTTGGCCGCGCTCGCCTCCTTCCTACCCATCAAGATGGGTTGGCACAAGCTGGAGTTTGAGGTCCGCTCCCCGAATGTCACCTCCCGGGGGGACGAGGACCAGTGTCGGCTGCTGGTCAGCTTGCCCTACGCCTTGGTGGCCTCCTGCCTGACGTTCTTCCTCCCGTCCGCCGCCATCTCCTTCACCTACTGCCGCATCCTCCTGGCAGCCCGCAAGCAAGCGGTGCAGGTGGCTTCTCTCACCTCCAACGTGGCCACCGCCACCGCCGCCGAGACCACGCCGCAGGTAAGGTGGCCGCGGGGACGTTGTTCTTTGCGGAACCCAATGATGTGGGTGCCCGGGGCGTCTTTGCTGGCCAAGGGATTTGGCAGCCAGATCGCAGGGAGAGAGATTTTGGGGCAAATCCACCTCCGCGATGGGAGGACGGCTGCGCTGGGGTGTCCTCGGTGCTGCCGTGTGTCTCGTCCCGGCGGTGGTTTGTTTTGAAGCTGCTTGGGAGCACAGAAACAGCACGAGCAGAAGTAGAGAAATAAATTAAGATACAGGCGAAAATGCTCAGCGGCACAAAATAAATGAAATGGGAGTTTTGCCCCCCTCTTGGCTCTCGTCATCCCAGAGGATTTGAACCTTTATCTGACTTTCCACTCGGAAATCGTGGCCATGGTGGCTGTGAGACATATGGGGGAGAAGGAGTTTAAATAACAGCAAATCCCACATTCCGCAGAGCACCTTATTTTGAAGAGCCAGCTTTATTTTTGTTACCGGGTCTATAACGGGAGCTGCAAAATCCTTCCTTACTCCATCGCTGGTTAAACCAGCGCGTGTGCTTTCTATAACCCAAACGTGGCTGCGCTTGTTTGTATTTCTCCGGGATAAGGTTAATTGCCGTTAAGTCCAACAGCTTTAATTCTCCGTAATAGGCTTTATTGACCTCATATCCTACAGGGAAAAGACAAACTTAATTGCCTTTAAATACTTTGATTTAGTTTGTTGTTCTCTTTTAAGAAAGGAGCCAGGACTCTCTGGCCCAGCCAGCTCTCCCGCACGTGATAAGATGTACCTGACATTTAAAGGGAAAATGGGAATCAAAGAATAAACAGATAATATCATAAAATATTTTTCTCCATGGATGCCAGGTTTTTGGACTCTACAAACACATCATTTTAAGCAGATTTTTGTTCTCTTCTCGGGCAGGAAGTTGAGCGGCACTGGGGCCTCATTTAATTATGGCAGAGGGCTGAGATAATAACAATTTTAGGTTGCGAGAGCGGCTGGAAGACTGAGTTAGTTATGGTGTTTGTAGGCTGCAATGTTTGACATCGCACTTTTAAAAATATAATTAGTTTGCTGCTCTAATCCATGGCTAGAGCTCCTCTTTAGGGCATGATTTATCCACACCAAAACATTGACTGAGTTGGATTTTCCTATAGATGAAGTGTCTTAATGATAAAGCCCCTATTTGATGGTTTAAAAAAGAAAAGAAAAATCTCGATGTTGAGGGTTTCTGTTGCTGCTTCTTCCTGATTTCTGGCTCAGGGACCGCGGCGTGTGCCACCTTGCCAGAAGGGACATCACGGGGATTTTTTGGCAGGATTTGCAGCACCAAACGCCTTTTCCATGGGCAGGAGGCGGTGCCCTCTCTCACCACCCCGTCTCCCGCTGCAGGTCCCCCGGCCCCCGGCCGGCAGCGAGACCAGGAGATTCGCCAACAAGCACAGCAAGAAGGCGCTGAAGGCCAGCCTGACGCTGGGCATCCTCCTGGGCATGTTCTTCGTGGCTTGGCTGCCCTTCTTCGTCACCAACGTGACGCAGGTGAGCACGGACGGCGTCTTTGTGTCGGGTTTTCAAAAGCTTTTCGCTTTGAATCCAGCTGGGTTGGATCTCAGGTGCCTGCAGGTCTTGCTGGGAAGCATCTAGGACCGAAGATGGAAATTCCCCAGGGAGCAACGGCAATGAAAAACCCTTCGGAAGGGTTTTGGAGGATTCCTGCAAAAGGAAAATGATGTTGGGATGCCTGGAAAACAGCTCTGGGTTGGGGCTGAGGTGGGAAACGCTGCAAAGGGGGTTGGACTAGATGAGCTTTGAAGGTCCCTTCCAACTCAAGCTATTTATCCAGGAGAACAGGAGCTGAGGGGAGACCTTCTGATCTCTGACCTGCCTGAAAGGAGCTTGGAGCCAGGGGGGGTCGGGCTCTGCTCCCCAGGAACAAGCGCCAGGACCAGAGGAAACGGCCTCAAGTTGCGCCAGGGGAGGTTGAGGTTGGATCTGGGGAACAATTTCTTCCCCCAAGGGCTGTGGGGCATTGGAACAGGCTGCCCAGGGCAGTGCTGGAGTCACCACCCCTGGAGGGGTTGGACAGACGGACATGAGGTTCTCAGGACATGGGGCAGTGCCAGGGCTGGGGAACGGTTGGACTTGAGCATCTTGAGAGTCTTTTCCAACCCAAACAATTCTGTGATTCTGTTCTATTGATTCCAATCCTGCCAGGCCGTCTGCGGCTGCGTCCCCGCCAGCTTCTTCGACGTGCTCACCTGGCTGGGTTACTGCAACAGCACCATGAACCCCATCATCTACCCGCTCTTCATGAGGGACTTCAAGCGGGCCATGGGCAGGTACCTGCCATGCTGCCGGCGCGCGGGGGAGCCCCGGCGCAGTGCCATCTCCCTCTCCATGAGGAACTCCAACAGCGGACTCCGCGCACCCACCTCCCTCAAGAACGTCCTCACCTTGCCGGCCGAGACCGACTCGCTCGACTCCGGGGCGCTGGGGAACGAACACAACGTGTTGATGGCCGAAAACGTCCCCCAGGCTCACCCGGCCCCTGGCGTGTGCTTGGTCAACCTCTTCGACGTGGAGCCCCCGGACGCGGAGCTGCAGCCCCGGCAGCTCAGGACCCCCGTGGCCTGAGCCGGGGGAGACCCTGACGGGGGGTGACGGGACCTCTGTGTGCTGGGGAGGGTGTCCCCAGCCCCAAATTTGCCACGGGACATCTCCCTGCCCACGCAGAGCTCCTCAATACCCTCTGCAAACGCAACATGCGTCTCCTTGGAGAAGACATTGTCACCGAGCACTTCTGCGGGTGGGTTTAAACACTGCAAAGCCACGTTTTACTGCTGAATTAATCTGCCTCGTTTCTCTCTCTCTCCACCCCTCCTTTGCTCACCGTCACCCATCCCTCCCCCTTCTCCGAGAGCTGCTTCTCGCGGCCTTTTCACCTCCGCTTAGTCTGAATCTCGGATTCCAGCCCCTTCCGCCAGCTTCTGTCTCCATGAGCTCAAACCCAGGTTTGGTTTTCGGCTCCCACAGCTCTGCAGGTCACCTCTGTCTCACCATGGGCACCAAAAGCAGCGCTGGGAACCACATTCCGGGACTCACAGCCCAGGGTTTGAGGCTTCAGTCCACGGAACATCCCGTCTTTTCGGAGTTTAATTTCCTCGCCTGATTCAGGCTGTATTTATCTCGGTTTCCTGCGGAAGCAGTGTGTTCCACAGTGAAACCATCATGTTTGATCATGAGCAGCCTGCGCTACGGGGGATTAAATTGGATGCAAAATGTTCAGTGGCTGTTTTTTGGCTATTCATCGAGGGTGTGGGTGTTCGGCTTGTTTGTGGCTCACTGGGTATCCTGGCAGGAGGAAGCAACAAGATAAGTTTCCCTTTAGATTTCATCCTACAGCTTCCTATTTTTGGCACATGAGCATCATACTTTGCTCTGACAATCCATCAATTTTTAGATGATGCAGTTAGAAAATATACTTTATTTTCCCTTCGAATAAGAATCTAAACAAATATGGCCTTTTAAAGGACAGCGCCAGCCCACCCAACCTTCCTCATAACCATTAGCAGAGAGAATAGGGAGTAATATGGGAAGTGGGCACTTAAAAATAATGAAACAACAAATGCTTTGCGTAAATTCTCCCTCAAGTGCCTTTCGAGTGCGGAGATGGGCTGGTAGGTGCTTGTTGGGCCCTCCCGGGACTCGCACTCCACCAGCCTTGCTGCCCTTTTCTGAGCTCACATTAACGAGTTTGTGCTCCCGAAGCTCCCACTTATACAGACAACTGAGCACGAAGCATCCCAGTTTGTGCCAGGAGGGTTGTGCCGCCGCTTCCTGAGGAGAAACGCTGATTTGGGCAGGAATTGGCCGTTTCTTGTCTGTGGGAGATGCCATGGGCGGCTGCTCTGCAAGCTCTGACCCAGTGATGCTCCGGTGCAACGGTCTCTCCAGAGGGGCTGGAAACTGCAGCTCCAGCTCTGCCGGCTCCACCGATGCTCATTCGAGAATCCCAGTGCGACGGACAGTGCTTTGAAAGCAGTTTTACTGCTGGCCGAGCATCTCTGCCCAACACAAAGAGCTCTAATTTGCTCCTGCCTGTTTGTTGCCGTCCCCGCCGTGTGAACAATCTGGGCAGGGGAGGGAGGTTTCTCCCAAGAGAGAGCTGGAGGAATCTCGGTGGTCCCTGCTGGTCGCATCCTCCTCTCGTGTGGTATTTTCTGCTGCCCGCTGGGATTTCTTAGCCAGAGGGGAGAAAAAACTGCCGCTGCCTTTCTCTTCCAGCTGACACTCCTTGGTTTTAACGCCCACGGCTCTTAGGATCGTGTCCATTTGCTTCATGTAGTCCAGGTGGCCATTTACCTGCGAACAACAAGAGTCGTGTTAGTGAGGGACCTGCAGGGAACTTCAGCTCAAAAGCCAGCGCTGCCGTGAGACTTGGTTTTAGCTCCGAAAAGCTGAAAGAACGAGGTCTGAAAAATGCAGCTGTCCATTGAATGACCCCAACGGGCTGCACCCTTCGTGGCACACGCTGCTGGGTCGCTTTTCCTCTGACAGATGCAGGTTTAAATGCTTGGACATTGCTGATCCCAGGTGCCGTGAGGGTAAGACAGGAGCTGATCTGCCACGGTGAGAGACACTCAGGTAGGAGAAAAGCTGCCTTAGCTCAGCTCCCTGCTCTCTGCTAAATCACATATCCTTCCTGTGCATTGTAAAAACAAATATTATCTTATTTAAACTAGGATATAGCCATTAAATCTCACGACAGCTAACCAAGCGTGTTCAGGTTCTTGGCTGGAAGGCGCGCTGAGCTGTCCCGCACCATATAAAACCGGGAACCTGAGAGTTATGGGTTCATAAACCAAATTAAAGTCAACAATATGTGCAAAACCCTGGACATTTTTATTGTAAGGTGATTTCCATGATAAGATAAACCCCTCTGAGATGGATGGTGGAATGCACCCTTCCTCTCAGGACGCAGGAGGGAGAGAAAACCCCCTCTGTGGTGGAAATTATTGTCATACGCTAGAGGGTTGGCTGGAAAGGCAGAAACTGCCTTCTCTGGTTTAGGTGTCCTGTGCAAGCCGAGCGTTTCCGATCCTACTACAGACCAGCTTTTGGATCTCCTTTTGTGCTCACAGCCAAAATGGGACTGAAGAATCCCAAGGTGGATTTATAGCGGGTTTTTCTGTGGTGAGGAAGGTGCGGTCAGGCTGAGCAGGGTTATTTCGATGCTCCACTCACTGGCTGGCCTGTGGATTTCAGCCAAGATGAAGATTTGAACCCTAAGATATTTCAGCATCTTTGCTAAATTCTATTTCTAACAGTTTAAATCTGACCCAGCCAGAAAGCTCAGGCCTCTGATTTTCCCAAATCTTGCTAGTAATTAGGGAATTTCCCCAGCAGGGAATCCTGACGCCACAGTCCCAGGTTTCCACCTTCCCAGCGTGGGCACGAGCGTCCCAAGAAGGGGCTGATGCTCACACAAGATGTTAAAGAGCTCGTTGCAGAGCTCTGCAAAGAAACCCAAACCTCAAGCAAAGCTGCTCTTTATGCATGGGCAAAATTCGAACCTCCGAGCTGCGTGCGTGAAGCAGCTTTGGAGCGGCGACATTTGGATGTGCTTATGACTTGGAGTAAAATGAAGGATTTAATCAGCACATTAGTAGTGCAATATGTGACTTTAATCAGTCCAGATGACTCAACAGGCTCTTGATGTTTTGAACAGATTAGTGAATTAAAATAACCATTGAAGGACTAATCGACTGGCTGTTAGGAGGTGTGCATTGTTCTCTGGAAAAGTATGAACCTTTTACTGCGCAGTGCTCAGTGCTACAGAAGGAAATGAGCCCAGCGTTGGGCAAGGTGGAGAGGAACAAGGAGAAAATGGACTTACTGGGAGGGGCTGCTGAAGTCTCGTGGTTTGCTGCCTTCTGAAACCTCTACGGTCATTACAATCGACCTGCCCTGGTCAGCGCTCTGGGATTTCTCAGCCTCTTCTGTCACCGAGTCATTAGTCAGAGAGAACGAATTTCCTCTGCCACCCTGAGGACTAGATTTTCATAACTCCTCTGCATCCAGCAGCTTCTAGACTAAAACAACAGGGAATTCCTCTTCCTTGAGCACCATGATCACTGAGAGCCGCTGGGAATGAGCAGTTCTGAAGAGCCTGAGCCTGTCCTCATGTGCTAAAAGAGAAGCTGAGCCCTCCTGAAAGCCTGTCTGCCTGCGGCTCTGCTAATACCACTGAATATTCTCAAAGGAAACTCACTTCTGTGTCCAGAACAGCCCGGGAGAGGATTCCACAAAGCCCTGAGAAGCGTATGAGGAGGTAGGACTCTGCTCGACTGCGACATTAAGTACTGAGCCATCGGGAAAAGAACAGCGAACAAATTGCCTTGAAGCCTGAAAAGTGTGACAGCATCCTGATGGGAAAATTCAGCAATTTCACCTCTCAAAAGCCTGTTTTCATCTGCAAAGCGAACAGCTGAATTCCTCCGCTGGGTGGGCTGTGCTGGAGAAGGGATGGGAACATGTAAAACATTGCTAAGGGACAATAAAAACTTTAAAGAAAAATAAACAATGGTTTCAATATTTGTCAGAACAAAGTGCAGGAGGAGTTTCAAAATAAATGGAGTAGAAAAGTATTCTCATAACCAAAGCAAATAGATTTACGGTTGTTACAAGGAAATGAAAACGGTGGGGTAGGTTTATCAGCGAGCTCAGGTGACTCCTCCCCTGTTGTACCTGATTTGATGGTTGCTTGGACTCGCTGGAGAACACAAGCGAGCTGCCTGCATCACTAATGCTGCTGCAGGACGGCAGCACCGCGCCCAAAGATCTCCAAAGAACCACAGACCACAGCTTTCCTCAGGCAGATCAACCAGCCGGCTGAACAATTCGGTCAGTTTGGCAAGGTTTTCAAGTTCAAATCCACCCTAAAGTGTCAAAAATGTCATTGGGCGGGAGAGAGAGAAAGGACAGAGCAGCCGGGCTCTGCCTTCCTCCTGCTGCTCTTGGCCAAACGAACTCCTTGAAGGAGGATTTCAGAGGAGCAGGCGCATTGTGCAGCGCGAGTGGGGGATTTGCAGGGACTCTGCAAGTCGCAGGAGCTCAGGTCGTTAATACAGCTGAGAATTTCACCTCTTTGATTGGTTTTGAGCCTATCACATCCAAAGAGCAACTCTATCATGCAAGAAGAAATACCCTCAAGTTAAAATGTCTCCAGAGCTTTGTTATTTCAGCAGGAGCAGTAATGACTGCCTCGGAGGGCATCACAGTTTCAGGGTTTTGACAAATATTATCTGTTTTAATAGAAAATGCTACTTTGTGTGGTGCGATGAGGGTTTAGTGGAGCGAGCTGCAGTTCCTGATGCTCAGATAATACTCACACCTCACTTTCCAGCAGCAAATTCTTCCCACCGCCATGTCAGACGCGTTGTGTACGCACAGAATGAAATGCAATCTGCCTCAAGGTGTCACATCTCAACACAGCACCCAGCAACGTGGTTGTTGCCACACAGCTCCGGGGTTGACTCCCCGTTTCCAAAAGCATCAGTGAACTTGTTCAGGAAGAGAACCGTGGTCCAACCCTGTGCTCTGAAATAAACCCCCGGCCAGCTTTGGGGTAGCACTGGGAAAGAAGGGATTAGATGGTATAAAGAAGGTTTTAAAAGGCCCAGCATAAACATCCAGAAAATAATTACGCTGCCATTGAAAGCATGGGAAAGGAAGGAGTTTTAAAGTCGATGCAAAACTTAATCATAGCCTAAAGAACTTTAAGACTAACGAGAGAAAAGTACGGACTTTTTCAATAATTGTTATGCTCACTACTAGACTTCCAGCCACACATTTCTAGAGCCCCCAAACTCGCAGGCTCATCTCTGGTTTCCGCTGCGGTAAAACTGCCCAGAGAAACTTTAGCGCCAGTTACTTGGCTTGTGAGCCTCCGTGAAAATGCTCTGCCCACGTTCTGACCCTGAGCATTTCAGCAATATTCAAATGTTAATGCAAAATGTAACCTACGATATCCCGTTTTGAACAAACAGCAATCAATCTAATACACTGCAGCTCAATTACCGCCTTGGTCTCTGTAACAGGTGCTGTCAAATAAATCTCCTGACTAAATCAGTCCCATTGTAACCATTAGGAAGGCTTTTATAACCGCATATTGCTGAGTGGGAGGACATTTTTCTCTCAGTTTTTTTTACTGACAGTCAGATAAAAAACATACTAATCAAGAGAGACGTGCAAGAAATGCCTTGGAGGCGAATTCCTGTTTATACAGAGCTCTCCCAGCCCTCCACTCAGTTAAGGATTCTGATGCAAAGAGAACCAGCCCCTTTGGATCTGGTCCAGGTTTCATCACGGATGGACCGGGAGATGCCTAAAATACTGAGGCTGCCTGCCTAGTATTTGCACACTGAGCACCTTTGCATCATCTGTGTTTTATTTTCCTGTCACTGCTTGTCCTTTCTTACCCCTGGCAGGAGACTCATGGGGATCTCCAGCAAGGGATGGAGCTGGGAGCTGGTCCCCATTAGAGAAAATATCTCTATATTTCTGTTGTGCTACCGTGCTGTATTTGTGGCAAAATCCACCTTTGTGTTCTTGCCACTATAAAATATTGCCCCTAAATATTTCCTTCCCCTTTCAAAATGTTCACCAGAATGAACTGCATTTCTTTTCATAACGCTGCACGGTCTGGAAAATGGATCAAGAGAGCAACACCTGCTTAATGCAGGTTTTTCTGCCGGCGGGGGTTGATCTTTTTTCCCCCACTGCTTTGTAGGAAGATTTAGCAAGTGAAAGCATCAGCTCTTTCTGAAAAGAGAGAAGCGCTGGGATTGTCGGCATCACGCAGTACGGATACAGATGCATGACAATAGAACATGAGCAGATAGCAGCTCCGCAACCATTATTCATGTCGCTGAAATGTAAATACTGCTCCTTTTGGGGAAAAATGCTGCGAGCCCAGCAGGATAAATTGTGCAGGACTCCGGGAGGTTTCAGAGTTCAGGAAACAGAAGGTCAACGGCAAGAGGGTCTCTGAGGAGAAGTCAAAGAGAGGAGAGTAACACGGAGTGAACCAACAGGAAAATTCACCCCAGTGCCACCATGGCTTGATTTCTTTGGCCATTTTTCTCTTCAGGCCTGTAAGAGATGTCACTGCTCGCAAGCGACTAATGGCAACTCTGGGGACAGTGACAAACTGGACATGGGAGCATGTGGAAATACTAATCAAGGTAACCCAGTAGGATGCAAAGGTACAAGAACAGCGACAGTGCAGGACTGTGTTTAAAAGCCTCTGCTACACCACTTCCTTCTGGGAAGCCGATATTTTGTTCTGCGAAGTCTCTATTTTATCTGTACAGCGTTTTCTGGCAAGGGCTGTACAGAGCTGGGTTATAATGAATGAAATGAGCTGGTAACAGTTGGGTATTTATAGGCTCAGCGGGCTGGTGCTCCAAAAAATCTGAAAGCACTTCAAAGTGTCTTTGGCTCCAGAGCAATACTGACAATCTCTACCAGCTTTTGGGGACATTTGAGGCAGGAACAATCACACAGAAGTATCCTGAGCTGTGTGCTGAGCATCCTGCAGTCCAGTTTGGAGAGAGTGAAAAATGAGTTCAAACATGAAGATATAGAAAAAACAAGATTGCACGACCAAGATTACTGTCAATATGAATACACAAGCTGAGTTCTGCATGATTTTCTGTGGAAGAGCTCACTCATGAGTAAAGAGAAGGCAATGAGATCATTAGTTGGCTTAAGATAATTGATTTGAATATTGTGAGAGATAATATAGTGGCTTATCTATGACACCAGGTAGCTTTGAGGAAACTAAATATCTGCCAGATATGCAGGTGAATCTCTTCGTGCTTCCTGGAGCAGCAGCCCAGGTCTGGACCAACCAAACGAGGCATCAATATCACAGAGCTCCTGTCATTACAAGCTGGTTCCCGCACCACGGCATCAATGCAGCCCAAGGGACCAAGGTACAAAGCCGGTGACCTTGCCCCCGTACGAACCTGAGCAGCGGTGAAGGCTCCACCGAGATAAGATTGTAGGTTGCAGCTGCTCCACAGGTGTGTTTGACTGCCAGGTTTCCCAGCAGCTGATTCTACCTACCTGCTGATCCGGGGCTTGCAAGACAGCAAGGTCTTTCTTGGGGAATAATTGCATTTTCTGTCTCTGGTATGAGATATTTCAGGACCGAAAAACCCCAAAAACATCCAACAAGAGAGGCAAATTCTCATTATCTTGCTCAATACAGAGCACTGGTTGGGCCAACAAAATCTATACTGAAGTCTGAGATGAGACTTATATCAAAGAAAGAAGGACAATGTATATCGAGGTGCTCTCTCCAGCATCTCATCTTCCCCTCATCAAGGAGTGTGAGGTTACACTGCTGCAAGCAAAGGTCAGATGGAAAAAACAGAGAATTTAAGAAGTACTACTTACCACAGCCGAAAGGTCCATGTTCACCATCCTCCTGTCATCCAAGTCGACTGGCTGGAGGCCGGCGACGTTGAGCTGGACAGAAGAGGTTCTGTATACGAAGCCCAGCAGCCAGTCCCCTCTAGGAGCAGAGCAGAAGAACATGAATAAATCCTGTCGCCAAACCAATGCGATATGTGACTCCTCAGAGCACGATGGATGTCTGGACCCAGGAATCGGAGCAGCTGCTGCATTCAGGGTGGGTTCCCAGGACATAGTAGCGTTAAGTCTGAATTTAATCTTGATTCCTGGCTGTCCTGATTCATGAGTGTAGTCTCACTATGTACAGCAGGTTTAAAAATTTGCTTAGAGATTGCAATACATTCACATATCTAATCTTTTTAATGTACTAACAGGGAGAAGTTCTCCAGCCTGCAGACAGCTGTAAACGTGATAAAGCCTACAGTATCAATGTTGCTGACATAAATATCCACTGTGAAGCTCCTTGGAGTACTGCTGATTTATAGGTACTGTATAAATACTTGGTTTCAATGACAAAACTAGGAAGAATTGGTTCCCACTCTAAAGTAATGCCATAAGTCACTGTGACAGTTTCAGGGTAGATTATAGCATGATGAGAGAAGGCAATGCGACCTTTGGAAATATGTAACCTCTTCTGCACTTGGCAACAGCCTAAAACCTGAGCACTTAAACACCGCTACACTCTATAGAGTAGATTTAAGATGTATGCAAGCGGTATTTATACTCTGTGATGGCAGCAGGTGAGATGCACCTGCACAGGTCACCATTTCTGGCTGCTCTTGTCTGCTCCAAAATGGTCTGTGCTACAAGTTGTAAATCTACGCAGAGCTCTGCAAACTCTTGGTGACACATCCCCGCTACTCAGGCACGGGTTCTTTCAAAAGCTGAGCGAGTCTGACTGATTTGGTTAAGGTTTCTCAGGAGGAATTTGTGACCCTGCGGTGAAATGGGATGGGACAGCTCTGACAGCTGGCTGTCACTCTCCAGGTCCTTTCAGGCTTTGAAGCTGAAGGAGACGAGAGACAGCGGACTGAAGCTCAACAAATTGGGCCCAAATCTGATCTTGCAGGAGTTTTATTTGATGTAATTCATCTGACCTAAATATAGTCACTCCTAAAGTGACAGAACGGGGCCACAATTTGCATGAGCGAGAGAGCAGAGGAAGCAGAATCAGGTGGGGTATTACCAGGGAATGTTTGTATAATCCTCTCCTATCTAATATCCTCCATATCTCTCAGTTACCTCCTTCAGCTGCCCCTCACGCTAACTGGACAATCCTCAAATTCAGCATCTGAGGGCAAGGCAGAGAACCAGCCTACTGGAATATTTTCTGACAGTCTCGTCACCTGCTTCTTCCTGCAACAAGTCACAATTTCTACATCGTTTTTCATTCAACGTTCAAGACTTGGACTTGTCAAAGCAGAGACTAACCAAATTATTGCACACCCAGAGGTACAAACACACATACTGTTTTATTCCAACAGCACATGCAGGCTTTGAAACTATAACAAGATAATTTTTTTTTTATATTATAGGAAATGAATACCCTGAGCTTTTTGCAGTGAAATTGATTTTTGTATAACACAGGGAGGAACAATATTTGCCAGGGCACATTCAGTTATATGCCACAATTGCTGTCATTTATGGCTTCTTGGAGGAACACAGAAGCACTCCCAAGGAGGCAGCAATTGCTTTTTCCTTATGTCACGTGAATAAATACTGTAACTGCTGAGCACATCCAGCATCCATAAAACCTCCTGTGATTCAAAAAGGACAAAAGCAACAATTTTCAGTCTAACTGACAGATGGGATTAATAATTTGTTGTTTGAACTTGAATGCTTTTAATTCTTTTATTTAGTTGTTCTTTGCAAATTAAATACTGTGTTAGATGCACAATACTTCCCCATCTGATACATATATATGTGTGCATGGAAAGTGCCAACACCATTTTCAGCTGTCCCTGACCCAAGGGCTTGCGGCTTTACAAGCTGTCTTGACTTGTGGTTACATGTTCTTTGCTAATCTTTTTGCCTGGTTATTTCTCAATTTATTTTCCCGTGCTCTTAGTCTTCCCCGCTTCATTCCTTCCTTTTAATTTCCCCTCTTCTAATTGTGCTGGTGAGCAGTGTTCTTGTTACAACTACCTTCCGACACACAGTCATTAGATTTGATTCTGTTCCATGAATTCTTTACAGCTTTGAGAAGATTGCTTCAGCTGGTTCTTGCCTCTGAATCTCCCTCTTCTCACCCAGCAGCTCTCACAATTCTGCAGCTGTCTGCACAGTTTTGAAAGGCTGATGTTTGGTTTCAAGGTAACCTTTCTATTCTTTCACATCCTTATTAAATTCGCTGCAGCTGTTCTAGCTATACCTCCTGTGTAAGTAAAATATCTTGTTGACGTGGATTATCTTGACTAGAAACTCTTCCAGATATAAAAACTTCAATTTGCTTGAGCTCTTTCCCTTCCATTGCAATTTTTACATCTCGTTCCCCATAAGCAGCCCCTAATGAATCATATCTCAAAGCTTCAATAGATCTTAATCCACATTCTTTAACTGTCAGTGAACTTCATGGCTGTATTTATAGTCCTTTACACAAATCTGAGCTTTAAAGGGGCCTTAGAATATGTCAGATTATGCACACAAACACGCTGACCCAGCTTTGAGCTGCTGAGCTGATATAACACTGCCACGGCATGAACAGGACCTACATATTGAGCACCTCAGGCTTCCAGTGTAACTGTTAATGTCAAACAGCCGAGAGCTGGAGCCAGAACAGCCTTCAAGTGTCTCCTGAAAACTCTCATCTCCAGTTAATCCGAGGGAAAGATCTCTGGAGGGAAGAGGCTCTGGCGCTGCTGAATCAACATACTCACCAGCTGAACAAATATTCACTTACAAAATGCTTAAAAGGGATAAAAATGATTTCAAAGTAACGCTAGCACCGTGAAGCAGAGGACTGAGCATGTACAGACCTGCAGTAGCCGTTTATGATCCTGCCTGATACCACTTTTGTGATGGCTTTCCAGTACTTGGCTTCTCCTTCCACTGGAGCTCCCAGTAAGACCACATCTTCAATGATCCCTTGAGAGTCTGTTAAATGAAAAAAGCAGAACAGCTCAGATTTAGAAAATATCTCAGAGGAAGAACTGGCCTGGCCTCTGTCTAGAAAGATGCAGTTCAAGCAGCAAACCCTTGGGAAGTTCTTTCCACAGACCTGGGTCTGGGTTTGCACGGAGCTGAACTGTTATGCTTTGAAACAGGGGAAAAGGGACTGACATTCCTTGTAGTGCAAATGTTGTCATATATTAAGCACGATAAACTCTTGCCACAGTCCTTAGAGCTGAGTTAGTGAAAAACATGACCTGCACACACAACAGAAAACACCCAAGTTCTTAATATTGATTGGGAACTAGCAACAATGAAGGCGGCTGCCAACACGAGGTGATAATCTATCAAACTGGTTTGATTTTCTTGAAGGGTTCTTTAACATGATTGCCCAGGGCACGACTTGCTGAAAAAGAATTTTGACTTTTAAGTGTAATAAATCTTCCTCTCTTATCAGACAGCTGCAACTGGGGAATTTCAGTAGGAATAATTATCGAATGAGAAGTACTGGGCAGCTCTGCTACTTTCCTAAACTCCTAAACGATATATTAGTATCTATTAATAAATCTCCTTGGTAAAGAGAGATCAAGCACCTGATGCCAAAGCAGTTAAATGGAATTCACAGCAGTGCATGTCTTGGGAAGTTCATGGGCATAACCTGCCAAATCCAAACTCTCCACCGGTGGGAGAGCAGCGTTCGCGAGATGTGAGCTCAACCATCCTCAGGCTGGCGTTTGCCTTTTGTAAAATGATGTGCTGAAGTTTCGGGGGCGGCAAAAGTGAGAATAACTGCATATTGCATCAAGTTATGATTGAGAGGGGCTGCCTGGCTTGACTTTTTAAACGTAAATCAATTGGTTTCCTTTCCCTAATAGCAGTAAAAGACTCAGAGCTGCCTGCAGTGCCTGCATCTTTCTCTGCGGTGTAAATCCCAGCACCTGACAACAATCCAAAAGAGCTCTCGTGGTCTTAGTTCTTATTGCGAAGCAAATTTTGCACCAATCAAGCAAAGAGCAATTCAATTTTGTCAGTGTGATCCGTGAGCAATAAAGTCCTGTTCCCATCATCATGAGCAATGAAAAAGAAACCGAGCGCCTCGCGAACGGGGAGCTCGTTCCAACCAAGGTACTAAATTCCACGGCCACAGTGTGAGCCAACTGAATAAACAAACAGCTAATTCATCAGGATCCTGAATCTTTGGGCAAGATATTGGAAGCTTTTGTGTCTCTGGTCCTTTGTACGGCCTATTTCTTGCTCAGAACAAAAACATTCAGCCTCAGCTGAAAAATACTCGTTTTCTCCCAATGTTGACAGAGGGGGATGGAAACTCTACAAATGTATTTCACAGTTTGCAAATCTTTTATGTGTTGAAGAATAATCAAGTCTGCACAGAAGGAAAATTAAAAAAAAAAAAAAAAGGAATTACTGATGGGCAGAATTTAAAACTGAGATGATTTGTCCCTCGGCACAGAGGAAAGTGCCTCATCATGTTAGTCCTCACTGGAAAAGGGGCAGGTTTAGGTCTCTCTGGGCATCGTACAGATCCAGTGCCATGGAGAGTGTTTCATGGCAGAGGTTGGCAGCGGTATTCCCAGTACCCAACCCCAGCAGAGCTGGTGATACTGGTCACACATGCGATTCTGTTGGACACCGTGATCAGTATTAGATAAATATCTCATGTGTGACACCTCGCTCCTATCGCGTGTGGTTTGGCTTCAAGCTTCAGGTTCAGGCTGTTATCAATTTTCATTAGTTTACACTTTTTGTTTATTAAAACACACGGGAATTGTGATGAAAAAAAATCAGACCAATCGTCTTCCTTGTGGGTCCCTTCCAACTCAGGACATTCTGTGGTTCTTCCCATGTCGTAACTTGTCTCTGACGGGTCATTACTACATCTTCTGCTATAATTTCATTTTCTGGAAGGCTACTAAGCTCTGGCTTCGAAAGTCATTTGTGATGAAGTATCCCAAAGGTTATTTAATTGCTTTACAGAGGAGTATTTTCTTTTAACAGAATTTTAGTTTCTGCCATGGTGTTTCACTGGATAATCCACGATTAGTTATTTGTCCTCAGAAATGCCACTGCCATCTGGATACAAAAGGCCCGCATGACTAAGCCTTGTGTTCCTTTTGTGTGAGACATCCAAGTCCAAACCCAAATGTGTCTCAGATGTCCCAGGTCCCAGCTCCATTCCTTCTGTGGCTTGTGCTGGAACGTGCGTGTGCAGAACGCCTTGGCAATCTGTGCTGAACATGCTGCTTTTCATCTCACAAACAGCTCAGCTTTCGTAATTCAATTAAGAAACTGAAAAATGAGTGTACGGTGGGGAGCTGCTATGATACATAATTATGATGCTTAGATTTCTTTAGAATGGCAGCCAACCTTAAAGACCCCTAATGATTTCCTTTCACGTATTACTTAGCTACAGTCCCATGTTATTCCAGTGAGAGACTACAGACCATTAAATAAAAGCCTGGAAATAGCCCCTGGCATTCTTAGCACACAAAAAGAGTAGATCTAGGGCCAGATTAGGATCTGGGTTCTGGCTTCAGTGTCACTCCATTAGGATCATTCTGGATTTGATTAGATTTATTTTGAGAGCAGAAATCCTGTATTTGAGGACTTCCATCCTAAACCAGAAGTGAAGTTCTGGTACACAGCTGTCAACTGGAAAAATACTGATGTTCTCCATCCTCACTTGACTTTGCTCCCACCTTCTTGGGCCTTATTGAACCTTTATAAGCCTTTATAAAGCTATTTATTAGAGACTTTCTGTGAGGCTAAATGGTTAATGAATTAAATTAACTCCGTAGGGGGGAAGGCAGGCTGCACACACACACTCACTACTGACTCAACTCCAAGACGCAATTTACATCGACTGATCATAAATGATTTTATTCTTTTTCTAAATTAAAAATAGAATCTATTAATAAACAGAACCACAAACGGGTAATATATTGACAGATGGTTTTATACTTGACTTTGGGGAAAAATTACCAAGAAAATAGCAGATGACAGTGGCATTTCAGTGACTTAAATGGAAGGGAGGACTCGAGGAATCAGATACAATAGCTGGAGAGAGCTTCCAATAAAGGCAAAGCATCCTCTGCCGAGATCGCAGCGGCGCGTGGGCAGCTCACAGGCCGATCTGGCAGCCGAATGTCACCAAATGTCAAGTTGTTGTTTACAGACCGGGGACCAAACTGACACACTGGAGCACCTTGAGTGAAAACAGCTGATTTAATCCACTGAACTGGTGGAAATAATAGAAGAATTTGCCTCCAAATGCATTTCAATCCCCTTTTTTTTCAGGTTTCTGTCCTATCCTAAAAGACCCAAGCTCTGCTCCAGAAGAACTCTTCCTCTTGGAAGAAAAACTGCTCTACTAGCAGTAAGGAAGATAAAGGAGGAAAAGGTTAGAAGGTGAATTTTACCTTTTTCTTGAGCCATCTCCTGCAGGCAGAAGTAAATGACTCTTGCACCTAGACTGAAGCCAATTAGTGTGACAGGTCGCTTGCCCTAAGAAAGAAGGAAATGAGGAAACACCATCAAAAACTGTTACGCATCAATACCTGGGACGCAAAGCACTGAGGCTTGTGCATGATCTTTTAAACGTTTGAGCAATTTGGCTGATTTCTAAAGGGATTATGTATTGCTAAAGCTACACAGAGTTCAACATTCAGAATTCTGCATATCAATTTTGTATTTTTTGATTCTCAGAAAACCAACTGAAAGGATCCAATGATCAGAAGTTACAGCAAAGCAGATGTTTCAAACAGAAACAAAACAGACGCTGCCATTGTTTTGAAATTTCCAAATAAAAGCCTCATTCAGGGATCAAAAATTTTCCTAGAAATGTTTCAACAAAGAGAGGAAGCAGCTGTAATACAAAAATGTCGACCGCTTCTAGATTTAAGACTGAATGACAGCAGCACTATGTGGCTGTTATAAAAAATGATGTGGGGTAAGCTTTTATTTTGAATAGCCTAATAAGATTTTCTGTAAGATCAAAGGGAGCTTAATCTCAACAACAATGAAAAATGATCTTTGTATTAACCAGGCAGCAGGTGTGCGATGGACTCCGTAGACATGATGCTGAGTAGTTTTAGATGTTCTGACACACTGGAATGTGTGTTTTCACTTCTCTGTGGGAAAAAACATGGCCCACACTGCATCTAACGCTGCACAGTCACCTCTTACGTTGTTTTGCTGGTGCCTCTTAATTATCAGTGAATATTTTAACACTCTGTATTCTCTTTTCACCTATATTTACTTTCTGTTCCCAAATTTGCACTAGGTGAGTTGGCCTGGCTGTTTTGTGACATGGTCAAGCCACTTGTCATTTATGACCTGGATCTTTTCTTCTTCATTTAGAAAAGCTTTAGGTTAAATGGAATGAATCTTGGCAGGAATTCTCTGATTCACTTGGGACTTTTTATTTTTACACAATGAACCAGATACACGCTGGTCACCTTCATGCATAATTTTTTTATTTTTCAGTTTATTATTGATTTGCTTCTCCCTGGAAAGATGCCACTTAATAGTTAACTAGCGTGACTAGAAAACTTCGCCTCCATGGGCCAAATCCCTTCCATGTGTTATTCTTGGATAATTTCTAGACAATTACCTGCTGTCGACTGAGCAGGATATGTGCTAGGTGTTTGCCTACTTCAGCAGAGCGATGGAGACACACTCCCCAGGGGTTGTCAATGACACTGGCAACAGTCAAGAGCGACGTCGGCCAAGTCAAGGCCGTCACAATACCTGCGACACACAAAGCAAACAGCATGGCACAGTCACAAACCTGGGCTGCTCTTAGGAAATGTCAAAAGCAAGATGGTTCACTGAAGTTAAAAGCTAAACCTGGGACCTTTTGCCATTTCCAGATCTTCTTTCTCAAGAGCTGATCTGAGAAATGCTTTGCTAGACTAAAGATAAGAAAGAATCTGATGTTCTGATATGGAGGTAAACAGAAACTATACATGAATGTAACCTGCATGTGAAAGGTTTGTGTAAAGCAGTAAAACACAGTGTAATAACATAGAGAAATAAGCACAGTGACGCGCAAAGGAAGGTGTTTCCAGCTGTAATTTTAAAAGAATGAGTCAATGGCATAGAAGCACAGCAATCCAGGAAAGCAAATCTAAATTACAGGCGTGGCAGAGAAGGTTCTCAGGCCAGTTCTGCAGGGTGGTGCCAATCCTGCCAAGGGAGATGCCTGCTCAGAAATCTTCTGTGTTTGCTCAGAAATCTTCTGTGTTTAGGAAAGCTTCTTTAAACAGAAACCAACAGTCAAACTGCACAAGAGCCACTCAAGCAGATCAGAGACGATTTAAGTTCTTACCTGACAAAACAGTGAATTTTAAGGCTTCTTGAGCCATCATGTTGACAAAACCATTCAGCAGGGAATCTAAGGCATTACCAAGCTCCATCAAGTACTTGGATTCCCAGGCCAGGCAATACTGCTCACTCGATCGCAACATGCTGCTCCACGGTGCTGTGAAGCTCCCTGGGAAAGGTTGCAAAGATGGAATTCATGTTCAGAGAAAACTCAACAACATCTGACTCCTGGCAAGATGAGTCCAGCAAAGAATCAGAAAAGAACCAGCAGGACACTGGAATATACTTATACTGTAAAATCAGGAATTATATTTTAAAATACTGTTAGATTTAGACTCCGTATTTCCACTGTTTTATAATAAATTTGGGGGCTGTAAATCATGCCACAGCTTCAGCTGCCTTGACAAAGAGTCTTCAGTGTGGACAGGCTCAGACTTCATGACCTGTTCAATTGCCTCAAAGGCTTTCAAGACAGATGGATATTAATACTAATAGCAGGTATTGAGGACATTCCTCTCAGCGTCAGCCATCAGGCCAAGTCCTGCAGCTCCATCTTCTCCCAAGGAGGGCCGGTCCTGAGAAATTTTTAAGCCATATTCTCTCTCCCGTTTGTGGTTTTGCTTTTTTAAACATGATAGCAGATTGCTAGTTATGGAAGAAGAATGTGTGTGATTTGTAACTCCCTTTTAAGGGCAAACGGACACAAAAAGGTTCCTGAAGGGACACACTTGTCCTTGGAACAGTGCCTGGGAGCCCTCCAAGCCCGAGGATTTGGACCCCCAGTGAGCAGACAATGAGAAAAGTCGAAGCGCTGTATTGCAAAGTGAAAATAACCTTAGTCTGACAGCAAGCTGCAACCTAACAAACAACAGGACAGAGACATCCTTTTGCATTAATGATAGCCAGTGTTAATCATGATGCTTCTGAATAAACTGGCAGCTGTTCAGTCAGGTTGCTGAACACATCAGCAGACAGTTGACATATTTTATATGACATGCTATGCTGGAAACTAAAACAGTACGGACCTTTCAAGATTGCTGCCTCTAAGTTCACCTCCTGAGTGCTGTGCTTAACAGGATTTACTTGACAGAACTTTCTTGCCAATAAACCTCATTATCTGGCAGATACCAAGAAAGAAAAAAGACACTATTTTCTGATAATTGCTGGAGGATAAACGTAAGGTCTCAGAGATAGGTGAGAGACTTTGTACTACTGCTGGAAACCAGACAGCTAGCAAAACCAGACAGCATTTATTAACATTTATTAATCTGCTATGATTACTGCCAATCCTGCTATCACTACGACCAATTTGCTGTCCTCTCTCCTTCCTCTGTTTTGACTGGGGCTGCAGACTGGGTTGCAAAATCTTATGTTGAGAGTCGATATGTTTTAGTTACCAGGCTATGCAAGTGAGGGGAAGACACGGTGCTACAAGAACAGATGTTTGTGCCAGAAGTGGAAGAAAGACACAGCTCTCCAGGCTCCTCTTGGTTTCCTCGTGTTGTTCTTACCATATTTTCCTGTGCACAGCCATCCAGTAATTGCTATGGTGATATGAAGCTGCTTTCCTTCAGTGAGTGGGAGGAATTCAAACTCTTCGATGGCTCCCACACGCTTCTTCATCTTGTATCCTACACAGAGCAGGGCAGAAACATGAGTCTCAGAAATCGCACAGCAAGGACAGATTCTGCTAATAGTAGAAGTTCCTAAGAAATTATTTGGGTCATTTGGATAGGTTTGTGGGTTTTTTTCCTTTCCAAAACCCTCAGCAAGTCTCTGCATTACTTAGAGCCTGGTACGGAGCCAACATGATCCTTCAGGGCTTGTGTGATCCGAGGGAATCCCAGCAGAAAGCTTTTTTTGCTGCAGACCTGACATCAGCTGCAACAGCCGCTGCTCTCCATGGCAGCATCTTTCTAAGCTACATCCCAAATACCCTTTTCCTACTTGGTCATCGGGGGCTACACAGCATCTCAATCAGCATTGAAATTAAATTTCACAGTTGTGGGATTACACCTCAAATTGCTTCCCTTGCTCTGCAGAGCTCAGTTAAATTGTGAGCTCTGCATTTACAGGCAAGATCCCGAGCCTCAGGAGCTCAGAAATGTGCCGTCGCTCTCTCACCGGTAAGGCCAGCTCCAGCCGCTCCGAAAAGTGATGCCATGACAGCAATTCCAGCGGTCGAACCTAAAGCGGCTGCTCCAGCGCTCCCGATGATAGTAGCAGCTCCCGCGGCAACCAGAGGGGCAGCGAGACCGCCCGTCAAGCCTGAAGATGCAACAAGTAACATCACCAAAGTATTAATCACCTTCAAAAACTAGGCAGTTGTTTCCCTGTGCTGTGTGATGGCTGCTAATGCTACTGGAAAGGTACAAACTATGGTCTTTTTTTGCATCACCAATAAAGGGGCTTTCTGAGACCCTCTCCTGGCCCTGGATCTCTGCACAGATTCTTTGACTGACTTCAGTAAAAGTGAAGAATAATTAAAAAGTCAAAGGAAGAATGTGTGGTAGAATGGGGGGAGCTATGCCCTGTTTGCTTAGGAAACACTGATCTAATCTCACGCTATTCTGAATTTAGAGTTGAAGACTTGATCCTCCTATAATACAAGAGCAAAAGAGGAGAAAACATTTTTTAAGGGTGACAACGTCGGTTTAATATTTCCCCCAGCCAGTGAAGCTACATTGGAATAACTTTTCCAGCTAATTCTTTCCATTTTATTTTCACGTGGCTGAAAATACTTTTCTTAGATTTGGGGTTTCTTCTGTTGTTTTTTTGGGTTTTTCTTGGTTTTTGTTTGTTTGTTTGGGGTGTTTTTTTGGTATCTGAAGTGACATGCTCCACTCAGCCTGGCACACAAAAGCAGCGAATGCTTTAAAATTTGAGCTTGGGCTAAAAGGTGTGATGGGTTCTGCTGCCAAATGTGTAATTCAGACACCCCCCCAGTGCTGTGCATGCAATTCAGGAGCAAATCTCCAACTGCCAGAGCAGGCTCACCAATCACTGTTCCGCCCCCAACGGTCGCCAAACCGATCAGCAGGTATCTCTTCAGCTTTTTTCTTCTTTCCTTCTTTTTTCTTGATACTTCTGCAGTTCTGCGGGGGGATTAGAAGCATAAAAGCTGTCGGAAAAGCCTGACAAATAACAATACTGCATCAGAATATGTTTTTATTCTCTGCAGTGTAATTTCCCTACTGGGAACAGTAAAAAGTAAGAAGCAGGTGTGGACTGTGACAACACACTCGGATTTATGAGCATGGACATAAACCCACAGATTTAAATTAAAACGATGTAATTGCTGACAAAAGCCAACAGATGTTACTTACTTGGAATGTCCTTCCTAATAGAGCTGAAGCTTGTAAAAAAAGACACAAAAAATCAAAAGCATTTCAATAACTATATACTGCCTATATGGCTTAGAAAAGACCCAAGAAAGCTAAGTGAAAACAGGGAAAAGTGTTTAAAACACAAGAGAATAGGCATAGTTTGTGCTAATGAACAGAGGGATGGAATTAAACTATTTTCCAACAACAGTGGAACAACAGCCACTTTCTAATTGCATATCACAATATAATAATATAAGAGGTATTAAACACAGTCATTAGTTCATTTGTCTGTGTGCATTTAAGCTACATTTTAACAAGCTTATCAGAAACAGGTAAATAAACCTGAAAGGAACAAATATCACTTATTAGGCACTGCTTTTGGCTTCTGTCCACTGTTTTTGGTTTCTCTCTTACAAGAAATACTTCTCACTTCAGATGAAAGTGGGAGAAACAGGATACTAGAATAAATTGTTTACAGAGGAAGGGTCCTTCTAGCCTGCTTATGCAGCAGTTAATCTGGGCCTTTAAACATGAGAATGTATCTTGCTTCCAAACTTGGATATTTTCCCTTTTAATCCTAGCCTAATTGTGGATTTTCATTATCCATATAATTGCCTAATCCTTCCTGGAACCCCCTAAGCGCACTGTAATTTTGATAACGACAGTTTTAGATGAGTCCCGAACAATATGCGGCTTTGTAAAACGCAGCAGGAAGAGAATGAAGCACAGCGGGTGAAATCTCCACACCGTTCAAGTCAACAGCAGAACTCCCGCTGACTTGCACGGCACGGAGGCTTTGCCTCCGCAGAAATCTTCAAAAAAAGATCGTGTATTACCTGCCGTAGCAGCAAACATAGCTGAGAACAACAGCGTTGCCTGCAATGGCTGCATCTTCAGCAGTTTCTGTGTAACCAACCTCAATTTCTACAAGCCCACGGTCCAAGGCAGTATTTGGATATGCCCCGGCTCGTGCCTGCAGTCACCAACCTGAATGCCTGGCTTCAGAAAAACATTGCTCCGGGTGTTCTTTAAACCAGCCCTGCAGTCTGACTGTTCATACCTAAGTTGGCAATCTCCAGCAATTTCTGTTCTACATAGTGGTTCATCAGCTTTTACAGTCAACGTGTTGTCATCTCGCACTGAAAATAATGACATTGAGAGAGCTGAAATACGGCTAACCTGGCTCTAGTTGCAATAACGAGCAATTTGAGTTATGTCGGTAGAAAGATAGTTTGCAGCTAAAGCCTTCCTGAAGGTGCAGTGAGTAAAACTAGTCATGAGAACTTTTCCATGTCGTTGCTCTCCTTCCGTAGCTGCTAGCAACCGCTTTTGACAGTTGCTTTCCTAATAGCTTCTGCATTGCAATTATCACTTGATTACCAGACTGCGCATTTTTTTCCACTGTGGTAATTAACTGCCTCTTCTGGTAATTCTTTACCCTTAGTGATCTTGGATGTGCAGCTTCTTGCCTGAACCACAAATTATGTTCAGAGAGATTTTATAGGTGGAATGACAGGTCATTTTCCAATGACAAAAAGCGGCAGGAGGACACGTTGGCAAGCAAATGACATCATATTTTCCAGTTTCTCACAGAAAGAGAGGTTCATGCCCTCATGTCAGAACATTTTTGGTGCTGGTTAAGATTGATTTAAGTATTTGGAGCTTTTTTCTATAGATGTCCATATGTACATTTAACCTTGCACATTCTGGGCCACAGGCCAACACACCCACAGCAGCAAAAGCGGGAGCAAAACCTTCTGTTAACAAATATCAGTAAAAACCGCATATGCAGAAGCTGCCAAACCCCTGTATTATTGTTCTAAAACCTCTTGCAGTGGATGGTCAAAGCTGGAAGCATCCTAAGCAGATGCCGATGTGTTCCCTGCCCCCAAAAATCTGTGAGGTTGAAGCGGTGACAGGTTTATATTCCACTTCTTTTCCCCATTGACTCCTAACTTTAAAACAAACCAAGGCTCATTGATTCTCCACAAATCTCAGCCCTGTTTTAGCCATGCAATAATGAATGTGTTCGCACAGCAGTCTTGGACTACTCTCACTATAAAGACTTGTTTCTCTTTTCTCTAATAGGTATTTACTTCCGTGGCTGCAACCACCAGATAGATACAAAACCCAAATGGGTTTGAAAGCCACTCTTTTAATTATGCAGCAAAATCCTCCAGTCGCTCTCGCCGTTATCAGACACACTGCTGTCTTTTTGGGTTGTGCTGCAGGAGCCACAAGTCCAGTTGATACAGAATTAGGTACTGGAGCATCATCTCTGCAAATGACACCCCACCCTCAGCATCGATGTTTTCCTGCACTAAAGGGATAGGTTTGAATTTGTTTCCACAAGCCACAGCAAAACAGTTGCCATTAATACCAACCCTTGCTCCTGCATGCCAAATGGTGTCCTGTTTAGCAGTCCATGATCTTTGAGATTATTTTGACTTTCCCTTTTTACAGTGCGCTATAAAGTTAAGCTTTATTTAAATAAACTATAACTGAAAGAGACCTGTCACATGCTGGATGCCACGGTAACGTCTGAACTTTACTGTGTCAGGGACGTTGATTAAAGCCTTTATTAGCACTCAGGTTAATCTCATAACCTGTTTGCTGAGTTGACAGATAAAAATATTAAATGGTCCCTTGAAAGTCCCCTACGGACATGTTTACTGCCTTACATATTGCTAAACCTTCACACAACTCCTGCCTAATAAGTGAAATATAAAAATACTACATTTCTTATAGATACCAACATTTTGGCTGTTTTACATCTAAGAACTAGTGATTAAGAGAATTAATCCTATATTAGTAACACAAAAGTAGGAGTTAGGTCTGTAAGTATCTAAAGATGCAGATTGTTGCCCTCAGAGATCTACCTTCAATAGGAGTTCGACAGCTGTCGAACAGGACACAGAGAAGGACAGATCCATAGAAAATCAGCAACTGAGGATCTAATCCCAAATTTATAGCAACTTCATTCTGCAAGAGGCAGTTCTTGCTGAAGAATATTGGGCCAAAAGATAAGAGACACAAGATCTTTCTGATGTATTTAAGCATAATCTACAGTCTAGGAGAGGAAACGGGAGCACGGAAATGAAGCAGGTCAGCACAGAGTAGCCTTTACCAGCTTGCAAGGTTGGATCTCAGCTCTGATTTTAAGAATGCTGAGCTTTCCTTGAGGTTCAGATTGGATATTAGGAACAATTTCTTCCTGGAAAGGGCTGTCGGGCCTTGGAACAGGCTGCCCAGGGCAGTGGTGGAGTCACCATCCCTGGAGGGGTTGAACAGACGTGGAGATGAGGTTCTCAGGGACATGAGGTAGTGCCAGGGGTGGGGGAACATTGGACTTGATCATCTTGAGGGGCTTTTCCAACCAAAATGACTCTATGATTCCATGATTCTATGATTGCTGCTTCTCAGCACAGCCAAAGTGCTGCGAGGGCTCTGCAACCCTCATCAAGCCATAAATGATTACACTGAGCCATGGAGGGGAATGATCAGAGACTGGACTTAGGCACAAGGAGTCACAGCTAAGCTTTCAAGCATCGGCAGAATTTTTTCATGCCATAGTCAACCCAAATGTTCTTACTCTGACTCTTCTTCTTTTTGTTCCTTCAGGCTCTCAAGCAGAGATTCCTCCAGGACTTCCAGCTCCTCCAAGGGGACTCTCAGCAGCCAAGTGATGTGGCAGATCAACACCCTTGCTCGAGCATCATAGTACCCTTAAACAGAGGGGAGCCCAGGAAATCAATCAGTTGGCATTGTGGCAGATTAAATAGCGAGTGGTGCACTCAGCTGTGCTGCAGGACCCTGTCCCACACAAGCAAAGCTCCTTCCCTCAGGCCCTCTTCATCTTCTGTGTGTTTGAAGACAATTCCTGTTATCTAGAGGAGAGCATGACAAATGGAAAATCCTTAATCCCTGCAAACCTCATCCTGTGAACAGAGTCACTATACCAGGTAATTGTGGCTGAAAAAAGATCATAAATCCTTCACTCTTCATCCTCTGTGATGGCTCTGGATAGGCTGCATCTTCTCAGCAGAGAAATGCTGCAGCAAGACCAGTCCTAACTGGAAATACCACATATATACATATCTATAGGTAACAGGACACAGTATACCTCAACGATGCACCAATGCAAGATGTGGTATCTTGTAAAAATGTGCCTCCATGCAAAACCTTTGTATTGAATCCATCTTGTTGGCAACAAGAGGGAGTCTTGTGTAAAACTACACACCAGCTCACCTCGTAGCATCACTGACAATTGTTTGCATTGATACTTCACTGCTGGAGATGCAGGAGTGGGCAGTGCGCTCAGGCAACACGCGACAGGGGAAATTATTCCTCCTGGGCTTATAAGCAGGTGTTCTCTAAGAAAATACATTTTAAATGTAATAGATTTTAAATTATTTGTGCCAAGTCTTGCTTTCTTAATGTGTTTCTCTCAGTAGCACCTGCTGGCTTTTGTAAAGGGTTCTTGGTGCGCTCTGGGATGAAAAATGCAATTGCTTTTCTAGGGGTGGGTGAAGATACCAGCAAGACCCAACTGTAAAGTATGTTCCTGATACCCGCTGCACGTAGATCAAATATGGCACTTGGCAATCTATTAGGTTTATTTATTTATTGCAGTCATTACCAAGATACCAAACTACTTTATTATACTTAGCCAGCTTGGCTCTAAGTTAGCAAGTCTTGAAAATATATTTCTTTTAAATTCCAGCTTAGCAAAATAAGCAGTTTTGCAATAACTGACTTGTCAATTTTCCATTAAAAATAAAGCAAGAACAAAAATGGTACTTTGTTCTGCAGAAACAGGCTAATCAGCAACCAGTGAGTTCCTTCCTGTGAGAACATGTTAAAACACAGAGATTTAAAAAACGCAAGTAGTGATACAAGACAGACTTCTTTTAGAAATGAACATTTTGTTCAGTAGCCAGTCTTTATGTCATTAATTTTATCAGACTAATCCATGTTATGCATTGTAAACCAGAAAATTATTTTATGCATACTATAATATATGAGTAAAATCACTTTTATTTTTAATAGGCTTCACAGGACACTCTGGAAATTATTCCCTGAATAGTGCTGTTTTTTTTTTTTCTTTTTAGGCAGCAAGCGATCTGCCAGGAACTTTGCTAGGCTGAGATTTTCGTAACAGCTTCACTGCCTTCCTAAAGGAGGAGGTGGCCTGCACCCCTGGAAACACTGGATAAAAACCAGTCTCAGTTCAGAACTTTCCTACCATCACTTTTTGCATGCCAATACACACCGTGAAGGTAAAGAGGTGAACAGCTGTTCAATTTTTAACAGGTATTATTAAGCATCCCTAATATAATAGTTGGCTTTCCTGTAGTGGACACAGGGGAAGAGTGTGCTGGTTTTGTTATAAAGGAAGACAAGATAAAATAGGATGGTACCTTGAGCTTCTTGAGCATTTTAAACTATCAGACGTAAACTCATCTACGTTATTCTGACAAAGAACAAATGCTGGGTAAACTTACCATCTCTAAGAGAGAAGGATAGAAGGTCCTAAAAAGATAAAAAAAAAAGAATATTCAAGTTAAGACTGATGATGTATGCCTAGAGACATCAAAATGGAGGCATGAAAACCCATTGGACTATGATTTAATTACTGCAGCTTCAGTTCATAAACATGGGAAGCCATCACGTTACAATTCAGTAGGGCAGTGCAGAGCAAAGCCAGATGTTTCCAGTACAAAATTCTCCAGATGCAGGTACTAATGGCTGGACAGGAGTATATAATGCATGGTATACGCTGAAGTATCCTATATTATTTGTTATAGTGATCCTGTTGCAACTGAAAGCACCATGATTACAGCAGACTTCAAAGTTTGGAGGAACAGGGCTTTAATCTTCCTACCACTCTAATAACTTCTGCTCGCTATATGGTCATAAATACTCATATTTTCAACAGAAGGAACAGGTTTGAATGCTGCTCTAATGGATCAGTGGCCCCTATTTTCTTTGGCTTTCTGGGAATTCATAGCTCTAGGCAGTAAGGCTGAACTGCCGTGAAGTTCTTTTGGATTAAGTACTCAAAACCAGAAAATTCAGAATTTATGGCCATCTGTCAAGACTGGGGGACTTGACTTCTGTGTTGGCTCTTCACCATAAAAAAAAAAATCAGATAAATCAATCCAATAGATGGTTTCTATGGACAAATCCATGAAAAAAGAGGTCAGTGTTTTTACTACTCTATTCTCCTCTTTTATTGTCACTGGACAAATTTTAAGTTCTTTATGTAACTAGAACACTAAGCACTAGTTCAGTCTAGTTCCTTCCCTCTCCTACACACAAACAAAGCACAGCTGAATTTTACAGGGAATCCTTCGGCCCTTTGGGAACAAAAAACATGCAGCCAAAGATGTAGGCGGCTGCCAAGGAGTTTATGATTATTAGTCCCATAAGCTCCTAAGCAAAATTTGCATCGTAAAAATGTCTCTAATCTTTTCCCTACTGCATGAGAAGCATAGAATGGAGAACAAGCCATCCTTAACCAACTCCTACTAGAAGAGGGGCAAACTGTAGTTATTATCCAGGCAAAAGTAAATGCCTGGACTCTAAATATCATTTTAACATGAGAAGAGTCGGCTGTTTCATAAAGGAGAAGAGAGTGTTTGTATAGGGCTGGGGAAACCAAAGGATTAGGGCAGCTGAACTCCCACCTCTGGGTGCTTTTTCACCAGGTATAGCCCCAAAACCTTTGCTTCCAGTATGTCAGTAATGCTTTTAAGTTAGCCACTGAATCAGGTCTCCTCTGTTCCCCTAATCACCACACTACAGAAAAAAAAAAAGGCTTCTTTTTAGTTCTGGCCACGATGAGTATTCAGTGCATGCACACACACTGGTTGGTGTGATGTGGGAACTGGAGAAATTAATTCCTACAAGCAGAGAGAGGAATGTAACCCTGGTTTCCCAAAGCCTCAGTGCTTTAACGACGCAGGTCTTAGATAGACAAACACCATCACTCCCTCCCTGGCTGCAGTTTTGTGGGGAAGGGTTGGCACAGAGGTGTCAAAACCCAGCAGAAGACCCAGTGCTGAGAGTCCAAACCAGAAAACTGACCAAGCAAAGAGCGTGAAGTCTCGAATAAGGTGAAGCTTGTGACCTTGATGCCATAATTTTCTATGGAGTAATGTAAACAGCCTCTGGAAAAGGGTTATTGCCATTTGTAAGCAATAAATTCTCCCTTTGTGTTGCAAAGGGAACCGTGGGTCCTGCCTCAGGATGATATGCCCAGTATCCTCTGTGGCAACTATCATCAAATAACCTCTCTTAAACATCTGGTCTAAGCGTTTCCGTACATGTATTTCAAAAGGTCAGGGATGGATCCAGGTAATCAGGTGATAAAATGGAACTACTGTTTTTATTGCATCTGTGCCAATTATCATTCTCAACTATTTCTAGCTGGTTTAGGCTTTGCACGTACTGCTGTGCAGTCATCTGGAATCCAATCAGCATTGATTAGATTAGTTCACAAGTTTGTTTTCCCTCTCTAAGCAGCAGTTATTATTTTGAAGTTGGTGTTTTGATTCTCCCTGGGAACTCTGAGCACAAGACTACCGCCCCTAGCATGGAGAAGCCCTACGAAGAAAGGGAAGCAAGCTTTATTCAGAGGCTTTGCCAGCTTTTTATTGCTGCAAGTTCAAAACCCATTTCCTCAACAACAGAGAGCATCCAGTCCACATCACAGTGGATGTGTATAGAAAAACACAGGGAAATGGACATTCTAAGTATGTCCAGAGAAAAAAAAAATATTCATAATAAGAACTTTCAACATTTTCTCACCTATCATCACTTCTTCACCTCTTTTTGTTGCACTGCCTTTTCACAGTGCACCCACAACCTGTGTGTTTTGACTACTGACCTTAAAGGATTCGGTTAACCAACATTTGCCTGCATTAGTCGTCTGCAGTGAATGCAAACAAAGATAAAACTCCACAATCCTCAAATTTTCATTGAATCTACGGTGGGCTCACCTCTAGTCTCCTGACCTCATGTGTCAACTCTTCAGCACGCTAAGATGGAGGGAATTCAAAAATTGAGGCACTAGCGCTGACAGGACCCTGCCACTGAACACACCAAGCAATTGAAGTGTGTTCTTGTCAAATAAACAGTAAATGTTGCATCAGCAGCAGCTGAAGACAAAGAAGCAAGAGCACCATAAAGCAACATGTCAAGAATTCACAAAACTTTGTCCCACAGCTTGTTTATTTTCAGGTAAGAAGTAAAAAGCTGATCTCCACTTGTTACACTGAAGTCTCCAATACCTTGCAAGCCTCTGCGGCCTTGCTCTACTAAAGTCTTTAATTCTATCTTTCCTTTGACAAAAATCAATCACCTTGCCCACATACCTGACTGCATGAGGTACTGATGTTGTGGCATTACACTGAGAGGTATTCCTGATCTTTGCTTTCAAAGAATTGTTATCTGCAGCTTCTGTATTCCACCTGAACCCAGGTGATAAATGCCTCAGCTCTCTGGCTCAGAGCAAAATACTGCATGCTCCCACTGATGCAGAGCCACTTTTGTAAAAGCACATGGAGCCCTGGTGCAACCTAAGCTTGGAGCAAGCACGAGCTAAATTTCACCAAAATTTCACACTTAATAAACTCAGCGGCAATGCAGGAAGACATGCCTAAATCTAGAGAATCCATCCTGAAGCAGAGAGAATGAGAGAAACAACCTGGGAAACACCAGGCCATTTAAACGCAGAAAAAAACGAGTGTGGATTTGTTGATTTTGGGCAAACAACATCAAAACAGCTCCTCTTATTTTAGAAGATCTGTCCTAACTTAGTAATTAAGCTTAAGATTCTCTGCCAATGTACTCAGACTGTTAAGAGGACTTTGGGCACTGTAACATTCGGATGTTCAGAGCAGATCCTCTGAGGCCTTTTATGGACTCACTAGGAGACACGAGAGATGGCTGAGATAATGGGAGCTGGTCACGATCACCCAGAATGTTCACTCCTATCATATCTTTACTTACGCAGCCGTGTTCTCGCATCTGCTGTTCTGTTGGGCCGTTGCTAAAGGTGAGCATGTGATAACTATTACTCAATACCAGAGCACTGTCGGCACGCAGGACGTCTTGCTGTTTCCTTGTGTGCAGCAGACAGCGCGGGGTGCGAGGTGACAGTGGCCGCATGATGTGTGGCATCAGCAGCAGCCGACCGTGCTCTTCGCCCTGCATAACGTGAGCCTGAATGAGGAGATATCACCTGGATGAGGAGATATCGTCCCCAGATGAGGCTCTGTGCCGAAGGTGAACACCACCGAAATGCTTCGCCTCTTATCTTTACATCAGCGTTTACATCAGACCATTATGGAGTAGTCACAGTCTCATTCTCAGCGAAAGAAAATAGTCACGATAACTTATGTCCTTCCAGCCAAAGCTGACTCTGGAAAAAAGACTTTGCAAATTGTGCTATTTGGAGCATGTATGTCGAGGTGTTTTGTATTACAGGATGGTGAAGAGGTTTGGAAACAAATGAAAATCAGGTCTATCATGTTCAGTGTTTCACCAAAATCTGTAGAACACAGATATGAATCAAAACCACTGCAGTAATAAGTCAAAGTAAAAAGTTTGACCATTCTCTGTTCTGTAGAGCAACTGCATCAAAGACACAAAATGTTAATTCAACAGACAGTAATCGTGCCTCATGTTCATCGCTTCCACGAGCTGTTAATGGATAGAGAGACTGCCAGCCACCCACACAGCTGCTCAGAAGTATATGCATATCAGAAATATTGATTTTACTTCCTTGACTGTACAAGCAGAACTTCAGTTGCAAACAGACAGGTATGACAAGTCTCTTGCAAAAGCAAACAAGGGCGAGGGGAGCACAGGAACTTACTTGGGTAATGACAACTGGATTTTCTTTCAAGATGGGATCCTTCAGCAAAATCTGGGCAAAAGTTTCTGTGCCCTCACCTCCTAAGCCACTAGCAAATGCTGTCATGGCAGGTAAGACAGCTTGGGGCAGATCCAGCCATTTCACAAAGGCCTCAATGAATTCCGTCCTGAAGGAGCTGGAAGGCAACAGTAGCAGTTAAAGCTCTGTTAATGGGTATTTTCGCAAACTTTGAGTGATCCTTTGTTTCGAATGTTTATCTGTGGCTGTTCACACAAAAATCAAAGCATTGTAAGAAGTCAGACCTTGCTTCCATACATGCTCCGAAGCCTGCAGAATTAAGGGATGCAATTTGTGCCAAAATATAAAAGTCTTAAATGTATAAGAAAAGAAGTCAATGCACTTAAGAAAACACTTAATGTCAAAAGGATCTTCCACTCCTTGACCTTCAGAAGACCCCACACAGTCTGATACCAGCTCTGCCTGCGCTGCTACCCAAAAACCGCCTCCTTTGCTCACCCCTTGCCAGCCCGTGTTGTACCTTTGCTCTTTTTCAGGGAAGAGCCGTGCCAGAGATATCCCACACAGCGCTGCGTAAGCAAATCTTCCCGGTTCGCCCAGCTGCTGGCCCAGGAGCACACATGGTTCCTTTTCACTCTCCCGTTCAGCTGAAGTTTTCCGCTTCTCTTCTGCAGCCATTTTTACCTGCAAGTTGAAAGAGGAAAAAGAAGAAGAACAACAAAAAAGACAAACAGTTAGAAACCAGGAAGCAAGGAGACAAATTGCCTTTGCTTTTTCACTGTCGCACTTGCTGTCGCTATTAAGTCAAGTCTGTCAAGGTTCAGCTTGTGCATCCCCCCCTAACATGGTGCTGTGACCAAAGAAGACAACAGACTTTCTGTTCCTCAGTTCTCAAAATTTTTGCACAGAATTAGCCAGCAATACTTCACACAGCAAAAGGAAAAGCCTCCTCCGAGATGCAAAGAGGCTGGGCTCCGCTCAGGCGGATCATTTACACATTTACCGCAAAAATAACATGTAAAGTAAAAGCTCTGCACCTGGTTCAGGGACCAGTAGGGCTGCCTGGAAAATAATTTGCCTCCCTCATCCTCAACCCAAATTGCTCCTCTGTTCATTTTGCTGACGGCGTTAAGAAAGTCGAGTCCAGCTGCAGCCTCTGACAAGGGCTTTTAATGCCTCCCATGGCCATCGCTTTGCTTATAATGTTCTCTCCTCTATATAACCTGCTGCTGCTTTTTTTCCCCAAATATAAGATCCCTGCACCACATGGACCTTGAGCTGGGCCAAAGTATTATTTTTTAGAGCGCAGACATGCGCATTTCCAACTGAACGGCTTACAACAGCTCCCTGGAGCTCCCCTCACAATACAAGTGGCTAACGGAGGTGACTGAAATCTGGCAGACGTGACAACAGCTCATTTCACAATTAAACAGGGGTAGCGATCTGCTCCAAAGCTCCCTCACATCCCCTGAAATGTCTACTGACTTCATCAAGATTCAATTGGTTTCTAAGGGGCCCAAACCACCTGTTTCATTATATAATTCCCATTTAAACATTTCCTTTCTTCTGAACCCTGTAGAAAGTGGCTAAAAAGGAATTAGAAGCCTGTAGAGAATCTCAGAGGATGCAGACACCATTTATGGCGTAGCTTTGGAGTCCTGGAAGAAAGAAATGCAGCACGGGAGCAGCTCTTTTTAGAGGAGATTTTATTATCTGCATGCTGTCTGTCATGGTCTCCCGGGATAGGTGTCTGTCTTGCCTTCCCGCTCAGAAATTTATGCGAGGGGATGCGGATTCCTCAAGGCTCGCGCTATTTTAACTGCTGGTGTACAGTTGCAAGGAAAATCCATCACTCAAGGGCTGATGGTTATTGTCGCTCACACCTTTCTCCCTCCCAATGGCATCTCGGTGCGTTTCCATGGAAACATCACAGTCCAGCAACATGGGAGCACAAAGTCCGCAGGAATAAACTTATTTCCGTACCAACCAGAGAAGGGAAGGGCAAGATTACGCTTCCCCGGGGAGGGCGGGTACCAACCTCAGCAGCATTTACGCCACTGTGCAGGTGGCATAAGACTTGTCTTCGTGCTTTCCAGGACTTCCCTACAAAAAAGGAGCTCCAAAACCCTCAGTTTGACCCCAAAATCCATTTCACATCACTCGCTAGGCTCTCATCGTCCTAAAGCATCCAGGCTCACAGACGAATTTGCCCAGAAATAATCTAGCACTTCAAGTTTCAATAAATTTACAATGACTTGGCATGTCTGCTCGCCTCTGGACACAGATTTATTAGCTTATTACGGGAAGAAAATTGAAAATTATATTGAAAAAAAAATTCCCTTCCCTGCTGTGATAGATTTATTGATTCGTTAACACAAAAGGCTCATATGAAATGTGAAGCAGCTAAAAAGGAATCAGAAATGGTACAACTGTTGAACCTTGTTTCCCAATAACATAAAAAAATGCGACCAATTATGGAGTGACATCATAGTGGCTTCTTGCATGCAACTTTATTGCCATTATGCAATAAATACTTCATGGTCGTGTGCATTTATAATACCCTGAGAAAGCTTCTGAAATAGTTTTTTTTGCTCTGAAGGTGCTCTGATCCATACACTTGATGTGCGTCCTTCAATACAGATTTCTATTTCTTCATAAATATCTGGGATAAAATGGGCTTTGATTTTCAGACATGCAGCATAAAAAATGGCAACATGTGATTCAGTAAACAAAACCTGGGCCAAGAAGTTTTGCCATTACATCCAAGATGAGGGAATTGAGAGCTAGAAATATATCCCAAAAATTATTTACAGCTTGTGGCACTGGAATTCACATCTCTATCTCAAACAATGGGATTCAGCAGTCAATAGTATTGCCATAAGATGAACTGTCACTTGAGATATTTTTTTATCACTTCCAGCACTCACTTTTCACACAAAACCCTTTGTTTTCTTGAGAGGTGGTGTATTTTATACAGCAGCTCCCACAATCCTATTTGGAAAGGGGAAAGATAATCCTTTTGTGGATCTAAGGCTATACAATCTGCATGTGTTCCCTACTACTAGAAGAAGAAATATAAAGATGCTAGTATGATAAAAGTGACCAAGACACCGATATGTTAATCTCAGAGACCCTCAAAAGTTAACGAGGTGTCTCATTAAGTTCAGAGAAGTGGTTGTAAGTAATTATCAGATGGGGCTGGCCAAAAAGTCCCTTAGCAAGGACACTGGGGGACGCGCGGCTGAATTACGGTTGAACATCACACACCGTGACTGCAGAAACATTTTGCAGATAAATTTTCTTGGGGGCTTGCGTGGGGCTCCGCATGTTCTTACACCCCAGGAGCACCACGGCCTTCGCTTTTAATCCCTAGATACGAACACGGAACACCATTAATTCAGTCCCGGATAAAATCCCTTATTGCCACAAAAACACGCAATACAGGCAGGCGCTGCGGAGACGTGTGCTAAATGTAAAACAGATCAGAGACCGAGGGGACGGGGAAAACTAAAAGCTGAAGCAGCTGCAGAACCGAGCGGGTTTGATGCGGTTAATCCAGATGCTGGTAGCAGAAGCGATGTCAGTTCACAGAAGGTGGGAAAAGCTGCGGAGAGAGACGTGACCAGCAAAGAGCAGGAAAAACATGAAGGAAACACCTCAGCTGGGGAAGCTGTGAGGAAAGACATCTCCGTAACTGCCGATTTTCGCTTTTATCGCCATGTCCCTTGTGTTTGAGACCTCTGCTGCTAGAATGCAGGCGATTTTTTTTTTTTTACAGAAAGTGGCACTTTTGACAGCCGCTGAGGACACCAGCCCTCGGCAGCTTGGGGGACGGCGCCATCGCCCTCCCCTCAGGGAACTGCCTGAGGAGAACGTCTCGCCCGCTCGCCCCCTCCGCCCGCGGAGCTGCACCCCAGCCTTGCCCAGCCCCTCTTCCCCCAGCCCCAGCCCGGACCCGACCTGTTGCCGGTCGGGCCTCACACAGAGAAGCCGCGCTCCTTCCGCCGCCGCCGCCCGCCCCTTCCCTTCCCGTCCTGCCCGCCACCACTACGCAATCTGCGTGCGGCCGGCGGGCTGCGCCGGGCGCTGCAGAGCTCCCCTACGCAATCTGCGTGCGGCCGGCGGGCTGCGCCGGGCGCTGCAGAGCTCCCCTACGCAATCTGCGTACGGCCGGCGCGCTGCGCTGGGCGCTCCTGCGCTCTCCTACGCGATCGGCGTAGCGAGGTGCGTAGCTTGCGGAAAGCGGAGCCGCTGAGGTGATGGCGAGGGCAGGCGGGCAACCCCGGGCCGGCCCTTTCCCGGCTCCCGGCCCCTTCACGGCCGTGGTGGTAGGTCCATCTCCACCATGAGATGGGTATAGCTGCTCTTTCCACTTTGCCCACCTTCATCTGCCGTTGTGGGCCTTGGCCACCACGTTGGTGGCTCACTCGGGGTTTAGGCCCACCTGGGCCCCAGACATTTTTGAGGCTCTTCTTTCCTGTGAGAGCTTCTCCCTCTCCGAGGGAGGGTCACAGAGGTAGGGATGTGCATTTGGTGAAGATGCTCTCGGGTTGCTGCCTCAAGACTTCTTTGCCACCTCTGTGCAGGACAGGTTGGTGTCTCTGAGGGTGACCCTGAGGAAGATTAAAGCATCTGTGGTGTCTTGGGTGGGGTCCCAAAGCCATATGAACAGAAGCTGAAGTATATGTGTGCATATATATACATATATATATACATATATACATATATATATATATGCACTCATCAGGCAAATATGAGGGCTATGTATGTGTTGCTTCTGATAACAGGGAGGTAACTGGCACAGGCAGCTTGGGAGGATTCACTCCATTGTGGTTAATTAACCTTGCTAATTCCTGAGGCTTTGGAGTTGGTTCAGCTATTGGAGCATAAGGCTTTTGCATTGTGTTTTGGGGGTTTTAAGAAATGCATTTGCTCTGAGAGCAGTCTCAGGCTGGAACCTCAAATCCAATGCATAGTAAATTTTGGAGAAAACAATTTTTTTCTGGAGAAGGAGAGTCATTTTTCTATATAATTGCATTTCACAAAAGCAAAACTAGTTTTGGTTGCTTGGTAGCTTGGGTAAACGATTTATACTTTAAAATGTGCTATTTGCAACTTAGTTATAAAGCAGTTTTAAAAAAATCCAGTTCTGTTTAAAGGCAAATACCATGTCCTGGTTGCTTGTTAATATTAGACCCCCTTAGGATTACTCACACAAGTACTCATGTTACATGTAGGTATTTTAAGCAGCATCATATAGTCATTAAATGTGACACTGAAGTTCAGAAGGTTCTGCTGGTCCTGGTTAGGGTGCAGAAGGTGTCTGCTTTACCTGTGACTTCAGTAACTGCACAACACAATGGACAAGTCGTAACAGGCGAGGAACTGCCTGGACACAAATCTGTGCTCTCAGACCCAAATCTGCAAATTAGTTTCTGGTAGATTTGACAGTTCCGTGTTTGAGGACGTAGAGTTCTCTTTGTGCAGAATCCGAGTGATGTGGAAGTGTGAAATGTATTGTTAATATTTATTCCGTGTTTATTTTTGCCTGTTTTTATCTGCGTGATAATGCAGAAGAGCTGTTAACAGTGGACCAAAACATGAGTGGAATGACAATTAGGAATGGGTTTTACCAGACGTTGTAAACTTGGGATCTTATTGTATAGTTTAATAGTAATCAAATAGTACAATTATGGATATTTTAAAGTTCTGTAGATATAGTGAGACATATATTCAACAGTAATTTAGAACACCTACACTCAGATTTTTTCTGGCATTCTCTTACATAAGTAACTAGTGACTGGGGTGGTGATGGTGGTGGTTGATGAGAAGCCTGAAAAGGGATTGGGATTGGGAAGGTTGTGGCTTTGGGAGGGGTCCTGTGGGCAGGGGACAGAGTGGAAGCAGAGCATGAGAAAAAGGTTTTTGAATTAAATCCAGCTTGTGTAAATGTGTTGATAAACAAAACACCTTGGAAGTTTCTGGTCCAGGATTCCATCAATACAGACTATAATCCTTAAATACTGCTGCTGGGTTTTATCATGCTCTTAATGTCTCAATGGGATTCTGTCTCTGTAAATCACTGTTCTCTGATATTTATTGAGTTTGAATGTTACTGCCTGGGCCCATTTCTCATTATGACCCTCTCTTTTTCAGGCTCCCACGTGTCACCTCATTACTATGAAGCTGGGAGCTGGCTACATAAGGTAAGCAGGGCAAGGTAATGTGGAACTGAAACTTTCTTCCCAAAAAGCATGGCGTGAGTTAAAACTGAGTACAAGCAAATCCTTTACGTTTTGGAATAGGAATACAGTTCTGTTGGCCTTTTCTCCATAAACCTGGTTGTTCCTTCAAAAGTTTGCATTGTCATTGGGCCTTATCTTGTCAGATGAGAATCAACAGCTGTTGTAAAGATATCGGCTTCTAGGGCCTAATGACTCCCGCCAACATCCGTGAACTCTGAATCAGCGGGTTCAACATTTCAGTTGAACTGCTGAACGCAGGTTTGGAAGGTGCTGATACAAAGCAGTGGGGGTGGAGACCTGGGCTTGCAGGGCTGATAATCTTGCGATCTGGATCCATAGGGGTTCGTTTGGAGGGCCAGTCTCTCACAGGCTGTGGCACAGCACGCCTGCTTCTTTCCCACTGGTGCGTGCTGCCTTGAGGAGGCCCTTTTCTGTTGGCCATTTTTGTGACACTGTAGAAATTGGTGTAATAAAATTGTATGCACCCTTTTGGAAAGGCAGGGTGATGTGTAACAACCCAATTTTTCCTGTTCACGTTAATTCTCTGGTTTAATTTGGTCACATCCACGTGCTGACATGCCCACATGGGCTGGCCAGGCTCCATTGTGAGTGATACAGTGGACAAAGGACTCTGCCTTTAAAATCTTCATTACATTTCTTGACTGTTGATGGCAAACCAATACTGGGTACGACTTCTACACCCTTCTGGAGTTGGTGGTGTTGGATATCTTGCTTGGTCTCTTCTCCTCTTAGACAAAATTCCCCAAGTTTAATATTTTTTTTTCTTTTTTTTTTTTTGTTTAATTGGGATTATTTTATGGCTCTAGTCCAGTTCATCTTTGTCATCTTATCTTTAGGACAGTCTGTTTCTTCCTTGCTATCTGGTCGTTTGAATGAGATCAGTGTTCTGCAGCAATTAACACACAATTAGTTATCTACTAGATATCTACTCTGATGCATTCATGCACACTACATTCAGGCCAATATTTATATATTTGTTACACACCTGCACTGTACCAGTGTACCACTGTACCATCAGTGCTGGTGAAGGGAACTCGACAGGAAAATTGTCTATGAGCTGAAAGATGTGGCGAGAGTTTCTGAAATTATTTTCAGTCCAGCTGAGTATCTGGTCCAATCTTTTTGTATTTGGAATAATACAGTATTTGGGTTTAAAACTACCTGTCTTCTACCCATTGCAAAGCTTTTTTCTGTTTGGTTATTAGCAAATGTTACTACATATGTACTTTGCAATAGGCCAGTTGCTGTCCAAATATGTGAGGGAAAAAAAAAAGCATTTATTTCCCTTGAAGCTTTGTGTTCTTAGGCAGAAAATAGGCCTGTTTTTTCCAAGACTCCAGGAGGACAGCAGCTCCTTACCCTCTTAGCCTAATCTGTTTTATCTGCTGGTGAGACACTATGTATATTTATACACTGAGCAACTGGAGTACTTCAGTTTCCATTCTTATCGAACACAAATATTTACCGCAGGCCTGATCCAAGGTCTGCTGAGATCCATGGTGCTCTTAAAAATGTAACTTAACTAGCGCAATCTCCCAGTTTTTTTCCAATTTAATTTTAGTTGGGTTATAGGATATTTTCGTAGCAACTAAGTATTTTTTTTTTATTCAAGGAAAAAACCCAACACGGTGCTTTTTTGCTTCACTCACCAACTCAGTTGTACGGATTCCCTAATATGCTTTCTCAGCTGTAGTTCCTTTCAGTCAGGAAACTGAAATGTTTTGACATTAATTATCAGTGAGGAATTGAAACACGGAAATCAATGAGCAATTAACATTGTTCAACTTTAATGGACATATTCCATATAAAAATATCACATGTAGTGTGGCATAGCGATGGACAGATTTCAGTTTAGGAGGAGAATTATAGGCATCTCCAAGGGCAATATCATACTTAATATAGAGACGGCAAGAAGGAGGGTGATGTGGGTAGCCAGAAAAAGGCGTTTAGGTGTGAGGAACTATTTCTGTGCTAAGTAACACAGGGAATTTGAGAGTGTCGTGAATTTTTGAGAGCCTTGCCCTTTGCAAGCCACAGACTCAAGATTAGGAGTGTTGATGTTGCCTCTCCCTCTCTAGTTTGGTGGGCACCAGGTGGCACCAACTGGCGTCTCCTTGTCCCAGCCCCACCTTCCCGTCTCTCCCAACAACCATTTGGGCAGTGATAGAGATTAAAGTGATAATCTGGGTTACAACTCCTGTCTTTCACTGAGGCTAGGCACCCAGTCGCTGGTTTAGCAGTTGTATTTCCACACATTGTCACCAAAAAAAGTGTATGTATGTTAAGCAAGTTGGAAAACACAACCTCAGGTAGGGGTTTTCACAGGACATCATCTGTCAGTTGTTTGAGATAATGTTCTGCAGTACTAATCCAGGGATGACACAAACAAGAACAACATGACAAAAGCAAAACAACAAAATTATTAGTCTGGGATAAAAATTGTGTGGAAAAGCTACAATTTATATCTCGTCAATATCAACACATAAATATTCTACTATGTTTCCGTGGATGAAATTTAACACCACTGTGCATTGCCATTGCACCAGCTTAGCCCCCGTTGGATTTATTACAGGAACAATTGCTTTCAAAGTCCAATAACTGACTAGCGCGCGCACCTGACATGCAGCTTGGCAGGCAGGACCGGTCCATTATCGCGCACGTTAAACCGTTTTCAGGCAATAGCAGCGATGTGGGTCTCCTTCTGGCTGGAGGCAAGTGAGTCCCTCTTACACCACCAGTATAATTTTGGAGTGCAGCAAAGCACCATAGACAGGACCAACCCCAAAGTGAGCATGAGACAAATTACCCATTTTATCAGCCCCGAGTATATAAACGGGAGGATGAGGATGGTGAGGATCACCACAAGCAGCAGGAGCAGCACAAGTCTCTGGATAGCTAGTCTGTTGTCTGCTGGAACATTTTCGTCTCTGTATAAAGTGTCTTGGCTGCTGTGAGTCCAGCTGTTGCTGTCCAGCCCTATGGCAGAGACATGCACCTCAGCATTTGAATCGGGGTTTTCCAAGTGCTCCATGATATCTTCTTTATTTTGAAGTGTGCGGATGAGCCCTCCTGACACAGACGTGGCTTTTCGGCACAGGGGGCAGGTGATGATCCAGGTGTTTTCTTCTTTCCTGAGGATCAGCTTGAGGCAGATGGCGCAGAAGGCGTGCTGGCAGTCCAGGAACTTTGGGACTCTGTAGATGTTGTACTTGTTGAAGCAGATCAGGCAGTCCATATCGATAGACGTTGTGGTTGGACACTGCTGATTCACATCCACACTGCACGCTTTGGGAGAGTTTGAGTTCGTTAGCATAACAAGAGGCTTGGAGTTTGCCCAGTCTCCTTCCAAAATTGCTGGCTTAAAGGCATCGGGACTGTCTTGCTCTGTGCCTGAAGGTCTCTGCATTTCTTTACTGTGTTGCTCAGTGAGTTCCAGCCTCTTCATGTCTGTAGCGTTTTCTGCTGGGGCTCCTGCTCTGCTCATTTCTGCATGTTCCGCAGCGGGTGCAGGACTGTCCTTTTCAGCCTGCACTGCTCCTGGAGCTGTTGATCCATTTTCATCCAGCTTGCCAGTGGATTCCTCCATGGAGATAAACCTCAGTGCAGTTTGTCTTCCCTTAGCTGAAGGATTTGCCGAGTTTCTGGCTCCTTTTATAAGTTGCTTTATTCCTGTTGTATGCATGATTGATTAGTGACAGCTTTAAGCATGTTGAGCTCTTAGAATACGATGTTTTTATGAGATGTGGACCTGAGTTAATGATTAACTTCATGGCCAAGACATTTTACAACAGCTGATAATATCCCCGAGCAATTCCTGTCCAGGAGGTGATCTCATGGTGTTAACAGACTGCAGCTTTGGTAACTGTGCTAGCCAGACACTACTGTGTTACTAAATTAGTACTTTATTTGTTAAAAGCAATTTCATCGGTCTCTAACCACTGCTTTGCTGGACAGTGGCAGATTCAGGGGAATTATCTAATAATTACATCAGTGTGCTGAATGCAGTGCTTTGATTAGAGAGAATGTGAGTACCACCGATTTTGCGTGCTCTGGGTAGGAAGTCTGCTCTTGCTTTAGTAATACGCACTATCCTAGAGCTGTTATCCTACAGCACAAAGTATAGAATGAGATGTAGGTTATTTATATTGGGTGTTGAATGCCCGATTATTATCAACTCTTATTGTAGGAGTGTCCCTGTTGGTTTCAGTCACCAGAGGGCTTCAGGTGCAGACAGAAGCATGACTTACGGTCTCACAGAGCCCACGGGGGAGATCTGGAAATTAAAAGCAAGGTTAGTGTCTTGGTAGGACCATCTTTTTTTTTTTTTTTTGCATTTTCAGGACAACCTCATGCATTCAGGAATGCCTTTCTGTTAGGTGGTTTGGTGAATATTCAGCTGAAAAAGAAAAAAAAAAGCCTGAACAAAATCCCTCACTCTTAATTTCTCTCCGCCTTTTTATTTGAGGCGTAAAATACAGATGGTTTCTCAGTAAGAGTCCTGTGGAAGGAAGGAAAGGCCGCTAATCCCAAAGAGCTGGACTCAGTCAGCATTACCAGTGGAAGACACACAGTCTGTAGCCTCAAGTGCACCTGAACACTCATGCTGTCTGTGCTACCAGCCACTCCCTCCAGCACAGGAGCAGCAGAAAAAAAAATGAAACAACCGCAATTCAGGAGGACACGGAGTTCAGGAAGACTCTAATCTCATGAACTCGCTGATGGGGAGGATGAGGTGAGAAGAGCTTGTTCTTTGCCGAGAAACAGGAGGTTTGTTGTAAGCAACCTTCGGGAAAGTGTCTAGGCGTTCCTGCTGTATTTCTGCCGACGTGGCGTGTGGCAGCATTTGGTGGACTTTTGGGTGACCACACATTTTAGAAGCCTGAAGATCTTTTGGTTGCAGAAGTGGGACTCGTAGTTGAAGTGCAAGAATGTCTGGAAGTGAGCTGGTGAACTGCAAGGCTCATTTGTGTTTAAAAATAGGAGAATTTTCTATTGCATTTCACATACCTCTTTATTAGTAGCTTAACACTTGAAAAGATCTGGGAAAGTAGAAGACACACCTGCCATTTTTACAACGCTTTAGAAATTTCAAATTTAGTCTGTCAGTTCCCGTTTCCAACATGGAACTGTCTTAATATTTACAGATTCTTAATCATTAGAACAGGGTGAAACTGTCTGGCAGATGTTGGGAAGCTGGACCAGACACCCAAGAGGGGCAACTACACCCCTGACTTAAAAACTTTACTACATGCCTCTGTGTGTGTTTGCTCGCTCTTCTCGCAGCGGGTGACCGTCGGGTGCCTTCCGACGGTACGTGATGGAAATTCGGAGCTGGTTGGGGTGCAGTTGGTTTTGCTACAGCAGCGTGTGGTTTTTTTGCTCCGGTTATATTGCTTGTATTGAGATAAAAACATCTGTTTGTTGTTGTCCTCCATTGATTAAATTTTCCCCCAAGTATCACGGGACTTGCCCTGATTTTGCCGTGGATTTGTCCTTTGTGTCGCAACTGTTGTTCGCTGGCTCACATAGCCCTTTAATGCCGCTTAGGCTAATTACCGCTTCATTAATCATTTGCAGTCAGTTTATATACTCATCCTGTTTTCCTATTTCAGTACGTTTGCACAAGAAAATGTGTTTCTGTGGGCTTCTCCTGGGCTTGTTTATGGCAGGAAATGGATATAAAAGAGCAGTTGTGTCACTTCGGGGCAGAATCCTCGCTTGCCGTAGGGCTTTGAGCACAATAATAGTCAAAATATTGCCGATAGTCCTGTGAGCTTTTTCCTGTGCTTAAGCTGTGTTTCAGATTGTTGTGACAAGAGGAATTTAGGAAAAAAAAAAAAAAGTGACTTAAAACTTCTCTTGATTCCCCTGTTAGCATAACTGTGTTCTCATGGTGCCACCTCGTGGGTAGTCAATCTGCTCCCCTCTTCCTTTGATCCCTAAAGCCCTCCGCTTCCCCTAGCAAAGGGCCTTTGATCCCTAAAGCCCTCTGCACCCCCTGCCTCAGTTTCCCTCCTGGGACCCCTTCCTCTCGCCTCCCGCCTCCTCCTGGAGGACTCCCCACGCCGTGCCGGAGGGTAGAACGGCCGCGCTGGGGCCGCTCTTGCTCTGCTCTCGCTCCGCTCTCGATGGTCACGTAAGGGACGCCGTTGTGCGCAGGCGCGGTATGCGGGCGGCAGGATGTCCCGCAAGCAGGCGACCAAGGCCCGGCCGGGCCTCGGAGCCGCGAAGGGGCGGCGGCCCCGGCAGCTCCCCGCCAGAGCGGCTCCGGACCCCGATGCTGGCGGCGGGGGCCTCGCCAGGCAGCTCCGGGCCCTCGGTCTCAAGCTGCGGGAGGTGCCGGGCGATGGGTGAGCGCTGCGGTGGGTCTCGCCGGCACCCCTGGGGCTGACACTTCCACCGACCTCCTGTCCCCGGGTCTCCTGTCCCCAGGGACTGGGAGCTTTCTTCTCCCCGGGGTCGTGGGGAGTCTGTGTTCCAGGGGGCTGAGGGCTTTCCCCTTGGGATTGAGTGAGGCCAGTGCTCCACAGGGATGGGGGCTTCCCCTCTATACCCCACAGGGATCGAGCGATCTCGGCCCTGTGGTTGTGCAGGGCCTGTGTCCCCTGGGGCTGGGGGCTCTGGCCTGCTGAGTGAAGCATAGGAGGGTCCATAAGTACTAGGTGAAAAGGGCATTAGACGTGTCTGCTGAGAAATTGCTTGGTACATCATTGGGTTGTCATTTGTTGTGTTATTTGTTTCAGTGTCGGTTTAAGACAGTTTGGCTCAGTGCTCCTACTGCCCTCGACTCGTTGGAGCCGATGACATGTTCGCTCAAAATCTCATGTTCTTGCCAGCAATTATTCTAATAGCAGCAGCTGTTCAAAGTACAAGGAATGGGTGCTACTTCATATTCATATCCTTGTTGAACTTCCTGGGCAGAAAAGACGCAGCTCTTTTTCTTTTCCTTTAACACTCTATACTTTCCACCACTCTGCTGGGGTCATTTATGTAGCGATGTATATGTTAGCTCAGTTTCAGACACACTAACTTGTGGTTTCTCTCTCTGTAGCAACTGTTTGTTTCGGGCACTTGGTGACCAGCTCGAGGGGCACTCACGAAACCACCTTAGACATCGCCAGGAAACGGTGGATTACATGATAAAGCAGCGGGAGGATTTTGAGCCTTTTGTGGAGGATGATGTGCCCTTTGACAAACATGGTACGGTCTCTGCAGGACGCTAACGGAAGGTGTTATTGTGTAATGTGATTAAATCTCACTTAAGCACCTTCCTACTAAACATTTCCTCCTGCTGGAACTGTGTTATGGCTCCTCTCTAGTTTTCAGAAAGTGAATTTACATTTCTCTCTGTTATGTTTCTGCAGAAGGATGAGCTATTAAACTTGTGTTATATTTGTCTTGGAAATTGTTTATTTTTAGGAGAAACTTGGAGAAGGAAAGAGGAAAAAAAAAGGCAAGGAGTAAAAAATTGGTGTTTACAAAACAAACTTGCAAAAGTAGTCTGTCTCTCCTTGAACACTGGTGGGTGTGGAGTGGGTTTCTTTTTCTCCTTGGCACTTGGCCTTTGTTTTCACAGCTTCAGGGATGTGCCAAGTACCATGCGGTGATGCATTTAGTACGTGGCACTCTTCCTTCCGAGCTAACGCAGAGCTGACAGCCTTGTATAATCGAAGAGTTTACTGCATTTTTTGGAGGTTTCTGTGGTCATTCAAAATGCATTAACTTCTGTCGCTGCCAAATTCTTGCCTCAGCAGTCACTGTCTCACAGTTGGGTTTTCCTTTCCAGAATTTCTTGGGCTTGTGTTGAACTTTTGTTACTCACTATCCCTCCAGTGCTTTTGAAAGTGTCAGAAATGAGGTTTCCAACTCTTCTGAATGTTTTTTCCTTTAGTTACCAATTTGGCAAAGCCTGGTACCTTTGCTGGCAACGATGCTATTGTGGCCTTTGCAAGGAACAATCAAATCAATGTGGTTATTCATCAGTTTAATACTCCACTGTGGCAGGTGAGAAACAAAACTTCTATATTTTGCCCTAATTTTTAGCTGGTGAATACAAATAGTGCTGAAACTTCCTGATGTATTAAAAGAGAATTGTCAGCAGCCGCAGTTAGCTTGGTGTGGTATGGAGCTGCACTTGCTTTTTCAGCCTTGAAGGAAAACACTCTGGATTTCAGCTAGGAGGGGATGAAAGAAAACAATGGCTGCTTGAAAGATAATTATGAGGAGACAGAGCAGCATGTTTTAATTTGGTTTTCAGCTGCTGGTTTCATTTATACGTTTTTTCTCTCCTGAAGATTGAACTACATATTAGGTGGGTTTTCTCACATGAATTTGAGCCAGGCTTAAGGAAACCTGTATGATAAGGTGCAGAAATATGGAAGTGAAGGTATAGCAAGCCAATCCCTGCGGTGTATGGGAGTGGAGCTCCATCAGTTCTGCGTGGGATTTGGAATGAGAAGGTTTCTGACGGTCGGAGAAATGAGGTTCTGCACTGGGCAGAAGAGGGAAGAATTTTTAAAACCTTAAGGTGCTGTTTAATCATCTTCTGGAAAGGGCCATGTGTCTGGTTTCCTGTGACAGCAGGGCACTGGAACAATTAATCCATCAAGTCCCTCCTGCTCTCTTTTTTGTTGTTTTTCTGTGAAAAGTCCACGCTGGAATGGGTCCACCCTTGATCTCTGCCTGTTCATTAAGCAAGCGTGAACCTGTGTTGAAGGCAGGATTGTTTCTGGCCCCAATTTACAGGCAGAACCAATGAAGTATATAGATTAAACTGGACAATAAAGATAAAAGACCAGATGAAAGCTCTCAGTGGTGTCTTAAATACATTTGAAACAGTGTCAGGTGGATTCCTGAACTCAGACAAGTTTAAACTCTTATTTATATGGCAGCCATGGGCAGTAAGACAGCTAACCTACATGTTGTTTTGGTTTTTTTAACGTGTACCTGACAATTACACAAATGAGTGCTTGACCTGTGAGGGTGAACAGAGGTAACGACCCTGCAGGACCGTTCATGGGGGTGCTGTTTGTGTCTTGAACTGGATATTCACCTCTGTGTACTTATCCCTTATCAATATTTCTTATATCCTCTCAAAAACTTTAAACTCTTTTTTTCCCCCATTCATTGACCTTTCCAGGTTTGTAAATACAGAGTTTGTGGTGAGATTCTGCCTTGCCTGAGTGTGGTATTCTCAGTGAAAGGTTGTCTTAGGCTCTTGAGAATGGCATAAGTAAAAAGCTGTTAACAGTTGCACCATAAGGAGTCTCCTACCTGCACAGAGGACACATCAGGGTGTCAAATAATGTAGAGGACCACAACATGGTGACAGTGTTAGCAAGCTGTTAGACTTAACTAACCCAGAACACCTTTTTTCTTAATTTTCTATGTATCTACGTACTTTTTTTTATCCTGCTCTCTGCTTTGGAGCCCCAGCAAAACTTTAGATTAGATTCTAAAAAAGCAGATGGTGTGAATATCTCCTTTGGTCCTAAGTCTAAAGCAGATGGTGAGTTACCCTTTAATTTTAAGAGAACCATTTGCATATGCTGCAGCTGAGCTGGAATAGCGTGAGCAGAAATGTTCAGGACCTCCAGCTCTTTCTCAAGCTCTGGCCTAGGCAGCAGCTCTTTGGAGCTTGACTTTTTAGGGCTTTAAACACCCTTTTCCTTTTTTGATAGTGACTGTAAATGTAGAGCTTCAAGTTAGGTCAGATATATGGGTTACTTTATTGGCTTCTTTTATAACTGCTTACCTTTTTTCAGTATTTTTGCCTTTTTTGATCTGCAGCTGTCTTTTACTTACATTTCTAGTGTGTTATGGAAGGATCATGCAAAAAGAGGCTTCACGACTGAGAGCTAAATTGGCTAATTTTCAGAATGATTATTTGAGAGCTTTGGGCTTTCTTAGATACCTATTTAAGCTCTGGCAGAGGAGAAAGGTCAAAAATAAATCTTATTGAGATCCAACATGTTGAATAACTTAATAGGATAACCAAGTGTTGAGTTGGAACTCAAAGGTGAACAAGTGTAAAGTAGATGAATGGAGAATATCTGTTGTGAAATCCGTGCAACACAAACTGCAGACGTGTTTGAAAGGTGACTTGGTGTAAATTCTGTAAGTCGGCATAAGCCGATTCGAAGACGTAAAAAGATTGGGAAATTCTGGAGCCCTAAAGCAAGCATTTCTTGTCGTTTGCTTACTGACATCTTCTCCAGGAAAGCTGTCAGATCTTTGAACTCTGGCTTGACAGGTAAGGAAAGGAGATCTGCAAATGCAGTGTGATTTTCTGCATTCCTCACAAGAGCTGGAATGCTGTGTAGCTTTTAACTAATAGTTTGAGACACTGATGATCAGGGTAGGAATTATTCTTGCATCAGTAGAGATAATACTCAGGGCAGGAATTTTCTACAGGAACTGGTGGACATGGTGCTGACAAAGGAAAAGAGCATTTGGTTGTTAACAGTGCTCCTGAATGGGGTTAATACATTTTCATTATTGGGCTTTATTTCTATTAGTCTTTCTTTTAAAAACAAAACATATCCACTTTGCACGCTAACTGTTAAAACAGCATCTTGTCCGACTGCAGGCCAAAACTTACCCTGGGTGACGGTTTCCACTGTGGTCATAACTTGAACTGACTCTTTTTTTCCTCATATTTGAAGTAAAAAAGGTGGTGTACACTGAATGGGAGCTGTCACTGAAACTGGGTCTGGGAAGACGATCAGAAAACTAATAGCTCTTGTAGAAAGTTTAGAAAATAGTTCTGAGCTTTCCACTGAAATATTTTGTTTGTTAGGATGTAACTGACCCAGCGTTGTGTATCTGGGCACGTGTGGATCCTTAGGTCAGCATTTCCTGTTTAAAGATGCTTCAGGAGCTACGTACTTTGCTTCTGATCACAGTGTTTATCATTGCTTCAAAAAAACCCAATACTTTGAAAAATAGGATGCTGAAGTTGATTGCGAATCCTCATTTGGGATTTGTTTGTTTCATTTAGGTTCAGGGCACAGACAAAACCAATGCGAAGGAGCTGCATATTGCATATCGGTACGGAGAGCACTACGACAGCGTGAGGAGAATCAGTGACGATTCTGAAGCTCCAGCGTATCTTCAGATGGAGGTGAGTGATGACAGGTGACCTGAGCCAGCCATGGGTGATAAATAAAACATGACTCTTACTGCTTGATTTCCTTTCTCATTTATATTGAGATTGAGAAAAGAGTTTGGTCCCTGTTTCATGCTGAGGATCAAAAAGCCCCTGAGGTCGTTGTAAGTAGTGCTGCCTGTTCTCCTGAGATGGGCAGTGAAGTGTTTGAATTACTGGGCTGAAAATCAATCCCAAATCTGATGCTGTAGATGCCTTGAAGCAACCCCACCTGAATTACATACTCATGCACCTCAAGTGCAAAAATAAAGGGAGGAAAGAGACAGAAATTAAACAGCTGGGTACAACAGCCATCTTCATATCTCACTTTTTCATTTTAAGGACTAAGCTGTGCTTTCCTTGAAGTTCTCTGCACACAACTGTATAATCTGTGGCATTGTAAAATAAATTAATACTTCATTTCAAAAGCCAGTGACTTTTCGTTGGCATTGATGATCCTGTAGTATGTGAGGGTTTGCTCAGTAGTGTACAAGTCATGGGAAACTGTGTCAGTGATGATGGAAGTTACCCAGTTTCTAAGATGCTTTGACACAGGATATTTCTGACAAAAGTGTGCCGTAATTATTATAATTTCTGATGATGTCAGGTTTTTTTACTGTAGATGATGAAATTGCTGCATGCTTGTGTGATCTGCTGGGCTTTGCTTTTGCAGATGTTTTGCAAAAATGGTTCGAATTCTAATAAGGAGGAAGAAGTGAAGCCTCAAAAGCGTGACTCTGAAAATGAGGTTGAAGGTGAAGATGCTGTACAAAAAGTGTGTAAAGCAAGTGGATGTTCGGTAAGTATTGAGTAGCCCTTTTGTGCTTTATGTTCAGATCTTAATACATGGAAGTAGCCTTGGGAAAAATTCTAAAAAATATTCGTCTTGGATAATTTCAGTACCACAGCCATAAATAGGGATGCATTTCACCCTAGACTCAACTCTTAAACGCAGATGAAATACGTAATCTGTGTGGACACCTAATAATTTTGGAAGGTTTGTTTTCCAGTCTCTCAGAAAAATTACTTTGAAACAACTTCTAAAAGCTAAAATCCTTTGAGGATCTGAATCTTAGCTGTTGTCACTGGATAGCTTGTGTGATTGCTGCAGGTTGCTGCTTGCATGGCGCAAATGCAGAGAACAGAAAGGGTCAAGAGTGAAACAGTTACACTGAAACGGCGTATTCTTTTCTCCTGATATCTTCAGGATTTTAAGATTTTCTCCCTCGCCTTTTTCAGAAATGGAACCCAGTCTGATTGAAAGGTCAAAAGCATACAGCAGTTAGTGATGCATGTGGCTGTTAAATGAATGTATGTCAGTGATTTGAACTCTCTTCAATGTTATCTTTCTCCTCTTGTGGACAGGACACTGATTTAGTAAGTCAGATTCTGGAAGAGGAAGGCTACAATATAGAATCTGCAATATTTGCCGTCTTGCAAGTGAAAGAATTAGAAAGAATCAGTAAGTACACAGAATTTGTCACCTGGTGCTTCGTAATGATGCTATCTGACGTTAGTGTTCCCTGTAAACAGCAGTTCAGCAAGGACAGTGGCAGTTGAAGTTTGCTGTTCACTGTGCTGCCGCCTCAGCCTTTCTGTGCTCAGGAAGGTTATTAGTGAGGGCAAATACCATCCGATTGCCAAAAAAAAATACACTGTTCCAGAAACTCTGGAAGAAGGAATTGGCCGACAGTGAGACAGCTTCTGGGTAGAGTGTGTCTGCGCAAAACCTCTGTCGTTTGGTAGGTACTGAGGAGCAATGTGATCCCCAGAGCAAAGAGCAGAATTCGTGTAGCAGAACTTTGCGGGAAGCAAATGGAAGTGGTCCAAGAATCTGTGGAAATCGGAGCTCACATCGAGGTGAAACAGAAAACAGCAAAGGACAGGCTGGAGCCGGTGAAGAGAATCGAGCTAGCAGAAACGCAAAGGTATGTGAAGGTGGTTTGGCTGTGATTTGCACGCCCTTTAACAATCAGGGGAATGCTTAGGGTTGCTTAATTGGCAACTGTCTTCTCATTTGAATTAAAATACCGGCTTTTGTTGCTGCTACAGCCGTGACTTCTCCGATACAAACATTTATTAGTGACGTGTGGCACTCTTCCCAAAATGACACAAAATTAAGTCCTGATAAGTAGTTTGGAATAAACATTCTCTGGCAGCTGCTTTGGTATCTGCCCGTCTCCTTTCCAGTATATTGTTTTTCCCCAATTGAGCAGAAAACGTGTATTTTCAGCTTTGTGTTTTCATCCTTTCAGGTATCTAAGAAACAAAAGAAGGAACAGCAGCGGCTGGAGAAGAAGAAGCGGCAGGAAGAAAGGCACCGACAAAAGGCCTTGGCCACCAAGAGTGACTGTGCGGAGAGCGGCAGGAGAGAGAGGGACTCGGACAACCAGGTCACCTTAGTGAAGGCCACGGCAGCTCTAAATATCTGACTGAATGTATTCTGAGTGAGAAAAGCAAATAAAACTGATGGAGACAAAATTCCCCTGAATCAAATTTCCGAGCACCCATTGTTGTCTTAAAGATGGTTTCTGCGGAGATCTCTGAGCGCACATGAACTTCCTGGTTCTGTGGTTGTGGGACAAACAATTATTCAGTAATTCTGCACCAGCCTGCGTGTGAGAAGAGCTGTTTGAACTTAACAAAAACTAGAGACTTGTTTGTGTAATTTTGGAGTTAGATGAAGGTGAGAACCCTTTTTTCACAAAGTGTCCAATTTGCTTTGACATCTCTTGATGTGCTTAAATTATTTTTTTTCTACAGCAAGTTTTTACTTATGCTTGGAGCAGCTATATTTACCTTGCTGTCAGAAAAAGCTGAACAGTTCTCAACTCGGGAACATGTTTTATTTTTTTCTGTTGAAATTTAAATAAAGTAAGGGAACAGAATTCCAGAATCTTTTCCAAAGCTGTGTCAGCCAACACTGTATCAAACATGAGGTTCCTTTATTTTTTTTTCCCATGCAAGAATGCAGTGAGAAGTTTTAATCTAAATGGAACTGCCTGTGTTGTCACACTGGGCTGTTTCAGGAGTGATTAATACAGGGAGAGAATGGGATTGCTGTGTCCGTGCTTGTTCCTTGCTTAAGTTTGAGATCAGCTCACTTGCTAACTATTGAGACCTTTTGAGAAAAAAAAATAATACTGGCGGACTCCTGAGACTGCAGAGCAAATTAATCTGATTTGGTGAAGTCTAATGAAGTAGTGAAAGGTGACATGAGGAGGCGTAGGCTTCTGCTGAGTGCCGTTATTTGGACATGTGGAATCTCATCTCCTTTGCTGTACTCCGGAGCTTTTGGGCTACTCCAGAGCTTTAGTCGAGGCCAGGAACTTGATAGTCATTAGTTTCCAAATGAAATTAGTACGGCCAAAGGATCAAGAGTCCTGGGAACCCTGCCTGCTTCACACATCATCAGTCAGACCTTTTTAATCTTAAATTCCCCTTCGGTAAGGTCACCAAATACCGTAGAATGTACAGCTGGAATCCTGTGATGCTTTCCCCTATAGGACTGGGAATTTGGACTGAAGTGTAAGAACTCTGGGACTTGGCCCTCAATTTATGGCTTGCAGTGTTTCAGCTTCACTCAGGTTTTTGGACTTGTATCAAACACTAACTTGAAGAAAGCACATGTGCACTTATGCAACAGATAAGAGGAGACACCTCATCAGCCAGAGCAGAGACAAAATAGATTTTTTTGAAAGTAAGGAACAATGCTTTTGAAAAAAAAAATGGATCATCTTCAATATTTCCGAATCAGCACAGAAATATAAATGCCTTTTTTGACTGAACTACCAAGATCTGAGCTAGTACTTCTTCATGTTTTCTGCTACAGTTTATCAAGAGGATTTGAAGAATAAAAAGAAAGGAGCTCTGCTTGAAGTACTGGTGGTTTAGAACAGGTTTTAATGCTGGTGAAGAAGTTACTTTGATTTCTGTGATGAGCTTGGTGGAAATAAAATGTAATACAAAGCAGCTTGTATGCTTTATGGTGGGACAGAGTGTCTGGCGAGTGAAACAGCTTGTTAAGTGCTGCTGTAAGTCCTGGTGGTAGGTGAATTCACAGTACTCTTCCTTAAAGTAAAAAATTACTTTGGTAAAATCCATTTTATGCCAACATTAGCCTGTAACAGTGTTACTTCCTCAAATTCTTTTTTCCCAAAACAGTCACTATTACAGTACTGGAAAGAATGGTAAGTCATGGCTTCATGGGGAGAAAGCGCACATCAGATTCTCTTTATTTTTGCCAGGATAACTTCGTACCTGCAAAAACATTTTGTATCCGAAGATGTTAAAGCTTTATCTGTTTTTTATTTTTTCCTTTAGCTGCTGAAATTTCTACCTGCCTTTACAATGTGTATTTTTTCTAGACAATCCATATGCAACACTCCTCAGAGAAACTCACTTTTATGCGGAGACTTTACTTCGTAAACAGGTCATGGATTTTCCTTGCAGGAGGATGAGAGGCGAGAAACAAAAAGAAGAGAAACATCATGATTCATAGCTCATGTTTACTCTTTGGTGGAGCTAACGATGCGGTCATGGGACAATAAGCACTGTGCATTCCCTTGGTATTTGGGGAGGATTACTGTTTTTTACCAGCTGCTTGCTCACATTTTGAGGGTGACAAGTGGGCAGAAGGTTGGGGGTGAGCTTTGGTGGCTGCCGGACCAGCAGGGTCATAGAATCACAGAATCATTTGGGTTGGAAAAGACCCTCAAGATCATAGAGTCCAACTGTTAACCCAACCCTGGCACTAACCCATGTCCCTAAGAACCTCATCTACACGTCCCTCTTGAAGGCAAGTATGTGGCAGGGCCATATAAAAAGCTGCTTTTCCTGCATCCCATCTATCACCATTGTCTTCCCCAGATTTATTTTTTCCAAATCCTGCCCCTGCAGGTAAGGAGCCCAGTTGAACTGGAAGTTCTCAGCCTTTAGGCAGGTTCTATCTGCTGTCTGTAAGCATTTCTTGGCCTTACGATGTGTAGCCGGGCTTTTCTGCCTGTGCTACTCTTTCTGCGGTACCTCATTCCTTCTGGAGAGCTGCTTTTTGGATTATTTAACAAGGTTTTTTTGATTATTTAAGAAGTTCACCTCATCTGCAGTGCTTGAACAGCAGCAGAAGTCACATCATGCATGGTCACCACATCTGCAGTGCTCTTGGATTCCTTTTCCGTTGGATTTTGTTGAAATCACATTAGAAGTTTCACTTTCTCCTTCTGGACTCTCAGCAGAACACCTGTTTCTGTTAACAAAACCAAACTCCTTTTTCTTGGGTGTTCAGTGCAATAAAGGTTGCAAAGATGCGCCAGCTGAACTGCATGAGTGGAGTTGTGTGTACGGGGTGCGCTGCGGGTTAAAAGGCAAAATTCAGATTAATTTAACGATTCTGGACAACCTGAACCCTTCCTGCGGCTGTGATCTGGCTGTGGGGTGTGCGCTCACCTGCCAGCTTTCAAGATTTTCAGAAGCTGCAGAAATTGAGGGAAACTGTGTGTGAAGAGCGACCTGTGCTCCAGCGTTGTACAAAACGGAGATGGTTTGTGCTCGTGTTGAGCTGTGCACAAACCTTAGAGGGCAGCATCAGCTTCGGTGTTTTCCTCTCTGCTCTCTCATCCCAAAGCCCTTGAGCGGCACCAGAATACAAGTAAAAGGAGAAATTAGTGTTTTAGAGTTATAAAGACACCACATTTACTGTAGGAAGCGCGAGGAAGGGGAACAAGTAGGGATGTTGCTCATGGTGATGTGCTGAATGGAGTCAGGCAGGAGCCCTCAACGCTGAAGTGAAACTTGAAGAAAGTCCCTTTAAAACACCTTTGTTTTTGGACTCCCTGCTCTGAAGGTGTGCAAAAAACATTTCCAGTGGTGCCTCTGTGGAGGCTGAGGTGTGGGGGCAGCTGGGCCTGCTCGTTAGGCCTAATTAGGATTGGGTGCAGCTGTGGAGAGGGATGAAGTGGCTGCAGGAGCTGCGGCCTGAGGAGACCTGCCCGAGGACCTGCTGGAGACGTGATGCCAAAAAGAGCCACCCCAACCCCCGGAGAACACCATCGCCACGTTCCCCCACTGCTTTAGTGAGTCTTAATTGCTTAAATCGTCATTAGGAGTGGGATGAGGCTGTGTTGTGGCCGAGCTCCCTGAGGGAGCTGGGTTTGGAGCCTGGGTTGGGATGCAGCAGCTGCTTGCTGTTTCTGTTGATATTTTTTTTTTCCCCCCTTTGAACTGCTTAAGATTCACTGATTGGCTGCTCAAATGTCACTTCTGGTATATGTTTTTTAAGAAAAAGATGCAAAACTCAGTGCATGCATAAATATTTACTTCAGAAAATCAGCCTGAAGCTCCATGTTGTCTCCTACCCCTCCCACCATCGGTTCCGAAAATGTGAACACGATACCCAATGTGCTTTACAAATTACCTTTGAAAATTATTTTTTATTTGGAGGGATTACCTTACTTTTATGATTTATTTAGTTGTGGGGAGCAGGCTGTTCGTGTACACTGGCCTGAAGCCTGGCGGGCTCTGGGGAAAGGCACCAGACGCCTTTTCAGCGCGGGAGGCCATGTTGTGCCCCACCTGCCCGCAGGGAAGGCAAAAAAACCCCCCAGTTTGGACCATTTCGGTCGGGTTTTGAGCCTGGTGTGTCTAGCAGGAGGGAGTTGAGCCCCCACACAGAAAGTTGGGGTAATTTGTGTAGGATTTGTGGTAGGTTCTGGCTGTTCTTTGGAAGCATTCTGCCGCCCGCCTGTCACACTTGCAGCTCCGTCTTTCACACAAAATCCCAGATCCTGGAAGAAAATTTGGGGGGATGGAGCAAGGCAAAGAATGTGAGAGCCAGGGGATGTCTTTTGGGTCATCCCTGCTGTCGTACACAGCCCCCGCATTGAGTTTTGGATGTCTGGGGTGGCCGTCTTACCTCTGGTGTGTTGAGCTACTTGGCCAAGAACCACCTGTGGCCCTGGAGGGACTGTTTAATTTCCTTTATCTATGTATGTATAATTATCTGCTTTGATCACAGGGAAGGGCTTTGTTTTGATCCACTTGCCCTGAAACAGCAGTGAAATTGTTGCAGCATTGCCAAGTCCCCATCTGAGATGGGAGGGTCACCTCAAACCCTCAGTATTTGGCCTCCATAGGAGAGAATCTCTAATTAAGTAGGTGATGCCAAACAATCATTTTAGCAGTTTTTTCCTGGCAGAGATTGCCAGCGCTTTGTGGGGAACCCCAGCATGGGCAGGCACCAAACCAGGGGGAGGAAATCCCCCCAGCACTGAGAGGGAAACTGAGGCAGGGAACAAGGATGCGGCTTGTGTGGAAATCCGAGAGATGGTGAGAAAAGCGAACCCAGGTCAGGGCCTCAGCAAAATATCTTCCCCCTTCTGGCATGTGCCATTTGCCTCATCACCTCTCTAGGCTAATTTAAATAAACTCCTGGGACAACAGTGAGTTAATTAGCTGAACCGATGCTTGCCATAATTCACGATTTTCTGAGTCTGCAGCCAGCTTTTATCCCTGGGGAATAAGGTATATTTTTGTGCGTCAAACTGGCTGAGCTTTCAGGTGAAAGACCCTCCACCCCAACTCCTCTACTGGTGGGAAGTTTTGCCATAGCCCTTCTCCAAACGAGAAAAAAGAGATCCCCCTCAAGCCGAACGCCTCCTGGAAGGATGTGGATTTTGTTTCTCTTTCGCCGTATGCAAAACACAACTTTTGCAGCCCAATTTATTGCGACGCACTGAGGGGGTGCGGTGTCTGAGCCAACACATCAGCACTTGGAGCTCTGGATAAATGTATTCATACAACCACATGTCCAAGCAGAAAAAAGAAATAGATAAAATTCACACAGAATTTAAATAGGGAGAGTGTGTTTCAGTGCATCCTGGCCTCGCAATATGCATGTGTGATCTCTCCCATCTCGGCGAGGATTTAATCCTTGATTTATGCTTTGCAAACGGCAGCTGTTGGGCAAGGGGCTGCTGCTCGATGCCTGGGTTATAGCCGGAGGGAAGCGTTTCTGATTTAAGGGATATTTCCTGGTGCTGTTGACTTCAGCTTTGGGGCAAGGCAAGGTGGGAATTACAGCTGCATCAGCTCTCGGGCAAATAGTGTTTTGTTGCTGTTTCTGTTTCTATATTTCATTGCTGAAATATAGAGGTTTGCGGCCCTGAGAGCTCCTGGGGGTCCGCTCTGCTGAATTCATCTGCAGGGCAGAAAACCTGCGCCATGGGGATGCTGCAGTGGTTGGGGGTGAAGCAGCCACAGCCCGAACTGTCTTTTCCTCAGGGACATGCTCGGGTTTTTTGCAGAATTAAGCCAAAACATTCTTTTCTGGTGAGAAATCTGTTTTGCTCTGCAATGGGTGTGAGGCAAGAGCGAGCTCCCGGCCACCCCGTTGCAGCAAATCTTGCCTGCGCCCGGCCCTCCCTCAGCATCGCACCCACCCGCAGCCCTTTGCACCGGCTTCGATTCCTCTATCTTGGAAAAACTGCAGATTTTTGGAGCCTGAAGGCTCGGGGGTGAGCAAGGGGCAGTTCAGGGGTGCAAATGCCTATCGATGGGAGATGCACCACCTCTCAGGTGTCATTTCTTTCTGGGTATTTCAATGGGAAACCTAGCTAAGAGCTTAGCTTCTCACCGGCTGCAAGGGGTGGTCGCTGGGCTGAGTCACATCACACGATGTTTTGCGCTCTCTGGTTTTATTTGGGAGCAAGAGAAGAGAATCTGGCGTGAAGCAAAAAGCAGAGGGAGCCGAGAGGCTGCACCAGGAGCTTGAGCCAAGGGGAAACGAGTGTCAGCGAAGAGGCTGATGCTGGTTTCCATCTCGCCCTTCGCCGGGACAAGGCACAGGTGTCCACCCCTCCCTTGTTTTTCTGCGCTGAAATATCGCATCTGTGCTGCTCCCCCTCCTCGGATCCAGTGTATAATGACGCAACTTCACCAGAGGCTTGTTGTCCTCATGTCAAAGCCAAAAAAGCCCCGAGGAGGAGACCCGCCAGGGTTGGGAAACGCTCCTGGCGCCGGCCCTTTGCTTATCAGCCTGGAGGTGGTTTTGCAAAGATCCTTTTTGCTTCAACATTTCCCGGCTCGTCCCCGGCACTTGCCGGGACGCCGGGGCAGCGCCCGGCTCCGCATGCGGCAGACCCAGGCGGCCCGCTCGCATCTGCAGGCACCTCGCTGGCACCAGGTCCCCGACCCTGCAGAGAAAATGTGTCTGAGACCTTTTTGGGAAGATCTCTGGAGTGCTGCCCCGAAAAAAAGGGCACTGCAAAGGAAGGAGATGGTTTGGAAGGAGGCTTTGGAACTGCAGCTGCGAGGACTCACTGCAGGTGGGGATTCCTGCCCGGAATGTCACGGAGGGCTGGATGGGTCCTAGGCGGCATCGCCGTGCCGCCAGCCTGGCATAGCAGCAGGCGCGGAGCCGGCAGCACCTGTGAGAAGAAGAAAAGCCTGGCCTTACCCGAAACACAGCATCAGCTGCTTCCAACTTTCCTGAAACTGGCTCTGCGTTTGCATCCTCCTCCTGCTGTAAATCACCCTGAAGCTGCTCTTTTCCAGCCCGTTCCCACAACAAACTTATCTGCTTCCCCACACAGCCCCTGCCCAGAGCCCTTGTTCCCACCCTCTCTCTGCTGCCACCCCGTTGACTTCAGCTGGTTGTCACTGGCATGACCCTACCAACTACAGGGCTGGAATTTGGGGTGAACACTGTCTCCTCTTCCCTAAAACCTGTTCTGTTCTTGTCGCTGCCCATCGCCAGCTCTGCATTTTGCAAAGCTTTGGAGGATGCTGCTGGGGTTGCTCACAATGCCCAGGGTTACCCCGTTAGCCATCCCGGGGCCAGCGTTAGCCATCCCAAGCAGCATTGCCCGTACCGGTCCATCGAAGCCCTTGACATGCCACCACTGCCCCATCCCGAGTAGCAGCCGTGGGCGCTCAGATTTCCAACGGTGCTTCCCTCGAGTCCTGGCGCGAATGCGCGTGGGTGCTTCCCATGAGCTGTGAACACACCTGGAGTGACCAGAAAATGTGATTTTTTTTTTTCTTTGTTTGTTTTTTCAAGTTATATGCAGAAACAAGGCCCGTGGGAGAGGAGGGCTTTGCTGGGAGTCTCCCCATGGAGTGCTGGGGAGTTCAGGGATGGTCCCCACGTCAGTGTGGGGCTGCACTTACTGCAGGCAAACAGCACCGCCAGCATCAGCAGGACCTTCATCTTCCTCTTGCCCCCCTGGGAGGAGAAACAGAGGGTAGGATCAGCCAGACAGTGTGTCCGGTTGACAGGCGCTGCCTTACAAACCTTGTCTGTTTGAAATTCAGGTCAAATCCCCCAAAATTTGGAGGGAGGCAGGCAGCCACGCTCCCTTCCATCTATCTTGCTGCCTCTTGGCCAAAAGCAAACGCATTCTGAAGCTCTCCCACCCCCCAAGCATCTCGCACCCCCCAAGCATCTCCCACCTCCCATCCCACTGCTTTGGGCACCCAGAGCATCACTTTGCAGCAGCAGTGCCACTATATCCCTGGGGCTGCAACTTCCCAGCCCAGTTTTTCCCTGAAAGCAACGACATTTTGTGGCAAACAGCAGAAAGCAGCACGCTTGCTGCCTCCCCCCAGTATCCCCCCTGCTGTATTTTTGTTTCCGCGCAGAAATGCAGCCGCCCCACGGCAGCAGCGGGGTGAGGGTGGGAGTCACTCACCGGGGAATCGCTCCGGCTCCACTTCCTCCGTGTCCAGCCCGTGGGCTCGGAACTGGAAGCTCTGAAATGACTCGCCTGTCCCAAAAAAACACTTTGTGCTACGCCCCTTCCCTCACCAGTCAAACCCCCGTGGGCTGCAGCCCGGAGTGACGCAGTTTTTTGCAAAGTTTGGGGAGGACGATGTTTTTACAGGGATTTCTCTCTCTGCCCAGCAGCAGCTCACAGAGGACCGGGCTGGTTTAAACACAGTGTTTATTTTCACGTTTATTAAATTCACAGCTCTAATGTGTTCCATGCAGGCAGGGACGTGGGGCGATGCGGATGCAGAACCCATGCGTGTGCTCCAGCCCCACATCCCGGCTCCCATCACTGGCATTGGAATTTGAGGTAGAAGCGATAATGTTTTCTGTAGCTCCCACTACTCCGCTTCAGGCAGAGGGCCAGGCTGCGGTCGCACTCGCAGGAGAGCCGGGCACACCAGGAGCCCCCCCCTGCAAGAAGAGGGGAGCCAAGGGTCACCCCCAGCTTTCAGAAGGGGTGACACCCCTTTTCCAGGGTTTTACTCACCACAGGAGGGGCTGCCGCCGTGCCAGCCGTAGCTGTATCCCTGCATCTTGGCATTGCAGCTGAAGTCCTTGAGGTTGTTGTAGCAGGTATCGTGCAGTTGGCAGCATCTGCGTGGGAGCTTGAGGCTTTGGGGCTTGGGTATTTTTTTACCCCCAAATTTGAAGCTGTGCAAGGATGTGTTTGATCAGGGAGATTTTTTAATGGGCATTTACCTGTCTGTGGCATCCTTGGGCTTCCCTTTGCCCCCAATGCCGCAGTAGCAGCCGTAGGAGGAGTAATGCAGCAAAGCGTTTTTCCCCGTCACCTTCGTGATCATCTTGTGCAGGTCCCAGAGGCTCCCGTGAGATGGGGACAAGTCTGGGGGGGACATTGGGGGAGCTGATGCTGACACCCACCCCCCGGCAGCATCCCTGCATCCCCCAGATTGGTATCAGGCCGGTAATGTCTTAAAAATGAGTAGATGCAACAGAGAGGAATCATATCCCTGGCTCAGCGCAGGAGAGTTGTTGCATGTTTCGGAGAGGTGGTCATGAGGAAATACTAAGAAATCACCAATTTGGTCCTAATTCCCATGGACGGGTGTGAGCAAGGACACTTACCCCAAGCAAACAGCACAGCGAAGGCGAGGAGAGAGTTCATCTTCTCGATGGCCCTGGGAGAGGAAACCAAACTTGTGTAATTTCCCCATTATATCAACCACTTTCCTTTTTACTTCCCCTCCCTTTTGGGGACAGAGATCAGGGGGACAAGGATGACCCCGTCACCATCGCTTTGGCACAAAGCGCCGCTGCGTTGGGGGTGTGGAGCGATGGGAATCGGATGGTGGAAGGGTGGGAAAAAGGCAAAATGAAGGGAAAGGAGGAAAAGGTGGAGGAATGACAGCTGCATCCCGTTGCTTTGCCTCTGGGCTGGCATCTTGGATAAGTTCTCCCTTGCTGTGGCTTTCCCGGCATGGACTTTGCTCCCTGCTTGTGCTCTGGCTTTTTTTATCTTTGGTTAAAGGAGGAAAGAGAGGAAAATTGTTCCTCCAGCCCCACGTACCTTGGGAAAGCCGCCGCTCGCTCGCAGGGCCCTGCAGCGGGCAGGGCTGCCTTTATATCGGGTTTGCTCGGATGCTCGTCTCACCCACATCTTGCTGATTGGGCTTTTTTGCAAAGGAGAAGGCGCTGTCCTTCCCCTTTACAGGAATGCAAGAAATCCCCCTGAATTTCCAGCTCTGTACCCCACACACGGGGGTTGGTACTGGGAGGGATGAGCTGGCAAAGCGACGTCATTTCCAGCCTGGGGAGGAACCCAGCGTGTTCTGCCTCTGGCTGGAGATGCCCCAGGGCCTTTTTCTCTGCTCTCCCCAGCACCACAATGCCATATCGGGGGGAAATAATTACCCTGATTCAGCTTTTGCGCCCTGGCAGCTGCGATTGAGTTGGGTTTGGGGTTTTTGAGGGGTTGCACAATTTGGGAACTGTCCTTCTGACACACTGCAAAGGTGATTCAGAGCAAGTTATCAGTTTTTTTGGGAAAAAAATATATGGATAACAATAAAAGCATCCCTAAATGTGCAGTTCCCAGAAACACAGGGTTACGCAGATATTGGATGATTAAACGCTCACCAACCGTGAGAGGAGATTGAACTAAAATGGATGTTTTGTGATGAATGCAACTCCTCTCTGTATGATTTTTCTGCTTCCTCATTGCAGCCCCTATGCAGAACTCAGCCCTTAGATGAGAAACCATTTAGTCACCAGCTTAACTGCCCTCCTAAATTAGCGTCCACCTTGGGATGGATGAAGTCTTGAAAACGTCCCTCCTCTGCAGACAGATAACTATTCTTTAGCCTTAATTTTACCCACCAATTTAATGTGTCGGAGGAGAGTCTCAAATAACTTCCCATGTTTTTCCACCTCCATTTTTCATGTGAAAAACACTTATTGGGTGTATCTCACCTGCGCCTGAAGGCACTGCTGTGTTTTAGCTCTGGGAGTCAGTTCAGAAAGGGGAAAGGAGTGTTGGGAGAAGCCAAAAAACTCAACTGCCATCAGGGCTCATTCCTGAGGAATAATTTTGTTGACGAGCCCCGGGGAGTTTTACATGGTGGAATTTACTTGTCCCCATTTCTTGATGCTCCCCCATAGCAAACAGCACTATCGCTCCACGGTGGGATAAAGCTGGCCAGGGAAGGAGTAAATAACTGGCTCTGAATTAAAGCCGCTGTCAGATCTTCACCTTTTTTGGGCTGCTGGCAGGATTTTGAAAATATTGGGGTGTCAGGCAGCTGGTGTGGGATACAAAAGTGCTCCCCAAATTCGGCAGTGCCGCCATTGCAGTGCCTCAGTCTCGGTGGCTGGTACAGAAAAGCACCATGGAGAATCATTTCAAATAACTTTTATTTAATTATGTTTCCTGGGAAATGAAATCAGGAGAGGAGAGAGAGGAGGAACAGATCAAAAAAAATGGGAGTTGACGTGTCTTCCTGGGAACTGGGGGATCTCCACCCCTAATGTGTGCGCGCCCTTCCTCACCCTGAGCATCACCTTGCCAGGAGCCTTGTTGGCTCCGGCTCTGCTCAGCCCCCACGTTAGGCTTTTCTTGCCATAGCAATGGGGAAAACCCAGTCAAAACCTGCAAACGGGTGCAGATTTCTTCTCCTCAGCACTGGAGCGAGCTTCCTTGGCATTTCAGCTTGAAATAGAAGCGGTAGGAATTATTGTAGGACGGCAAAGCGCTGGCGAAGCACGAAGCCACCACCTTGTCGCACAGGCAGGTCTCTCTCTTGCACCAGCTCTGCTCGGTACCTGCAGGGGGGAAAACACAGAGCTTTGTGGTGGCTTTCCCAGCTGGCATTGGTGTCGGGGTCCCCTTGGAGCACCCCTTATCCCTGGAGCTGCCTGGGGGAAGGACATCAAGAAACGTGCCCTGGTGCTCATCCTGGAGTGATGATAAGTGACAGGACGAGAGGAAACGGCCTCAAGTTGCATCAGAGGAGGTTGAGGTTGGATCTGGGGAACAATTTCTTCCCCAAAGGGCTGTCGGGCATTGGAACAGGCTGCCCAGGGCAGTGGTGGAGTCACCATCCCTGGAGGGTTGAACAGACGGAGATGAGGTTCTCAGGACATGGGGTAGTGCCAGGGGTGGGGGAACAGTTGGACTCGATGGTCTTGAGGGGCTTTTCCAGCCAAAATGATTCTATGATCCCTTGCAATGCCCATTTATTTATCATACACTGTGTCCCCCCTTATGCACCCGAGAGGCATCAGGCTGATTTCATCCCCATGGGGTCTGTGGGACCTTCGCTCAGTGGTACTCACCGCAGACAATGTCCCCATCAGTGACGTTGAAGTGGTAGGGGGTTATCAGGGGGCTGCACTTGCCCTCTCGCAGCTTCCTATAGCAGCAGTCGTGGGCATGGCAGCACCTGAGGGGGGGAATATCTCAAACTGCTGCCCCCCAGCCCCTCCTCACCATGCTTGGAAGGTAAAGGAAGGTCCAGCCTCAAATTTAAGGTGAGCAGGAGGAGAGCAGGACAAGGCAGTAGCAAGATGTGGCTGGGGAATGGTGCAAAAGCCCCTGTCAGAGCACAGATATGCCACAGGGAGCTTTCTAGGGACTCCCACGTGCTGAGGCGGCGTGTGGTGATGCTGTTCCAGGTACTCACTGGTCGGTGGAGTCCACTGGGGTCCCTCTGCCCCCGATGCCACAGAAACACCCGTACCAGCTGTAGGTGAGCAGGGCGCTTCTCCCCGTCGTTGCCTGGATCATCCGCTCCAGCTCTAAAACGCTGCCGCAAGCCGGTGCCAGCCCTGCAGAGGGACAGACGGACGGAAATGGTGCCTGAGTGGCATGAGGAGGCAGGCAGCATTGCCATAGAATGATAGAGTCATTTTTGGTTGGAAAAGACCTTTAAGATCATTGAGCAACCAACCTCGCAGCAAGCAGAGGAATTAAATAAGCCTTGTGTTACTGGAAATATGCATTTTCAGGCATGCGAACCATGAGAAGCCCCGAAAAACCTCCTCAGGATTATGTCTGGTTCCTGCAGCTGCCTGATTTGCTCCGGCAGGAGATATTATTGCTCTCTGAGCAAGCTGTGCCGCTTATGCATCCCGCAACCGGCAATGCCACGTTGCCAGGATCAGCCCTGGGCTCAGCACAGGCAGGAAAACAGGTGACAACACGCTCCAGGGCCTCTTAAAATAGAATCATAGAACCACAGAATCATAGAATCACAGAATGGTTTGAGTTGAAGGGACCTTCCCAGCTCATCCAGTCCATGAGCAGGGACATCTGCACCAGCTCAGGTTGCTCAGAGCCCCGTCCAGCCTGGCCTGGGATGTCTCCAGGGATGGTTCAGCCACCACCTCTCTGGCCACCCTGGGCCAGGCTCCCACCACCCTCAGCGGCAACAATTTCCTCCTCACGTCTAGCCTGAAATAATAAATAACTATGGATCATGAAGACCTCCCGGACTAGAGCAGCGCTATACGGAGCAATAGAAAACTCCAGATTCAAACAAAAATCTGGATTGTGCACAAAGGCTCCGGGTTTGTACGTTTTTTTTTGCCACACAGACAAGATCTTGGACTGGCCCAGTGAAACCGGGCACTTACCGCAAGCCAAGAGCACGGCAAAGAGGAGATTCTTCATCCTCGGACTGGTCCTGGAGGAGGAAACAGCGGTGGGTGATGAGCAGCACCCAGGGGCACGGCAGACTCTGTCCCCACACCCGCAGGGTGACATTGGTGTCACCGAGGATACGCAGCACTGTGAAGGTATCACCGTGCACACAGCTGATGTCTTTTGACTCCGGTTTCGGGATGCGGCACATGGCAGGGATGTGTACAGGGACCCAGTGCTTGTCCTGCCCATGGAGAAGCTTTGTCTTCCCCCACCCACCCCCCCAGCTGTTTGATGAAACAACAGGGCAATAAAATCCCCCCTCTACTTACCCCGCCTGGACTCGGCAGCTCTGAAACTGCCGGCGTAGTGAGGTGGCTTTATATCGATGGCGAGATCCACCCCCTCCTCTATCTGCACTGGGGGGGCCGTTTGTTGCCGAGTGGGTCTGGCTGTGGGCCCTGTGGTGAAGATTCCATCCTTCACTAGAAACAAAAAGCTGTTTATGCCCAGGAGATGCAGAGTTGGCATCCCAGAGGTTGTTGCATCCTTGTTCCAGCTGCAGAGGTGACACTTTGGCCGTGGTGATATCTCGAGTGGGTTCTTGGATTTGCCAACCTAAGCCCTGCAAGCTCAGAGGTGGCTTCTCTTGGGTCTTTCCCTTGCAATTTTACCCCCAAATCCACGGTGTGTCCAAATCCATCCACGCCGAACGGCAAGCGGAGAAAAAGGGAAGATGGCAAACACCATGGTCACATTTTGTGGGTCCGTAGTTTCCCCTCAGGGCTCAGGAGACCCTGGGGTATGTGTGCAAGGGGTCTGCGAAATTAAATTATTAGCAGACAAGGCTGGAAATGCCATGGAAACCTGACTCAGAATGCTTTTGGAATACGGTTTTATTTAATCACCATACCTGAGACATGATACAAAGGCACAAGGGAGGCAGAAAACCGGAGGAGATAAGAAACAAAAGGTGCTATCAGCCCTGCAAAACCAAGAGCAAACACAGAAATACAAGGGATGGCAGGCGTGCAGGGCTCCTCCCTCGTTGATTAACCACAATTCTAGGGAAGTGAATTTTTGGGGAGGGGGATTGTAAGAAAATGGCTAAGGCTTCTGTATTCAAGGCAAAAAATAATTTCTTTAATTTCTCAAGAGCAGCAAAGCCACTCGCTGGAAGGGACATCACCTCCCGGCTGTCCTTCAGGGCTGCAAAGATACTTGTCCCAGGGCTTTTCTTCCCTCTAACCATTTATTTCTTGCTGCCAAGTGGAATAAAAAGCCACCCAAGCCCGAGAAGGGAAGGATGGGGAGCAGCAGCTCGCCTGCCTCCTCCCTCGGGTGTGTGAGGTGGCCAACTCGCTTGCCATCTGTGCCGGGAAACCATTGAGCAACGCCGCGGTGCCGACTGACGGGCATCACGCCGATGCCCAAACCCCTCCCTGGCTTGTAAAGCTGTGGAATTCCCACCTCATCCACAAAAAAATACCATTATGGGAGATTCGCCCCATTGCAGTGTTGATTATCTGCACCTTCGGGGTGGGTTCAATGGCCGTGATGGGGAAAATGGCCCAAATCTCCTGGGGTTTTGCTGTAGAGTTTAGCTAAACCTGCGTGAAAAACGCTGTCTGGGGTCTAAACAGAGACCAGAGCGCTGGGATCATGCAAATCAGTGATCTACAGGTGGTTTTAACCAAATCTCCTCATTTTAAGCCTTCCCTTTCCATGGAAAATCTCAGTAGAGCAAGCACATGAAGCTAAACCCTCTCTACAATCGAGCCACAAACCCCAGGGCTTAAAAACCACCCCTGGAAGTTGTTGCCCTGTTGGAAATATGAAACTTTTCAGCCTTTTTACGGAGCAAACAAAGAGGGGATCAACCCACTCATCTGTTTGTTCAGGGTCTTGCTGAAATGTAAATGCTCTGGGTGCTTTGATCTGCAAAGCGCGTGCGATTTATCTGAGCATCCCACGGATGGGATGAGCTGATACGCACTATTTTCTGACTTCTTTAGTGCTCAGGAACACCTTGATCTTCCCCCGCCCGCAGGGTGGGGATCCCTCATTTGATGGTAGATAAACGCTATCTGAAGTTATTTATGGGCTTGTTTCTTTCTGCCTTTGGTGGGCAGCTTGTAGTGGGAGAAGCAGCTGGTTAACTAGGAGCGGGTTTAAAAAGGGATTAACAGGGACAGATGGAAATGCCAGCGTGACGCGGGGTGTTCCCACAGCCAGAGCTGGGTTTGGGGTGGTTTATAGTCCGGGTGGTGGGATGGGTGCCAAGGGTCGGGCTCTGCTCCCCAGGAACAAGCGCCAGGACCAGAGGAAACGGCCTCAAGTTGCGCCAGGGGAGGTGGAGGTTGGATCTGGGGACCAATTTCTTCCCCAAAGGGCTGTGGGGCACTGGAACAGGCTGCCCAGGGCAGTGCTGGAGTCACCGTCCCTGGAGGGGCTGGACAGACGGACATGAGGTTCTCAGGACATGGGGCAGTGCCAGGGCTGGGGAACGCTTGGACTCGATGATCTCAAGGGGCTTTTCCAACCAAAGTAATTCCATTCAGCACTCAGGTGAAGCTGTTCAGTCACACCGCCATCAAACTCATGTCATGGGGGGCTAGAACCCAATCCCCTTGCTCCCAATCTGCTGCTTTTGCTCAGGAGAGGGACTAACTCCATAGATTTAAACTTTCAGCCTCTAGAAGAAAGGCTTTTGGTGTTCAGGCGGGGTGACTGTGATTTTTCCCTCTGAGTGGGATGGGGGAACAAGAGCTCCTGCGGGAGCCATGGGGACACCCCGGTACGAGGAGCAGCAGGTGGGGAGGTGACCCCGCTGCCACCCCCCTCTCCTTGTGCCCCTCAGGATGAAGCCTCCGCGCCACCACCGAGGCCCGACGCTACACCAGAGCCTGCACGGGGACACTGCAGCCCAGGTACGTCCCTCCCGGCCCCGCTTGTGTCCCCCGGAGAACCCGAACCCATCCACCCGACAGACACATGGCGGCTGGAGGACCGCGACGGGCGGCACTCCGGCCAGTTCGTCTCGGTGGTTGCGGGGGCGGGGCCTGGCGCGCTACCGGAAGTGGGGTGGTCGCCTTGGCAACGCGGCGCTGTTGACCGGCGGGCGCGGGCGGGCCGAGGCGGCAGGTGAGGGAGGCCGGGCCGGGCCCAGGCTGGGTCGGAGGGTCTGGAGCTGTCTGTGCGCGCCGGGTTGTAGAGCCCAGGGCCGGCTGAGGGGCCAGGATCTGGTTATGGGGCTGTGGAGGTGGGTTATAGGGTCTAGGCTTGGCTGCGGGGTTGGGTTTATGCAGTAGGGCCTGGCTGTGGGGCCAGGCCTAGGCTTAGCTGTGGGGCTGGGGCCGGCCTGTGGCACTGAGGGCTGTGCTGTAGGGTCAGGGGTTTGGGGTGTCTGCCTTCTCAGGCCCTGGGGTCACTGTGTTTGGGGGCACCTGCGAGCACAGCCCTCCCTGACTGCAGTTCTCCATCCCAACCCAAATATAAATGTGCCGTATTTAAAACAGCTCCTCATGGTAAACCTCTAATATATACCGTGCTGCAGCAGTACAGACTCTTGCTTAGGTGAGTTCTGCCATGGCATCCGTCTGGTTGGTTGTTTAGGGCTTTTTACCCTTTGAACTGTTGGTGATATCTGGTAAGTGCACCGATGCGCTCGGACATTCCTCTTCAGAGGGTGCCCAACTGCAGCTTGTTGCCTTAGAGTTTATTTGTTAGGGGCAGCACATGACAGGCACACACCCCCCCCCGCAGGCTCCCAGGAAACTCCTGTGTGTCACTTGGGCAGCGTGTCCCTGTTGGTAGCTCTGACAGAGGGACAGGTGACTGTGTCTCCAAGCAGCTTTGTCAGGACTCTGCCTTGGCTTTGCACCGCCTTGGTTTGCTGCTGAACGTTTCCATTTCACAGCGGTGGAGGAGAAACCAAGCGCTAAGGAGCACATCGAAACATCACTGGCAAAAGGTTGTGGAACAACCACAGTTGCTGTTCCCTTCTGCTTGTTTGTTTTGGGGTGTTGAGCAGCAGGCGAGTCCGATTTTATTACTAGAGAATGCCAAGTGATAAAAATCGACTTTTTCCACCCCCTTGACAAATCCTGCTACACAAACCACAGAAAAGGAAATGAAGGTGCGTGACCCTGTTGCATTTCTTCAAAATGTTGTTGTGAGGCTGTGACCTGTTGGTCTGGGCGTTTGGCCTGTTTTGTCCTGGTAAAGCACGAGTGGTCTGAACCCAGCTTAAGTTGGGGAGCACACAGCAGAATATGGCTTCATCTTTAATGGAGGTTAATGCCGATCTCTGTTATGCAGCTTTTGGTCACAGGAGAATCCAGAATGCGTTTCTCTGTATTGAATCAGCCTTATTCAATCTCAAAGGTCTTCAGAGATTTTTAAAAAGTGAAGTACAGTCAGTCTTACCCAAAAGTCTGCAACGGGAACTTAACCTTTCACTGCAGGAGCCACAAAAGGGCCAGCTCTGTGCTTTGAAGTTCACTTATCTCCCATTTTCACTGAGTTTCTAGCTTCACATAAAAAAATGTTTCTGTTCCTTCCATCAAAAAGTTTATTTAAGTTGGGAAGGGTGCAACTTCCCGATGCTCTGGGTCAGCTTTAAACGATTCCTGACAAAGCCAGCGCTTATAAATACGCATATCCCACTGTCTCTGACTCAGCCGTTACTGAACCATAGGATCGCTGCCTGCCCACACAGCGATACGCCAGATTTATTGCTATTATTAGCTGTTGTGGAGCACAGATGTGGGAGCTGTAGGGAGATGAAACTCTCTAGAAGCTTTTTGGCCAGTTCCTGTAACTTTTCGCTCTGCTACCCCGTCCACAGGTGCCTTGAGAAGCAATGGCCACAGTGGCTCTTCTGAACTTACCACCATCTCACCGCTCCTTCCCTTCCAGCACAACAGCCGCTTTCTGGTGGACAAACGCCCTCGTCATGCACGTCACCCGGCCAAAATCTGCCAAGGGACGCACGAGGCCAAGGTTCAGTTGCTCTCAGAGCGTGGAAGCTTGTCCTTACCGAGTGCCACCTCCCCCACCACCAGCAGCTCCCCATGAATTAGCGAACAGCCGGAGAGAATCGTCCACAAAACGGGGATTCCTGGCCAGCCGGGTGTTTCCGGAGGAAATCCCAGGGCTCCTGCAGCAGGTGCCTTTGCGGAGCTGCTCTTCCCTCAACAAGTACAGGGTGCTCCCCTCCATCGGCTGCAGAGGCGTGGGGAGTGGCGCCGTGGAAGCCATAGCTGAACAGATTGACCGGCTGAAAGTGAGTTCGGGGCAGGAGGACGCTCCAAAAGTCAAAACTCTTTCTGGAGAACAAGGATCTGCCAGCGTGATGTCAGAAATCGATGGCCCTGATGAAGAAGGCTCACGTGCACAGTGTCCCCTTGCAAATCCAGGAAGGAAAATGAGACAAGTGAGCCCTTCGATGTCGGCTTTGAGTTTGGAAGAGCCGCTGAAAAAAGAGTCATGCTTGTTGCTCGCTATTCGATCTCCCTGCAGTCAGAGATTTGAACATCATTTCAAGCCCACTGACAGTCTCCAGACTGTCCTTGCCGTGGCGGAACAGAAAACGGCGGCCAAATACAAATGCTGCAGCGTGGAAACGATGGAGGTGCCCCGAAGGAGTTTCTCTGACCTTACCAGGTCCCTCCACGACTGTGGGATTCTCCACAAATCCGTGCTGTGCATCCAACAGAAACAGCAGCACGATGCCGATCTTTAGGCACATGGAGACGCCTCCATGCCGCTCTGGGCCGTTCCGCTCAGTAGGATGTATTCCTTCTTCTAAAAACCTGAAATTCTGATGTTTTCTGGGCTGACTTCGCCTTGCCATCTTCCAAAAACTCCCTGTGAAGCAGATTTGTGTATATGTGTTGAAATAGTGTTTCAGGTCTTTATACCTGCGACAGAAACTGCATCTTTTTTCACATGTGCCATCACAAAATGTTCCCTGAGCGCCACCAACCTTTGGCCTTTTTTAAAAATTTTTTGAAAATTGCTGATTTTCTTCTTTGAAAACTGAAGTTGCCGAGACTTCTTGCCTTGTCCTTGTCTGTATTTCATGGAGGTGCCACTTCCCAGAGCAAATCCAGATGCAGAGGCACCTTTTGGGATGGTAGAAAGGGAACTGTTCTACTCTGGAGGAGCATCTTCAGTAGGTCATCAACATCCTAAAGCATCTTCTTCTCGAGAGTGACTGAAAAGGAGATGAAACCCCCAAAATATCTAGAAATAAGAGTAATAACACATTAATGGATTACTGTGAAGTATTAAATTGTAAAATCGATGGTAATAGAGCTGTGATGGCTCAGCTCTTTCTGGAATAACCTCAGCACAGCTTTTAAGCATGACTACATCATCTTTTTAAGAACAAATAGTTCTTATTTTGGCTGTGTTGGTGAGCAGCAGGATTTTCTGCTTAGTTTTCTTTCTTTCATTCAGCTCGTGTGATCCATAGGTAAGAATAGATGGATAGTTAAGACAGGATGTTACAAAATATTTCCATTTAACACCTTTACACTGAAATGAGTTAGTCCAAGAAAGCAAGTGTAAATAGGGAAAAAAAATTAATTGGATTTGACTGAGGAATTGGCTCAGGCAGTAAACCATATTTTACTAAACCATCATTCAAAAATGGCTGGTTAGGGGCAGGTTTTTGATAAATACAATGTGCTTGTGCTAAAAAAAAAAATCTAGGTTTCTAATGGGGATTCTTCTGGTTCAAAGGCAGTAAGTCAATCTGGTCAAAAAATGCAACACTTGCCACAGAGCTGAGCTAGTGTTAATAATTTTGAGTTAAACCCAAGCGTATTTTAACCTCAGTTTAACTGCCAAACCAAGTCAGACCAGTATAAAACCGGTGCCGGCGCTGATGGAGAGCGCAGTATCTCCTTCTACAGCAAGTGTTCAGCGTCCAGTGGCTTCAGAAAAACTGTCCCTGATGAAATCTCGTTACCTCCTGCTGCAGGTGATGGTACTTGCACGTCTTCAGGGAGACCAGGACACCAGAAAATATGGGTGTTTTTAATCAAACCTCGCTGGGAGCAAAGTATTTCACTTCGTTTCAGGAACAGGAACTGTTTTCTGTGTTTCATTCAGTGTTAAGTGGTTAATTCCCTTCAGATTTTGTGTGTACTGTGTTACTTCGCCATTTCTGAGTGTTTTCCTCCTGTGTGGTAGCACAACCAATAAAAAACCTTTTAGGCCAAAACTTGAACTTCAAATGATTTCTGTGAACTGGAGGCTTGGCTGTCGCATCTCCTATTAAGTGAGAAATGCTGGTAATTGGATGGCAAATCCCTCGGGGATGGTGAGCTGCCCCCCACACCACCTTGCACGTGCCTTCCTGGAGCTTGTACCTCCATCCTGCATTCAATACAAGATTGCGACAAAACCAAAAAGCAGCTGTTTGGATCTGGGACTGCTCCCTGCTACCAACCAGATACAGCGACCACCACGCAGCTCTGAGAGTGAACAGGGGCCGATGCTTTAACAAAAACCAGAGGAATAAAAGCAACTTGGATCTCAGTGGACAGCACTTCTTGTGCTGGAGTATGTTCCTCCTGAATATCTTCATTTAAGATAAAGCTGAATGAGCCTGGTGCTCTAACAAACTCACCCAAGGCTACAGCAGCTTCAAAAATGTGCATTTTAATGATTTTCCTTGTCTGAAAACTACACCAAGTCTTGATCTAGCACACTGCAGGGAAAAAAGCTCTTTTCTCCCCATTTTTCTTCTCTTCGGAAATCTTCTGGGGACACAGGGGAGGTCTTGGCAGCAACTTTGCCCAGTCCAGCAAAATCGACACTGCGGGGAGGAAGAACAGGATTTACCTGACCTTGTTTATCGTGTAGTATCGTTTAACAAGCTGCTTTGGGGGAAGCTTTTAAAAATTTCAGCATTAAATCAGGTGAAGTTGAGTCACGGGATGCCCTGAGAAGGTCGAAGTGGAAAACTCATCGGCACTCCAGGCTTGGAACATCCTTACCTAAGGCTTTTAAACAACAAGGTATTTAAAGGAGAAGTAAGCGGAGGCATCGTTCAGTATGTGTTCTTTATTCCAATTAAAAGTACATTAGAAACAGCACACAGGACCAGCAGCAGTTTTCATGACAATTCAACCCAATACTCTGCTGTCACGAGGTCATTCTGCTGTACTAGGAAAGTAGGTGATTGAAACAAGTCTTCCACTCGACACGCAAGCACTCACTCACCTGCCACTTTAAATAGGTTTCCAACAGAATAAAAATAGATACACCCCAGAATACAAAAAGTTTAATTTTAACAGTTTTTTTTCACTAAAGCCTTTATACAAATTGATAAAAGGGTGCACAATTTCCTAAAATTTTAGGTACATTTTAAATGAGCCTTTTTTTACTTGGTAAAAGGATCCATGTTCCTGTCTTTGAACAGAATATGATGGCCAAAATTGCAAAGAAAATTTCCTAGTTAAATTTACAATTTATACATTTGTTTTGAAGTGATTCCTGCACTGAGTAGCAAGCCAATGGCTGCTCACGCGTGTCCCGTTTTTTATTTTCCCCAAAGAAGAACTGTGCACCCTAAAGATCTAGTTCAGGAGCCTCCTTTCCTCCTGGAAACCGGGCTGGGGGGAACAACCCGCAGGCTTTCAGCTGTGCGCACGAGAATGGTCCCAACCCAACCAAAAACCCGAGCACAGAATTAAGCAAATCCTTCCTCCTCCGGCAAGGATCGCCCTGGGGCGAGGGACCGCCGACCTGTTTTGTACGATGAGCACGATGGAAGTGGAGCGCTTCCCGTCTGCAATTTGGCTGAGCAATCTGAACTCAAAACTCTGGTACTGAAACATAATGTAACAGGTAAATTTGGTGTTCTAAAAGTTGTGGGTTTATTTTCTTTTTTTTTTTTTTTTTGGTCAATACAAGCTATCATGATTTTGATTTCTTTTACTCATCGGTGAAGCCCAGCAGCTCTGGACGTTATTCACACTGAGCTTCACAGCAGCATCTTAGAACTGGCAGCACCTGCCTAAAGGTGACCGACCCCCACTCCAACGGTCATTCGATGGAGGCGAATTTATTCCAAAAATTAATTAGTACAGTTCCCTTCACACTTCCCCTCCCTCCCCACCTACCTAAACCCTGGCGACGGTAAAGGCTTCAGATGAATTTCTAGAGCACATCAGCACCGCACCGCGTTACGTACAGCGGCCTTTCTAATAAATCAAGGATAAATTAAAAGAAAATCCTGCCCAGCAAAAGCAACACGGCACCTGTGAGTATGAGCTACTGGAGACATCCTCGGGACAATTTACGTAAGGAAAAGCAGGGGAAATCCATCAGGAAGCCAGAAATGAGGCTTAGAGAGCTCAGGGGAGCGCCAGAGAGAATGACATCCTATTTTGTACAAGTTGAGTTTTTAGCCAAAAAACAGCTGCCTTGTTTTGTTGTGGTTTTTTTTTTTTTTCTTATCTCCATCATATATTTGGCTGTTGAATTTTAACTGATCAGGTTCATGCTGAACTTTATTCCAATTAAAGGCAATAAAGCTTTTCATTTAAAAAATTTGTTTCAGGTAATCCCACATTGCCCATTTTTTGGCAAGTGGATTTCTCAGAATTCAAAAGAACTTCCCGTTTTAAGGCTAAACTAAGAAATGTTAAAAGCTTCTGTAAACATTTCCTCTTCCTCCCCATAGTTGCACAATTTGAAGTCCGACTGCAATTTTGTTTTTTTTTTTTTAAATGAGGTAATTTTTGTGTACTTGTATCTTAAAGAGTCCTTTTCGGGACTAGCCGCAAGGCGTGCCAATCTGAACGTGGATCCAATTGTAGTGGGAGAGCTTCCACAGCAGGGGACACACCAGTTCCAGCAGCTGTGCTTCAGTTAGTTATCTTCTCTATTTCATCCAAGTCATCAGTATCCAGTTTGTTTATCTTTTTGTCTGGGAAAAGATGAGAAAATAAGATTTCATAACACAGAGAAGGGAAAGCTGCTCTTTTTAGCTGGTCTTGAGTTCAGGTTTATCTGTGAAATGTTCTGTCAAGTTTTAAAACTACAACATAATTTTTTTTTTCTTTTATCAAAGGCCCATCCGGTTATTCGAATCTTACCCATTATTCGAATCTTACCCATCTCTGAAACATCCATTTTAAGGACTATCCATCAAATAAACTACTTATTTCCACACCTACTATATGTCACAGTTCACAAACCCAAGTGACACGACACAAAAAGCTGATGTGCTCCTCTGCGATCAGTTTAAGGTGCAATAACGATCCGCTCAGTATACAGCTTGGCAAAATTCTGCAGAAATAACATCTAATTTTAGAAAAATAAGAAAGTCTGAGGGTACGTACTGAAATGTTCCTGGATTCTGTTGAGAATATTCATGCTGTGCTTGCTGTCCACCATGTTAATCGCCAGCCCTCGCTTCCCAAAGCGACCCGTGCGCCCGATCCGGTGCAGATAAGTCTCGTTATCTGGATTTCCATCTTTATCCACAGGAAGGTCAAAATTGATAACAACAGAGACTTGCTCTACGTCGATCCCTGATTAAAAAAAAGCATCAGATGACACAACTACAGTTAAACCAAGTACTTAACTGTTCTAGGATGTCAAATTGCAACACAAATTCCTACTGGAGTTCACTGTTTTTCAGATTTCTGTATTTCAGAACATGTTTATTTTAAAATAAACACTGAGGGTCAGCAGTACAAGCCAGGCTCGGTGCCAGAGGCATAAAATTCTCCCAGGATGGACTTTTGCATTTCAAGCTGCAGGAGGCCCACAAGGAATTAATTCCGTTTGCCCACAGGCACCTTTAGATGCACAGACACAGTCAGAAATGACTTTAAAACCCCTAATTTGTCCAGATTGGAACACTTGAGGATGTAAATTCTTTCAGCAAATGGTGTATTATTGTAGGAATTGCTGCTTCGGCCCCGCTCTGCCGTGTCCTACCTCTGGCACAGACGTTTGTGGTCACCAGCACCTTTTCTTTGCCCTCTCGGAAACGCTCGATCACAGCAGCTCTCTGTTCCACCATCATCTCCCCGCTGAGCAATGCCACCTGATGGCCTTCCTTGGAGAGCTCCGCCGCCAGCCAGCCCGCCGTCTTCCGGGTCTAAAATGCAAAGCCAGGCTTGTGGAGAAAGGTTTAACGGTGTAAAGCGGGAACAAACCTCTCTGGGGTCGGCTGGAAGCTTGCGCGGCTGCTCAGGTTTTATATCTCAAAAGGAAACGGCTCCTAAGAGCTGCGCCCACCCCTGTTCCGCTAAAAACTGTGCTCCCAGCTCTCATATCAGAAATAGAAAAATGTGCATCTGCCACCACGGGAACCCGTAAAAAAAGAATGTGTTTTCTTGGTGCTCAGCTTTCACTCTATGAGGGATTACACACATACATTAAAATTCAAGAGCATTGTCAAGAAAATAAAAGTACTCAGGTTGGAAAATGGCAGGGTTAGAGCTGAATGTCGTCGTGAAATCCAAGAGAGGCTCTACATAGTCTTGGTTTAAACAGCTGCCAATTATGATCATTTCCTGAGCTCCAATTATGTCTGATATTATTACATCTCGAGACAGTGTAAAAGCAGAACAGTGCAGCACAATCCAAATACAGGTTTTATCTTGTCTGAGCTAGCTTTGCGTGGCTGTTCTGGTGCTGTCAGCACTGGGGTTTCTTTTTATTATGAGTTATGGTGGCTTCCAGAAAAAAAAGCAGTTCCAGTATGATTCACAGCGAGATCCCAAAGGTTTATTACCAATTACTTGAGGGAAATGGAGTCCCAGGAAAAATAACGTATTGGCTGCAGAATGACAAGACTTTCTCATCCCTCATTCTGCCCTATTTTTTATCCATTTTCCAGCCTCAGGGTTTTGGTGGTATTTTTTTTTGGTTTTTTTTGGTTTTTTTCAGTAGTTCTGAGTAACACTTTGGTTTTGGAAAACTGTGCATTACTCTGATCTTTGCTTCAGAGGACTTCAAAGATAAAAATTACCTGGATGCACAAACCCAGAAAAACGAACTAGCTGGTGCTATTGTGACTCTCGAGATTTCACTCAAAGAGGGAGCCAGAAAAGCCAAAGAAAAGGACAATTCCTGTTCTCAGTTTCTTTCTGAAAAGCACGCCTGCCAGGTTTTTAGCACCAGCAGACACTAACGGGGTCATTGGGACTAACGTTCCCCGAAAGGACTCACGTGGCAGAAGATCATGGCCTGGGCAATGGTGATTGCACCGTAGATGTTACAGAGAGCCTGGAACTTCTCGTCTCTGTTATTGCACAGAACATAATACTGCTTAATTGTGTCCAGCGTCTCCTCCTCTCGCTTCAGTTTGATAATGTTTGGGTCAGGAACAACTTTTTGAGCAAACTTCCACACAGAATCCTCAAAAGTGGCTGAAAACAGAAGCATCTGGCAGTCCCTGGGGAGCATTCTGCAAGAGAGAGAGCAAAATGGGCAGGGTTCCCATGCAACGCCGTCACCCCGATATCCCAATGGGATTAAATGCTACGGGCAAAGCAGAACAATAACCTCAAAACCAGTTATTTCAGTGGCTGGAAAGACTAACGCTAATCTGAACAACACCTGATCGTTCCCCCATGGACCACTGGCATCCAGCCTTGCATTCTAAAAAATGAATAAACCCTGCTCCAGGGACAGGCTTTTTATTCCGTAAGAAAATGAAACTGCTTGTCATCCCCTGACATTCGACTTCTACTAACCCTCTGGATTAGAGCTAAATATATCATTTTAATCTTGTTGCTTTATCGGTGAAGACACCGGTCAAGAATCTAGCCCTGCTGTCCCTACGTTATGAAATAGCTATAACTGAAAGAAACAAAAATCACCTCAGGCAGTGTACGCAGAGTCCTTACCTTTGAATGCGGATGCTCTGGTCCTGATGGCCCTGGGTTGCTATCATCACATCAGCCTCGTCCAAAACAAACACTTTGATTTTCTTGGGATCTATGAATTTCAGTTTGGAACACCAGTCCAGCACAGTGCCGGGTGTGCCGATTACGATCTGCTCAGAGATTTTCTGACCTCTCTCCACTGCCGGGACAGAAAGGAAAGTTTTCCTAAGATGGCTGAGCAGACGCTGAAATGCACTGCCCCTCTCCAAACCAGCCTATTTCACCATCTGATTGTTCGTTTTCTGTATTGTACCCAAAGAACATCGTTGTCTCATTTATCAGCAGCGTTTCACTTTACTCACATTTATTGCCTCGGACAGCATAGGCAAGTTTCAGCTCCGGATAAAACTTTCCCATTTGTTCAATCACTTTTCCTGTTTGAAGTGCCAGCTCGTAGGTTGGGGAAAGGCACAAACACTGGAGGGACAGAGGGATAACGCGTTTGACATGACCAACAAGAGATAGGAACAGCATTTTTAAAGGGAAGAATTGTAGCCTTAATAACACTGCTCAAACATCTCAGAGGGAAATCGGGTTACAAAAGTCCCTTTCTGGGCATTCTCTGCTCTGTCATCACTGATAATTTCCATCGCAAATTCCACTTACTTAACCCCGTTCAGCCCGCAATATTTCTTGATTTAATTGCTCCTAGAATGATATCCCCCCCATTCACTCCTCACAGTGCAATGGCATCCTGAGTGACGCAAGGGAGGGACTGAATAGAACAAGTTGTGACCAAATTCCACGTCTTTTGCATTAAAGGCACTTTATATAAACGGCATCACAGAGATGAGTTCATCAAGCTCCAAATTCAGTATTGAAGGTCTCGAGAGAAGCCCAGCCCAGCTCTGCACCACCACAAAACCCCCCAAAACCAGTCGCAGCCCAGAAACTTTACCTGTGGATACTTGTTCCCAGGTTCAACACGACTGAGCATGGCCAGGACAAAGGCAGCTGTCTTGCCAGTACCGGACTGAGATTGCGCGATCAGGTTCTGTGGGCTGCAGAACACATACCAGACGTGAGCTCAACCAGACAAACCACCTGGACAGTGTGTTCATGGGGTTGAAAGATAAAGAAAACGCCGCGAAAGGCATTTTAATACCTTTTAGATTTACCACCGCTCCGGACTGGTGCCTAATGGGGCAGAAGTTAGTTTCCACCCTCTACCAACTCTCTCTTTCAGCTTGATGATGGAGAATTGGAAGACAAACTGCAATTATCTGGTGGTACTTTTCCATTTTGCACATCTCCCCCTCGTGTCTTAACATTTCCCAGCCACGCAGGCACCGCAGCATCTCAGCTGCTCCCACAACGCCAAGATTTCTGGAGCTATGTGCCATTGCAGCCTTATTATTTTTCCCTACACCGACGAGGAAAATGGGATTCACCCCTGCCGAACACCACGGTGCTGCGTGTTCAGTGCCAGCCCTAGGAAAAGGACAAATCCAGGACTGCTGTCACATAGTTTGTGACAACAGAAACACCGGGACATGGCAACACTTTCACCCCATCGCCATCCTCCCCACAAAGCTCAGTAATAGCACATTGAATCTTTCAAATCCTTCCTGTGCTGGGAGTAGGAATTATGTGTACATACGGTTCAGCAAGCATCATGGGCAGGGCGTTCTCTTGTATTTTAGACGGTCTGTTGAAGCCCATGGCATAGACTCCTTGCAGGAGCTGTGGTTTCCTGAAAACAGAAGAGTTCTCATACCGTGACCTATTAAACTACATTTGGTTTTCATTTTCCTACAAAAAGCTGAGAAAAACCCTTGCAAGCAGACCTAGAGCTGCCTCTTTCTAATCACACCGGTGAAGTTGACTACGATCGGTGCCTGGAAGCTACAAGTGACAGCAGAAAAGAAGTTTGCAAAAACCCCTCAGTTTGGTAAATCAGCCTTTCACATGGAAAATCGGCTGTCACAGCTCTGAGGCAAGTCCTGGGTTCTTGTTCTGAAGCAGCTTTTCAGACAATTCCGGGAATCTCAGAGCAGGGAACATTAATCCCGTCCTTTAGGTCAATCCCTTTTCCTCAGCCATGCCTCATCTCAGCGCCAAAATTATCACTCCTTGAAGACTCAAATACAGGACCAAGCAACCTCAGTAGAGGAGGAACAGAATGAAGTTTAATATCGTGGAATCATTGCAAAGATTTCAGTAAGTCATGCTGGATTCTGTAAGACAAACTGACATCTTAACACCAGAGCGATCTTGTCTTAGTGCACAAAACCGGTAAATGAGTGATAAGCTTAGTTCACCGGGACTACACCCATGGTTATAACCCAGCGCTCAAACCGACGTGTGTCCTCAAACGCTTTTTCTCAAGGGAGCTTCCTCGTCTCAGCAGACACTTGTGTAGACAAGGAGATCCAAGAACAACCTAAAATTCAGGTTATGGTGCCAGCAAACTCTTAGCCGATGACCTCCCAGCGCTCACTGGAGTGCTCTCAGTGCTGCTCAGTAAGGGCTTTCCTTTCAACGCACATTATAGGTTTCCTGCCCACCATTTTTCACTGTTAAGAACTTCCTATTCAGCCCAATGTGCTTTTTAAAAATCGTACATTACTTTCAGACGATGGCCGGAACAAAAGCTCTTTGAAAACGTAACCTTGTGCTGCTCAGAAGCAAGGACATACAAAGCCTAATGCTGCCCTAACGCTGCAACAGTTGCCAAGGATACACCAAGTCATAACAACAAAATGAAGACTCAATTAGTCTGCCTGCCCCCATCATTAACTCACTGAGACTATTTGGCTTTTGAAAGATGGGAATTAGTCTAACAGGCACTACAGGACCTCAGGTTGGTTATTTTTTTTTGGTAGACATTCAACCACTACCATTAACAAAGTGAAACGACATCCTGACATTTCACGGCTCCCGCTTCCCCATGGAGCTTGCAAAAGAGCAACAAAACCGAGATCATCAATATAACCAACAACAATCCCAACAGCACAGGCTCTTCAGCACATAAATATATATATATATATATATATATATATATATATATAAAAATCTGTCATGCCTTAAATACAGCTATCATCACTCAAAAGGTCCACCGGTAAAGGTATTCAATAGGAAGGGTCAGAAAATACCAACACTAGTAGTACATAAATCCAGTATCGCTGGCAGAGAAGAGATAACCTTTTCCCTTCGGACTATTCCCTGCTGTTGGACCTCCACAAATAATCCTCAGAGAAGAGGAACAGAAGCTGGTTGTGTTCATTACTTCTGCCAGTAAAACAAATCTCGTGTTTTCCAAAACACCGCCGTGCTGCTGGAACACCTGCTCGAGCCTCCCGCGTTTGCTGGAGAACCGCTGGCAAAATTACCATGCCTCCGACACAGAAAAGGTCTTGCTTTTACCACACACGAGCCTCACTGTACATTTGAAGACCAAAAGCCATACATTAAAATTCAGAATAGTGTTGCCAGAGCTGATTCTAGAAAGCGGTGCTAGCTCTACACAGACCAGGAATTAAAACAAATTGTTTCAGGGGGAAACCTTCACATAACACCAAGATAAAATAATTCCCCTTGCATTTAAATCATACAATAAATTATATGCTAATTTATTAATGATAAATTTGCAGTAACTTGAAACAGAACCCTGTGCACTTTTAAGCGTTATCATCTATGCAACCAGGAAATGTAACAGGACTTACAGTCGCAGCTCCTCAAAAGACTTCACGGAGTAGAGAGGGGACGTGGGATCCCTCTGCAGCACCTCCACTTGATTCGTCGTGTCCACCAAGTTACTGCGGATCAGCTTGTTCAGCAAGGACTGGGCAGCTCTGTCCTCTGTGGAAAAAGGAGGGAAGAAAAAAAAAAAAAAAGAAATAAAATCACAGCCTGTGTCAGGTGTTGCTCCCACTGAAATGCTGCATGACTGAGCCAGTCAAAGAGGATGAGATGCATCAAAATATTGAATTCTCTATTAGAAAGCAATGGCATCAACAAGCCAAAGCTTCCTGAGCGAGACATCTGTCAGGATATCCCAGAGATTCATGTTTCATATCCAGCAAGACAAACCAAAGCAAGCAAGACCTTAACAGATACAGAACTCTGCTTATTTAAAATATTATAGCTTAGCATCTGCCTGGCAGGTGGGACAGGGTTAAAAACCTCTTAAAGCCTCACTATTATCTGACATGTGGGCAGCCACCTTTTTGTTTGTTTGTTTTCTTTTTAAGGGAAGTTTGAGGACAAACAGTACTTTGAGAGATCCCAGGGCTGAAACACAGCAAGGGCTGAGGATCAGCAAGATCAAACCAGTTTAAACTGCTGCGCTTTGGGGTCTTACTAATAAATCTGCATTCTGAAGGCACCTTCTGAAGGATTTAGAGCTGTTACCCACCTCTTAACAGCCATTTCACACAAGCAACATGTTGGTTGCTACAGTAATTCCAGCTCCAGGTTCTCCAACTGCTCCTGTATCCCATCCTGCCCTTGAGGACACTGCTATTCCCTTATTTCTCTCCACTCTAATCTATGACTCTCCCAAGTTTTTACAGGCTTTAAAAATACTATGGAGGAAGGACAATGTCTGATAATTAAGTCGTTGGGGCAGGAGACAAGATCATCCATCCCGAGACATAAGGCAGACTCGCTTAAGTACATACAAAATTAATTTTCTTCAAAACTTTTCTTGCCAAAGCGTTTTTCAAGGTGGCACTTACCCTTCTCCTCATCCTCCGTCTTCTCTACATTGTCATCCGCCTTGATGACAGCACCTTAATTAAAAACAGATGGTTTTTGGGGGGTCAGGCCTCAGAAGCAGCCCACACCCACCACATTTTACCTCTTTAATACTGTGGGAAAAGCTACAAACCAGCTCATTTTCCTGTTGAGAACAACCCTGCTCTATCACTGCACAAAACAAACCCAAGTTACCGCGTGCTCTGTCCGGCCAAATTGCAGTTTATCAACCACGCCAACAGATTTTTGCCCGCAAAGCTCCTTGAATACAGCAAAACACGACTGAAAAAAACCACGCGAGCCAGATATTTAGTCTACGCCGCTGTTTAATCTCAGCTTTATGTTTCCCTTTTCCGGAATTTCTTGCCTTATTGGGCGTTTACTTTGGCAGCAGCGCTCCAAACCCCACGGGAAAACATCGCGCCCTTTCTAGGACCATTTCAGCAGCTGTAACTCACCGTTGGCATCTGGTTTGGTTTTTTCGTCTTTCAGGTGTAAACTGCTCAACTGTAAGTGAGGAAAAACACAAAATCAGAGTAATTCAAAGGCTGCCACACCAGCATTTTACTACTGGCCGGGAAAACTGGAGCTTTCACCAAGGTTTCCAGATTTTACCACTATCGCGTAGTGAAAATCTGTGCTCTTGTTTTCAAGAGTTTTAAAACAAATACCACTTTTTCTAAGGTGTAAGGGCGACATGGAGAAGGGACTTGTTTTCTGGCCCTGCATCTCCGCTCCCTAATAGCTCTTCTGACTGGAAATGGGAGAAAAAAGTACATTCCAGGATGGAAACTGGAGCCAAGGGCTGTCCCAGGATGCGTTAGTTTTACCCCAAAAATATGACAGGGAGAGGAGCCCTGAGGGTCTTACTGCACGTCCAGGGGCTGAGTTAATGCTCTCCATGCTACAGGGCAGCACTTGAGCATCTCAGCAAAATAAGAATACCCAGCGCCTTAAAAAAAATGTAATCTTGTCACCAAAAATTGAGAGAAAAAGGCATTTTTTTTGGCCTCTGGATGAAGACTTGCATGCTCAGTGACCCCCTCTAGAGCGGGGCTGTGTCTGGATACGGGGTGAGGGGAAGGACAGGGGCCTCCCTGCCCTTTGAAGACTCAAAAAACCGAAAAGAGGCAGGAATTATTTTTTAAAAATAGGAAGAAAGGGGTTTTTTTCCTCCTAAAGGAAGACTTTAGGCCCGGGGACACCCCGAAGCGATGCTGCCAGCAGGGCCCCGGGCGAAGGGGAAGGACAGCGGCCTCCCTACCCCTTGGATGCGCCAGAAAATGGGGAGAAAAAGGGGTTTTTTTCGGCGCTCGCTGCTTCCCGCGAGGGGGCGGCGGCAGCGCAGCCCCGGGACCCCGCGCCCCAGCCCGGGCCCCCCCCGCTCCCCACTCACCGACTCGGCCGCCGCCTCCTGCTCGTCCACGGCCAGTGCCCAGGAGTCGGTGGCCATGGCCGGGCCGGGGGGTCGGTGGCACCGGGGCTCACCGGGAGCAGCCGCAATGGCGCCGGGCGCGGGGATCGCGCCTGCGCCGCCCGCAGTCACCGCCCCGGCCCGGCGGGAAGCGCGGCCGCGGGCTCGGCGTTCCGGGAGCGGGGCGTTCCGGGGCCGCGGGGAACGGGGGCACCGCGGGGTGTGTGATGGAGGGGGTCGGGCCGTCCTCCCCAGCACCAGAGGAAACGGCCTCGAGTTGCGCCAGGGGAGGTTGAGGTTGGATCTGGGGAACAATTTCTTCCCCAAAGGGCTGTGGGGCATTGGAACAGGCTGCCCAGGGCAGTGCTGGAGTCACCATCCCTGGAGGGGTTGGACAGACGGACATGAGGTTCTCAGGACATGGGGCAGTGCCAGGGCTGGGTTATGGTTGGACTCGATGGTCTCAAGGGGCTCTTCCAACCAAAATGATTCTATGATTCTACGATCCTCCCCGGCTGTTCTCATCACAGCCCTTTGCTACTTTCTCTGCTTCGATACCCACCAACCTTAGGGAAGAACCGAATTATTAACATTTGCTACGGACTTAAATTAACCATCCTTAGGAGCACGATAACTGACCTCTTCACAGCACCAAAAAACCACCACCAAAATAAATTTCCCTGCTTGGAAAAATGCTCCACGCTTTACAGAGCTTGGCTGCCTTTAGACAAGCAGTGGGGAACGGGTGGACTCGATGAGCTTGAGGGACTTTTCCAACCGATATGATTCTATGATTCTTTGATTCTATGACTCTAATTTTCACAGAAGGCAACGCAACGCCACCAAAACCCCGGCACGGACAGGTGATGCTGGCCCTGCCTCCCTCTCTCCCCAGTTACCCAGTTCCCCGGGGCTCCGGCTATCCGATGAAGACCTCAGGCTTGCGCTGGCATTGAATGTTCCCAAGCCCCTTCCCGGATCCGCTTGTTGCAGCCCGTCCAGCACCGGCGAGGGCTCGGCGTCGTGGCAGAAGGACACACAGCTGCGGTGGAGCAGGGACGGCCGCCGGGCCCTCGTCCCGGAGATCCTTGTGGCAGAGATGAGTGAGGGGGCTGCGAAGGACTGAGAGAAGAGAAAATGTGAGGGATGGAACCAGCAAGGACCTGCTCTGTCCCTGCAGATCCCGTTGGCTCCCTGCCGCTCCCAGTGTGACATACTGGGTACTTGTGCTTGGCAATGTGTGCTTGCACCTTATTGCGGCCTTTCCGTACTTAAAGAGGGCTGATAAGAAAGATGGGGACAGACTTTTTAGCGTGGCCTGTAGCGATAGGACAAGGGGTGATGGTTTTAAATTAAAGGAGGGGAGATTCAGCTGGGCATGAGGAAGAAATTGTGTGATTCTATGGTGTGGGGCCTGGACCCCTGCATGGTGTGGGGCTGTGACATTTGCGAAGGAACCGCAGCTCTTTCCGTCTCCGAAACAGAAATGTAAGTGAAAAAACAAGTTTGCAGAATGCGTCACGGAGGTGTAGAAGTGGCAGGAATGTGGAAAAGTCGTTCGTGTCCTGTCTCTTGCTAGAGGGCAGGAGCCGGCTTAGACTCTACATCAAACCTGGTCTTTAAAGCCTCTGGAACAAAGGTGAGAAGAAGGGGAAGCAGAAATGAAAGATGTGTGGGAAGAGCCTGCGGGATTTCCTCGCTGGGTTGTCGTTCCCTGCTCAGTGTCTGTGCTTCCTTGAACCTTGCATGGAAGGAACAGCCCTCGAGGAGGGTTTTAATTTGTATTTTTATTATATGCGGCAAGACTAGTAAAATGGCCAAGCCCATAGGCATCAGCCAGAAGTTCCCTTGGTGATGGTGACTTCCTCATCTCGGTACTCACCCTCCGGTTTGATGAAGACACAGAGCCACTTTCTTTGCTCCCACAGCTTGAAACTTTCCATCTGAGCTGTTATTTCTTTTTGTGCATGAGAAATCTTGTCCAGACCTCATGCAGTTTTGCTGATATTGATGCATTAACCCAGGCAGGACCAGACCCTTCACTATTGCACTTCTCTGTGATTTTTTAATGTTTTCCTTCCAACTAAAACCGGTGATGAGCAAGTATTATTGTCTGTTGCTTTCCCCCCATCCATCTAATTCCTTTTCAGAGGTGAGAGCCCCAGGTCCCTCTGCCCGTTGGGATCCCCCTCCCCAGCCACACACATGAACTTTGGCATCCGGCAGTTTTATTTGCAGAGGTGACATCACGGCTTTGGTTTTTTTTTTTTTTCCATGGCAACTCGTCGCGGCGCCCAGGAGGATGCTGAACGCAGGAGCTGAACGCGAGGGGATTTCCAATGGGAACAGAGCAGGCAGCTGAAAGCGAGTCTGAGGCATTAATTAATTAATTAGGGTAAAAATAAAAAGGAATATGAGAAGTCCCAGAGGCCGATGGGCACTTTAGCTGCAGAAAGTAAGAGATGCCCGTGCTTCCCAGTGTAATGTTTTCTTGCAGGGACACACACCTCCCGTGGGGAGATGTCATGGGGATTAGACCCATTTTAGAGGTGGGGAAATGGAGGCACAGGGAATGAGAGCTGCCCATGGTCAGGCAGCGTTGACTGGAGGCAGATCCCTCCAAACCCTCCTTCCTAATCCTCTCCCTCCGCTGCAATAATTTCTCAGGATTTTCAAGGATCTGGGGACTGTTGGAGGCACAAACGTTTTTTTTTGTGTTGCGTCTTCTGTACATGAAAAAGACTTTTCTCCCTCATAGGTGGGTTCCCAGTGTGTGTGCTCAGCCACCCGCACACGGTCCTTGATTTTGCTGGAGACTCTGCTGCTCTATAATTAAATATTCATTACTTCACAGAATAGAATCATAGAATCATTTTGGTTGGAAGAGACCCTCAAGATCATCAAGTCCAACTGTTAACCCAGCACTGTCACTAAACCATGTCCCTAAGAACATTTAATTTAAAACATGAAATAAACGTTTGGATTAATTTAACATAAAATAAATGCTTAATTCCCCTCACCAGTGGATGTTGGCTGTGCTGGAACTAAAGCTCTCCGCAGGGCAGATGTTGCACTTTGGAATTTCATTGGAATTAACAGTGGTTCTTACCCACTAAATAGGCTCTTTGTCCACACACGTCCCTGCCGAGCCGCGCATTATCTCTTTTTATCATCACCATCTCCCAACAAGGCGATTTATTTTGTTTTTCCCACAGCATTCCAGCATGAGGAAAACTGCATTTACACACAGAGATAATGAGAAGCGCTCATCGCTCTCCATCTAGCAGGAGATTTGGTTTAGGATTGGTCTCTTTTTGTTCTTTTTAAAAATTTTTATCATGCCCAAACCTCCCATTGACGCAGGCTGTGAGCAAACACAAGAGCGCTGAGCTCGTGTATTTGTGTAATATTGAAGCATGAGTGAGCTGAATAATGAGCGGGCTGGGAAGTCCTGTCCTGTGCTTGGCCACCGCCTGCTGGATGCCCTTGAACTTGTCCCTAACTCACCTGGGCAGGTCCCAGGCATGAAACAGGACTGGAAATACTCCTCTGCGGCGCCTCACTGTTTAGAGATGCTGCACACCACCGGTTATTATCAAACCCTGAGTGAATAAACCCATGAGATGGGACTTTGGTGAGCTCAAAGTCTATTTTTAGCTTGTCCTCTCCCCAAATCCGTGTCTCATTTATGTCCCTGCCGCAGCACATCTGACTTCTGAGCTGCTGCCTCCTGGGAGGAGGTGGCTCTTATTGATGGTGGGGTTCATAAAATCATAGAATCACAGAAGGGTTTGGGTTGGAGGGACCTTCCCAGCTCATCCAGCCCATGAGCAGGGACATCTGCACCAGCTCAGGTTGCTCAGAGCCCTGTCCAGCCTGGCCTGGGATGTCTCCAGGGATGGTTCATCCACCACCTCTCTGGCCAACCTAGGCCAGGCTCCCACCACCCTCAGCGGCAACAATTTCCTCCTCATGTCTGGCCTGAATCTCCCTTTTGATTTAAAACCATCACCCCTTGTCCTGTCACAGCAGACCCTGCTAAAAGGTCTGTCCCCATCTTTCTTATTGTCCCCTTTTAAGTATGGAAAGGCCACAATAAGGTCTCCCCGGAGCTTCTCTTCTCCAGCTGAACACCCCAGGCATGGCCAAGCTGGAGAGGATGTGGAGGAACAAAGACCCTTGTGAGCTGCACTTTTGAACATGACACTGATGCCCTTGGCGACGCAGCCTCACCTTCAGCACCATTTCTTCCCCCTAAAACACCTCTGGTTCGGTTCTCCCAAGGTCTCACATCTGCCTCAGCCTCCATGTCCAATCCCGCTCTGTTTTACAAATAAATACTCCGCAGCCACCAGATCTGTTGGTACGAATCCCAGGATTTTTCCTGACATATGTTATTTTCTCTGTAGGTGCCAAAAGCCATAGTAAGCAAACATTTTACCAGGCGCTGGAAACACGGGACTCGGGCTTCTCCATGGCTGACTTATTTGTCTAGCAAGAACCATAAATTCTCAAGCTTCAGGGCTTAAATCAGCCCCTGGGAGCTGGGCTTAAGGAAAAGACTCTTGACCGGGTGTCTGCTCGTGGAGTTTCTTGCCATTTCCCCTAAAGCACGTTTTTCTTGGTGAAGACACGATGTTTCATTAGGGACACCATACATCTGGTCACCCCAGTTCTCCTACGACATGGACGTATGACTTAGAGACGAGGAAGCGCAAGAAAATGCTGTGGGCTCATCTGAATGCAGACAGAAAGGGGCACATGGAGGAGATGTTTTGTCACAGAGCCCGGTGGGTGAGTTTAGGCGCTTGATCTGCCGGTGGATTTACTGGTGAGACACAAACTAGACAGATCTGCAGGTGGATCCACGTCTCTGCATAGGACGAGGTGGGGGAAAAATCCTCTGTCCTGCTGCAGATCCCTGCTGCGATGGAGAGCTTTCCCTCTCGAGGGATACGGTGATATTTTCCGTGGTAGCGAGCTGCCTGGCAGCAGCAGCACCTTTAGCACCGAATTTAGGTAGCAGCGAGGAGGAGCTTTAACCATCTGCGTGCTCTGAGCCAGGCTCTTCCTGCTGCCTCAGTTTCCCCTTTCATCTACGTGTCGTTTTTCTTGTGTATAAATGTAAACTGCTTGGGGCAGGGACCATATCCACACAAGCACATCCCATGGTGGCAGCATCGCTCCCCTTTGCCCGTGGGGAGGGTCCCCTTTAGACCTAGGGGCTTTGCGAGGAAAGGCTGGATGAGCAGAGAAGACAACAGCAAGGGGGAAAAGAGGGGAGATCTGCCCTAGGGTTGCAGAAAACCCAAATTTTGGGGCGCTTTAGGATGCTTTGCTGTTTTTAAAAGAGGAAGAGGAGGACAGAAGTGAGAGGTGATGGGTTTTCCAGCAGCTGCTGCGGAAAATCTCACTCCGGGGAGGCAAGTGATGGGTGAGAGGAGTTTGCATCCCCCTTTCTCTGCCAACTCACCCACCCCAAGGGCATCCCCTCTGCCCTGGGGGGACTTTGCCCCTCGGCCCTTCCACAGGAGCAGGAGGGGAGGAGGCGGAGGAGCCAGCGGTGTGTGTACAGGGTGATTGTCATGGTTACCTCCCTGACAAAACAAATGGCTCCACTTAATGATGGTCACCCAAACAGCTCCGCAAAGTGCGCGCTCAGCAGCGGGGAGCTGGCTGCTCGCTCCAGGAACCCAAAAATCCTCCCTGGCTCCCGGGCAGAGCTTCGGCACGGGGGGGCACGTGTTGCTGCGGCTGGGTAGGTAACCCCCTTCCCCATCCCACACCCCATGGACCACCCCAGCATCCCTGGCAGCCCCTGCATCCCTGGGAGCCCCTGCATCCCTGGCAGCCCCTGCATCCCCCGCCTGATGCAGAGGTCCCAAGGGGGGGACACAAATGCCACAGGTCGCTGAGGTGGCTGTTGTGCAGTGCTCCCCACCCCAAGCCCTGGCGCTTGCTCTCTCTCCCTCCCTCCTTTCTTTTTTTTTTTTTTCTCCTCTCTCTCCTTATCTCTGTCTCTCGGTGTCTTTCAGAGACAAAAGCAGTCTGAAGCCGCGCCTGCTGCCTTCGGGATTTCTTCTGCCCCTCCTGCCCCCCCAAAACCCAGCTGTGGGCAGTTGCAGGGACTGGCAGGAGTGGGTGAAGTTGCTCCATCCCCCCCCATCCCTTTCCTCCTCCTCTTCCTCCTCCTCTCTCTTCTTCCAGGAAAGGTAAGAAAAAAAGCAGTGGCTACTCTCCAGTTGCTCCTGCACCTTTTTCGCAGGCTGGGCTGTGTGTACTCTGCAGGGGTGTGTGTCTGTGTGTCTGTCTGTGCGTGTGTGTGTGTGTGTGTGCGGGCTGTTACTTCCCCAGGCTGTGCACAATCTCAGCACAAAGCCGCTCTGTGAAAAAAATCCTTGTCATAATATTTCTGCAGGCACAAACCCACACTTTGCAAGCTGCTGCTTCCCTGCCTTGCCTTTTTTTTTTTTTTTTCCAGCTGGATGATGAGCCCCTGAGCATCCCTCTCCTCCCAAATATTTTACAGACATTCATAGCAACTGTCTTCATCTCCCTGCAGGCAAGGGACAGGGAAAGCAAAGGACGGGGGGGACAATGCTGGGGGCGATGGGCTTTTTGCTGTCTTGAGCAGCCAGGCGGGATATCCCAGCTCTGAACAAACTGGTTTGGGGAAGGAAGGCGGACTCTGAGCCCCCCAGAAGGGTGAAAGCACCAAGGACCCGGGTTGCAATCGCTTGGCTGGGGCAGGACAGGAGAGGATGGAGAAGGGCTGTGCTCTCCTGGGTCCCCAGCGTGTCTCTGGACGTGTCCCAGGCGTGGGGTGGCTCTGTGGCAGGTTTAGCCCAGCCAAAGGGTGTCTGGGCTAGAACTTCCCTCTCTGGCTCAGCCCAGAGATCTCCCACGCAGCCCAGCAAGGCAGGGGTTAACTAAACCCTGTATCAGAAATGCTTTCTGCCCAGGGATGCGACTGACGGCTCTGGAAACATGAATTGTGGTCCTTGAGACCCAGCTCTGGGGCAAAACTGACAGTCCAAGACACCTGCCAGGGGTGTGATTGACAGTCCCCAAAATCTGGCTGTCAATCACACCTCAACCTGGTGCCGCATCGCCCTGGGAAATGGCAGCCAGGTTGCATTTTCTGGGTGCCCTCTCGGCAGGGTGCTCCCCCCAATCTCCATATCCAAGGCCTTGGGGTGCCCTTGGGGCTGCACTGTCCTGTTCCCAAAGGGACATGTCCCCCTGTCCCTTTGTCACTGTGGGGTACCCCCGTTGACCCCCACAGCGCCTCTGGGGTGAAGCACAGCAGCTGTTTTGCTGCTTTTCCCAGCAGATGGGACACCCCGCGCTTGTATTTTGAGTCGAGGGGAGGCTGGAGACAGGAAAACGTCTCCTGGAGCTTTTCACAAGAGGTTCCCGCATGGTGGATCCGCGTCTATTCCAGGACGTGCTGCCCTCAACCAGCAAATTCTCTCCTCCTTGCCCCGTGCAGGGGCTCAGAAAAGCCAGCTCGGACAGGAGAGGGCTGCGTGTGCTGTTTCAGACCCCGTTTGTTCCTATCACTTCCTAGAAATATTTTGGGGGGTCAATCCCAGTCCCCCGGTGAGGCTTGAGCCCTGTGTTTGGGAGAGAGGGGCTGGAGGGGTCCCGCTTGTCTTAGGTGTGACCTGTGGCTGATGTGGGGTGAAGTCGTGGGGTCCCCCAGCAGCTGAGCCAAGCTGCCCCTGTGAACTGGAGGGAAACACCAAAGTGTGGCTCTACCTGAGAGCCCCAAAAGCTTTTCGGGAAGCGCAGGGCTTCTCCTGTCTTGGTTCTACAAACAGATGGGAATTTGCTTCCCCATGTAGGCAGCCGAGCAGCTTCTAGAGATGCAGATGAAGGGGTTTGGGGTGACAGTTCAGAGAAGGGAACGGAGCTGGTGAGGGGCTGGAGCACAAGTGTGATGGGAGCGGCTGAGGGAGCTGGGGGTTCAGCTGGAGAACAGGAGCTGAGGGGAGACCTGATCTCTGACCTGCCTGAAAGGAGCTTGGAGCCAGGGGGGGTCGGGCTCTGCTCCCCAGGAACAAGCGCCAGGACCAGAGGAAACGGCCTCAAGTTGCGCCAGGGGAGGTGGAGGTTGGATCTGGGGAACAATTTCTTCCCCAAAGGGCTGTGGGGCATTGGAACAGGCTGCCCAGGGCAGTGCTGGAGTCACCATCCCGGGAGGGGTTGGACAGACGGACATGAGGTTCCCAGGGACATGGGGCAGTGCCAGGGGTGGGGAATGGTCAGACTCAGTGATCTCGAGGGGCTTTTCCAACCAAAATGAGTCTGCGATTCTATCACAGGCACCCTGCCACCAGCCGGGGTGGTCTGTCTGTCCAGGTCTGTACATCTGTCCGTCCCCGCCAGGCATGCCGGCTGTAATCATCCTGGCGAGCCACTGGATGTCAGTGTTGATTGATACAGATGAAGTGGAAGGAATATTTTTACCCAGCTGCTGAAAAATCGAGTCACCTTCCGAGCAGTGCGGCTGTGACCCAGGTCTGGCTTGGACCTGGAGGTGACATTTCCCAGGGAACCCAGCTGGGGCTGGTGAGAGGTTACAGCAGGGGGGTGCAGCGATTCGGCAGCCCAAAAATGCCTCTGTCACAACTTGTGGCACCAGCGTTAGTTTTCACACAGCTGCATTTGTGTTTGGGGGGCAAAAAGCAACCGGGGGTGCCAATGGACACCGGGGCCAGGTGGGGCTGTGCTGTGGTTTTATCCCAGCTGCCAAGTCTGATTTGGGTCTTACTGGCCCATTGTTGGCTGTGGGTGCCCAGGCTACTGTGATGGTGACACTACTGGGACCCCAACCTGCTTTTGGGAGCTGGGCAGAAGCCAGGCTGTGTGCTCATGTCATGATTTGCTCTGTTCAATGCATGAAAATACACCTTAGAAGAGCATTATTCTGCCTCTGCCTTTACTACACATGCTTGAAAAGCAGATTTTTTGAAGGCACATCAGTGCTTTGAGATGCAGACAGGCACCCAGGCAGTCCTATGCAGCTCTTCAGGCATCACACCCTCTTTTCAGGCACAAACTCCCCCTTTTCCAACCCAATTCTTTAAAATCCAGCCCCAACCTGTGTGTTGGGGCAGGTGGAGCAGCCGGTGCGAGCTCCAGGTGAGCCTGTGTGTTGCAGTGGGTCTGTGCTTCAAAGCAGAGCTCTGTACATCACCAGGACCGTCCGCAGACATGGGTGCAGTATCAGTAAATCCTGCACAGAATTTGGCTGGGGGTATAACCTGGAGTGGGACGAGCACGTTTCCAGTGTCATTCTCTCCTCTGTGGCCGTGAAGAGGAGTAAATTGTCAAGGAAAGAGTGTTTACAATGCAAGGGGAAAAAAAAAAAGAAAAATATAGTAGTATCCCGGTGTGGTCCCCAATTTCCGTCCCCAGCCCTGAGCTACTCCCTGACTGGTGGGATTAGGGACATGGGGTGTTTTCGGTGGTGCAGAAAGCTGAAGGAATGGTTTCCCTTTCTCCTCCTGGGATGCCCAACGCAGCATCAGGCCATGGGTCAGGAGGCACCTGGCCAGGTCCGTGGGATGTCCCCACACCTGTGGGGCACGTTTGGTGGCAGTACGGGGACACACTGAGGAGGGGGTGGATGCAGGGATGTCCTGCAGTACAGGGACATGCTGAGGACGGGGTGGATGTATGGATGTCCTGTGCGCAGTGATGCTGCTGGTAATTTTGGGGATGCGGAGTCCCGTCCGTTCCCGTCCTGAGGGTCCAAGCCTGTGACCTGGACAGAGATCGGGTGCAGGTCCCGGAGCAGCAAAGGCAGGATGGGGAGATGCTGGGGAGGCTGGTGCGGGCTCCTGGGGGGCACAGGACAGAGATGCCAGCTCTACCCTTGCTCTCATCCCCTTTCCACGCTGCAGTCACTTGATGGCGTTGCTGACACGATCTGCACGGAGCAGCAAAGGGAGAAAGCAGTGAGGAAGAACCCGCCCAGTCCTCCCAGTCCTTGCAGGATGGTTTTTGCAGCTGGTGTAGCAGGCAGGGCTGGTGCAGGGCTCCTCCAAGCTGCAGGAGAGGTGCAACTCTGCTGCTTTGCTTCATAGAGCACATGGCTCGGGGCTCTGCATCCCACCCAGGGTCCCTTAACGCTTGTGCTGGGCTAGGGGATGAAGAAATCCTGTGGGAAGCACGTCCTGAGCTGCTGTGTGGGCGAGGAGAGGGGCTGGGATCCCAACTGTGGCTCTGCCATCAGTCACCAAGTGAGCTGCCAGGCCAAAGTCACACTCCTGGAGCTCCAAATCACCTCTCAGACAGCCCCATAATGAATTCCCCCTTGCGCCTAGCTGGTAGAGAGCATCCTCCCCTTGTTATTTCTTGCTTGCTTTCTTCTCTAAGTCAAAATAATCTCCCCCTCCTTCTTCCCCCGCCTAGCATTTAATCACTTCCCGATATCTTGACGGCCTCTGCCATGTTTCCGCAGCGAGACAACCTTCATTATCTCTCCCCGGAGCAGGTGAACTCTTGCCAGCTGCTGACTTTACAAGCCCCGTTAGCATGGCTCCGGGCATCCCGTGCCAGAGCAGCTGAGCTGGAAATGCTCCTGCACCTCCTGAGCATCCCCCGATACCCCTGGGCAGCTCCTGGCACGAGCATCCTTTGCAGGGGAAGGAGAGGATTAAATCAGGTCGTTGGCTGGGAATCGAGAGTGTGCCTTGAGTTACAGCCCTCCATCTTCTCCTTCGCTGTTTCATTTGCTCAGGTGCCCTGGCTGCTCTCCCTTGTTCTCTCTTTTTCCTTCCTTAGCCCCGTTTTCCTGCCCGTACGCCCAGCGAGCTCATGGCCTTGATGTCTGCCGTTCGCATCTTCCATGGCATTTGCATATAAAGGTGGTTTTAATAGGGTAGGACAGCTAGGGAATGAGAAACTGATATATTTCACTGCTGCTGGCTCCTCCTGGGCCTTGTAAATCACTGCATAAAGCATTACAGAGCCAGGCAGGGAGAACTGCTGCCTAGCAACTTCTCCTGCTGCCCCAGGGGAGCTGGATGTGGCCCCAGAACCACCTGAAAGGTCTCCTTTGAAAGCCCAGGTCTGGCGGGAGATGAGCTGGAACAGAAGAAAACCTGCTCGGGGGGAAAGAGTTGCAATGTAATTGGCAGAAGTAGCCGCTTTTTGCATCTGAATGTCTCGGTGAAGGGAAGGGAGGGATGAGTCAGCCTTTGGGGAAGGGATCTGGAGATGCAAGGCAGAGCCATGCCACCACCCCGAAATGCAGCAAGGAAAACTCTCAGGGTCATAGTCTTATCCTGGAGAAAGTTGTCGATTTGGAGGACAATGAGATGCAGGAGAGCCAAAAAAACGCCATTAACCCATTCTGCCCAGGTTCAAGCAGTTGGTGGGTGTGGGAGCTGATGGGATGTGGGATCCACCACGGCAACATGGACCTCTGGGGCTGCCTGTCCCAGCCAGGCAGCTTTAATCTGAGCCCCCTCCCAAGTGCTGGAGGGGATCTGGGGCAAGTGTTTGCCTTGTATCTTCCCACCAGGGTCTGCTCTCCATCCCCATTTCCACCAGTGGAGCCACCAAGCCCAGGTCTCCTCCCATCCTGGGTTGGTCACCGCTCTGTCTTCAGGGCTGCAGGAGCCAAAATGAATTGGCAGGGACACACAAGCATTTTGGGGTCTCCTCATTCATTCTCACCCTTGCACCTCTCCCCAGCTCTCTGCAGGTGACCCCCCCGTCACCGACAGGCTCCCAGGAAGATGCCAGGGCTGATTAACCGGACAACCCGCTCCCCGCTCCCACTCACCGCGTCGGAGGTGACGTCGTGCGTCAGCGGCTATGCCTTTGGGATGACAGCGTCCCTCACCTACCGCAACCCAGAAACCCAGGCTGTTGAAGGCAAGTTCCAAGCAGTGAAGTTCCAAATGCCAGAGCTACTATGGGAGCTTTAGTGCCAGGGATATCGTAGAATCATACAAGTTTTGGTTGGAAAAGACCTTCACTGAATTCAACTACTAACCCAACACTGCCAACTCCACCTATACACCATGTCCCTAAGAACCTCATCTACATAGAATCACAGACTTGTTTGGGTTGAAGGGCCCTCCCCAGCTCCCCCAGTGCCCCCCCTGCCATGAGCAGGGACATCTGCACCAGCTCAGGTTGCTCAGAGCCCCGTCCAGCCTGGCCTGGGATGTCTCCAGGGATGGTTCAGCCACCACCTCTCTGGCCAACCTGGGCCAGGCTCTCACTACCCTCAGGGCCAACAATTTCTTCCTCATGTCCGGCCTGAATATCCCCTCCTTTATTTTAAAACCATCACCCTTTGTTCTATCGCAACAGGCCCTGCTAAAATCTGTCCCCATCTTTCTTATTGGCCCCTTTAGATGCTTGTGGGAAGAGCAGCCAAGGGCATCGTGTCCTCAATTGTACCCTTCACAGTCCAAGACTACAATTTTTTAAGCGTGAAAAATCCCAGGAGCATGCAGGGAAGAGCCAAGAGGGATCTGTCCCGCTGTGGTCCTGGCTGGTGGGTCTGGACAAGTGCTCATTTTTGGTAAAAACCCTTCTGCTGGCAGGACTCTTTGTGTACCCCTTGGATGAGTGCACCGCCGTGGTGGGGTTCGAGGCGGCCGTGTCGCGACGTGCCGTGACAGTGCAGATCAAAGACAAAGCCAAGATAGATGAGACGTATTTTGACGGCTGCGGCCTCCCCGATGGAAGAGCTCGCGATGGAAGCGGTGAGGGGGTCAGGGGCATTTTTGGGGATGAAAACCAGGGGAAGAGGGATGGGGGGGTGGCAGGAGGTGGCAGGGGGTGACATATGCCATGGCATGGAGGGGGCTCCTTGTGAAAGTCTGAGCCTTGGGTTGTGGTGCTCGTGTCCTTTCAGGTTCTGCCAAAAGTGGTAGTTAAGTCTGTTTTGGAAAATGCTGTTTCTTCTGGACAAGCGAAGGAGTGGTGCAGGGGGCTGGGGGTCTTTAGAGAAGTGCTGATGTGTGCAGGAAGGGCTGGGTTGGTCATTTGGTCCATGGCTGAGGTGGTCACGGGATGCCCAGGACAGAGCATTGTCCATGGTTATGAACCTGCATCTCCCTGGTGTGGTCCTCTCTCTGTACAGGAAGGATCATGATGGATGAGGACTTGGAGAGGATTGTTTTTGTAGCTAACCTGGGCACGATTCCTCCCCTGGAAAGCGTCTCCATCTTCATCAGCACCTCCTCTGAGCTGCAGACACTGCCCAGCGGGGCCGTGAGGGTCCTTCTGCCAGCTGTGTGTGTCCCCAAAGTCCCCCAGCCCAGCCTGGAGAATGCCAGCAGCCTTTCCAGCCACCAGCTCCAAACGTACGAAAAACCACGGGACAGGGTCTGGCTGGGATGGAGCTGGGGGAATGCAGGACTGGGGGAGCAGAATCACAGAATCACGGGATGGTTGGGGTTGGAAGGAACCCCTGGACATCATCCAGTCCATCCCCCTGGTTCACCCAGAGCAGGTTGCACAGGATTGCATCCAGGCAGGTTTGAATATCTCCAGAGAAAGAGACTCCACAGCCTCTCTGGGCAGCCTGGTCCAGGCTCTGGCACCCTCCAAAAAAAAAAGTTTCTCCTCGTGTTCAGACAGAACCTCCTGTGTTTCAGTCTGTGCCCGTTGCCCCTCACCCTGGCGTTGGGCACCACTGAACAGGGTCTGCTCCATCCTCTGACACCCACCCTGGAGATATTTATAACATAAATAAGATCCCTCTCAGCTTCTCTTCTCCAGGCTGAACAGCCCCAACTCTCTCAGTCCCTCCTCATCAGAAAGATGCTCCAGACCCCTCAGCATCTTTGTGTCCCTCTGCTGCACTCCCTCCAGTAATTCCTTGTCTTTCTTAAACTGGGGAGCCCAGAACCGGACCCAGTACTGCAGATGGGGCCTCACCAGGGCAGAGCAGAGGGGCAGGACAACCTCGAAAGCCTGAAATTGCTGTGGGAGGCTGGAGATCTGCTGCAGGCTGTACCCCCAGCAAATCTGCAGTTCCTGCAGGGGGTATAAGGTCCACAGTGTTGACTGGGGTTTGTGTCACCTGCAGGGACAAGCGCTTCTGCAGATCGGGGAGCCCGGAGCGAGGGAGCAGGTTGTGCCTGGCTCAGCTGCTGGAGAACGAGGCCACCAACCCCTTCGAGTACGAGTTCAGCTTCCACCTGGAGATCCGAGGACCGTGCTTGCTGGCAGGTAGGAGCACCAGGCTGGGCTGTCACCACCTCAAGGCAACGGCCACATTCTTCCTCCTTCTCTTGTCCCCCGTGTGGAGTCTGTTTTGGCAAGTTAACTGTGCTGGGGTGGATTTACCAGTGCTGATGTTGACATGGGGTGTTGATACAGCAGAAGCAGCACATAGTCTTCTTGGTTCCTGACCTCTGCCATCTTGCTGTCTCTTTTAAGAACCTTGCGGTTCTTAGGGACATGGTTTAGTGCTAGATTTAGGTTATGGTTGGACTCGGTGATCTTAAGGGTCTCTTCCAACCAAAATGATTCCGTGATTCTATGATTCTCCCTGGTCTTCCCCGTCCCTAACTATACCTTGGTTTCCCCGGGCAGGCGTCGAGAGCCCCACGCACGAGATCCGAGCAGACGCCGACCCCTCCGCTCGCTCCGCCAAGAGCATTGTCATCACGTTGGCTGATAAGCACACCTTCGACAGACCCGTGGAGATCCTGATCCATCCAAGCGGTAGGTGGGCTCTGCGTCCTCTCTGCTGCCCTTGCCCCTTCCTGGGATCCAGCTGGATTAGCTCTGGTTTTGTGAATATATCAGGTGTCAGGCTTCCTAGGAGATAAAAGGGGCCTGTCAGAAAGATGGGGACAGACATTTTAGCAGGGCTCATTGCAACAGGACAAGGGGTGATGGTTTTAAACTAAAGGAGGGGAGATTCAGGCTGGGCATGAGGAAGAAATTGTTGGCCCTGAGGGTGGTGGGAGCCTGGCCCAGGTTGGCCAGAGAGGTGGTGGATGAACCATCCCTGGAGACATCCCAGGCCAGGCTGGACGGGGCTCTGAGCAACCTGAGCTGGTGCAGATGTCCCTGCTCATGGCAGGGGGGGCACTGGGGGAGCTGGGAAGGGCCTTCAACCCAAACAAGTCTGTGATTCTATGTAGATGAGGTGGGGGCGGGACTGGATGGGCTTGGAATATCCTTCAACCTAAACTATTCCATGATTCTATGATAATCCCAGCACCTCTCAAGGTTGCCCGTGCTGCCCAAGCTCAGAGGTATTGCTCTTTGTTTCACAAATGAAGGTTCCTGCATCTCTCATAAACCTAAAGTTCAGCTCAGGCTGTTCTTCACCCGATTCTCTGTATTTCCAGAACCACACATGCCTCATGTCTTAATGGAAGAAGGTGATATGACACCTGCAGAGTACGAACGACACCTAAAGGGGAAGAATGATTTCATTAAAGGCACTAAGAAGGACCCCAGCGCTGAGAAAAAGGTGAGAAGCAAAAGCTGCAGGCATTAGCTGAGGCTTCCCTTGGAACTGGAGATGTGCAAGTAAATAATTCCTTGCTTGCTTGCAGTACCAAATATTACACTGGCCCAGTGAGTTCTGCAGCATCCTCCCTCGGAGAGGTGCTTGTGTGGAGGAAGAGGGGAAAATTCTGCAGTGCTTCTCGTAAACTGAGTGTGGAAGAAGCTCTGAGTTGGTTTTTGTGTGTATAATTAGTTCTAGTCTAGCATAGCACAATTAGATACGTACATTGTGGGTATTATAATTATTGCAGTGACATAGAATAAAATATTCTTTTAATTGCTCAGTAAATGTTTACCGTTTCTGGATAGCTGTCAGAGAGAAAGAAGTGATTTTGCTTGGAATAATGAGCTGAGCTGAAGACAAGGTAGGAGAAACTTCTCTTTGTTCTGCTGATCAGCAAATAGAAAAAAAAAATCTGCTCTGGGATTTGTGCTTCGTCTTTTTGGCAATTCTGAAGCGATGAGTGACAGCAAATGCTTCTGAGCTGCCACATCAGGGTGTCTGGGATCCAGGGAGACAGAGCTCTCCGAATTTCCAGGGTGGGCATCTCACCTACAACACTTGTGTGACCGCAGCCTCGGGCTTTATGTATCACCTCCCTGTTTTACACGCACCCGTCTTCTCGTTTGCGACCAGGGATGCTCAGTTCCCCCTGTCAAACACCCCAAACCCACTGCGGAGCTGCCTCCCCACACTGCCGTGATTTCTCCTTTCACATCAACCCTTTTAAAGTTCCTTTTCGCCCTTCGCTTTCTCTCGCAGCGCGACGCAGGGATGGGGACTGCGCTTGCTTGCGCAACGAGCGTCTCCTCTAATTGCGTTCGGCAGGTGGAACGAAAGGAGACTCCCACGCTCCAGCTCAGATGGCTCTCTTCTTATTTCTGTGTCTTTAGCACGTCAAATTATCTAAGGGGGGGTATCATTCCGGAGCCATTTCCCTGCAGGAAATCCACCTTTTTTGCCTCAGGAAAGCAACTGCGTGGAGAAGTGAAGAAGCAGAGGAAACACCCTGAATATCTGGAGGGGATAATGGGCTTGAATTGCTGCTGCTTGGAGGGTGAACGCTGGGCACCTCTCAGCTTAAATTAAATTAGCCCAGAAATTTCAGCAGTAAATGATAATTAATTCTCCTCCCTCGGTTTGTTATGCAAAAGCCTTGGATGCCTGGCAGCTAGCAGGGTGCTGGGGACGAATGCGTGCTGGAATCAGCTCTCGGTCAACGAGATCTGATTAGTTTACTGTAATTGGATAAGGGGTGATGGGGAACGGAGGGGAGGAGGAGAGATGGTGCTGGCGAGATGTTGGCTTTGCTGGCTGACTTGCAGCAGCAGCTCTGGGGCTGTTGATTAAAGCCTTTGCCTGTAAAATTTACTCTGAGGGGAAATCCAGACTATGGGCTCATCCTGATCATGCTGGGATTTTGTGTCTTGGGTCCCTGAGGGCATCCCAGGGAACCCTGCGGTGGGTCCAGAGCCGCAATTCAGTCCTTGGACAGAGAGACATCCCTCTAATCTGAAATGTGATAAACCTCCGTGCTGGGAAAGATGTCAAACAAAATAATGTCGCATGCCTGGAGGGAAATGGGATGGAAAAAGCCTTTCCAGTTCCCAGGGACTGATAAATTTTAATTTATACTGCAAAGCATGAGAGGGAAATGCAGGAGGATGCGCGAGAGCTGGGGTGACAGCGAGGTGCCTGTCCCTGTGATTGGAACCGTCATTTCACAGGGGTCAGAGAAGCAGCACTCAGCCGAAAGCGAAGCTCATGTGTATGTGTCAATCCACAGGTACTCTTGAATTTAGTGATTTATGGAAAATAAAGGTTGTTCGCTAGATCTAGGGATATGACTTATGGCTGGAGAAAATAAACCCGGTTATTTGGGGTCTGGTTTACTCCTGGTGAAACCAGCAGCTTTTGAAAAAGGGGGAAAAAAGGCAAATAAAGCCCCTGAGGACCGAGCTGCTTATTGTGGCAAATGTTTCAGCACTGCAGACCCTGGGCTGTGCTGATGGGGTGTCCTGGGGCTCCCTGAAGAGCAGCAATGGGCTGAGACCCTGAACTAGGGACTGATTTATACACCCATAGCAGCAGATTATACACCCATTACAAGAGAGTTTTTTTCCAGTTTAATTTTATCACATTTTTAACAAAGATTGATACTTGAACTAGAGCGAGGCAAACACAGAAAGCATCAGAGTTGTGTGCAGTACAGAGACGTATATCATGCGGGTTTGTATCGAACTGTGTCCTCAGCGGCTGGTTCGGCTTCGCAAAGCGTTTTTATCTGTACAAAGAAAAATGATAAAAGAAACGGGCAGAAAAAACACCAGCAAACCGGAGGCGAGAGGAATGAATCGAAGTGGTGAATACAGCACGCTGAGGGCTGTATCTGTCACTTCATTACTGAGCAACCACGGACAAAACCTCTGGCGTGCCTCTCTGGGGTATTAAACTCTGCTAATTAACCATGTTTTGGGGGAATCTCTTGAGCTCTCTCCTTTCTTGCAGATGGAAATCATCAGGAAGCGGCTGAACAAGGACATCCCCCACCACCCCGTCGTTATGCTCAACTTCTGCCCTGACTTGAGGACGGTCCAGCCCGACCTCCGGAAAGCCCAGCGGGAGTTTATCTTCCTCGTGGACCGCAGCAGGAGCATGAGCGGGGTGAACATCACCCGCGTTAAGGTACCGCGCAGGCGGGGAAGCGCCTGCGTGCCAGCTAGGGATGAGTGTTAGAGAGAAGCGGTGGCTGTTGAGCGCTGATGAGTGTTCATTAGGAGGGGATGGGGGGTAATTATAGGCTGTAGCTTTAGTCATCTCAACCGTGTGGCTTGTTAGGTACCTGCGGTGAAGCTGACTCTCCCCCGTGCTGTTCCTTTTCCTCTTTCTATCAGCGCATCAAATGCAAAGATGTTTTCTTTCCCCCTCCTTTGCTCATCTCCTGTATCTCTTGTCCAATTCTCCCCATCTCCGGGAGCTCCATGGGACACTTCAGGGCCACGTGCTGACCATGCATGAGGTGATATTTTGCCGATGGGCAGCTCTGTGCACCTGGAGAAATTGTTTGAACATGATCCCTCCCTTTTTCAGACACAAACGAATGCCTGCGGGAGCTTATGAGAGGTGTGCTGAGACCTCTGGATAAAAAATGGGCTGTAGAAAGGTCTTGTCCTGATATTTTGTGGGTGTGAGGTTCCCTGGTCAGGTAAGACCCATGAGAGCTGGGCTTGGCTTTGTGCTGCTGCCCAGAGGGGCTGGAGAGGCTCCTGCCTGGAGCCCACTGGGGACCACCCTGTCCAGAAAAGGAGAAATCACTCCGGTAACTGGTTAATTATCGGTATCCCTGCCTAACGCACTTTGGAGGCTAGGTTGGTGTCCAGCTGGCAGGTCTCAGTGATAAGCTGCAGTCTCTGTCAAAAGCTTTTTTGGAAAGTTTATGTCTTGATTTTTGGGGCCGGGTAAACCCCAATAACTTAATATTGCATCCATGTGCTGCCCTGTGCATCTTTGCTGAGGACAGCGAGGGAACCGCAGAGGCAGGTTCATCGCAGGGGTTTGGTTGCATTTGGATGTCCGAGAGATCCACCGAGCAGCTGTGTCCCCTGGTGTCCTGCTCACACCCTTTCCTAACACAAGTGCCACCCAGATTTGGACCCAAATGCTCCCCTGGGTATGGCTGCACCCCCTTCTGCAGGACTAACCACCCAGGGAGCATCTCCTGGTCCATCTCCTTGCCCGTCTCACTGGCAAAGCGAGGCTAATAACTGGGAATTGACTTCTCTGGAGGCAAACATCTCTCCTTATTGAGCTGCCGTATAGATACTGAGTGCAATGGGATGGAGATCAATATTTACCACAAGAAGCAATAAATCTTTCTGCTTGCTGAAACAGAAAGTAGGCATCGGTTGCCCACTTTGGGAAATGCTTTAAGAGAAATATTTTGAAATTATTATTTTTTTTTACTTGTAATTAGTTCCAAGAGGGGATGTCAGGATTGAGATTTGGAAGAGCCATCTGGGAAGCCAGCAGTCTAAATATACTCTCGCCGGTTTGAGAGAACAGCTTGGTTTAAAGTGCTCTGGAGCCTGCGAAAGGGCAGCCCTGTCCTCGTACAGTATTTTGCTGATTTGCAGCGTTTTGCTGATTCTTATGGGGGTCAGGAACCAGGCTGACCTCCCACCCATCTCTCACCCACCCCCTGCGGTGACTCTTGGCCACCACGTGTGACAAAGTGAAGATGCTGCTCTTGCTGGTTTGACCTTGGCAGCTCCTCTCTCGGGGCTGGCTGGAGGGTTTTTGCTGCCCCAGGCAGCCTGGCAGGAGTTTGCCTTCGTCAGCACATAAATAGAAAGCACCGACCTGCTCCTGAATGCTGCCAGCACTTTTTGCTTTTAATTGGCCTCCACGCTAATTGCTCCCGCTGCCCCTGCAAGCTCGGGAGCTCCTTGTGTGGCTCTTACCCGTTGCTGCCAACACGAGCTCCATCCTGGAGTTGTCCACAGCCATCACGTATGCCTGAGACAATTCAAATTGCTCTTCTCTTATGTAAAAAACAGGAATAGGCAAGTTAGATAACCACCTCTGCTAAAGAAAAGAGCTTCAAACTGTCTCTCCCAGTTATTTTAATTGATGCCAGCTATGGATATAAGAGAATTGGGGATGGGGGAGGCGCTTCCTTTTGTGTAACTTGGAGCTGTTTGTTTATTTTTCTGCGGGTTTGGACATTGAGATGCATTGCGTGTCGCACTTCTCAATTTCACACTCTGCTTCTCACCCACCAGCTCCGTGCTGCAGCACTGTATTGCGAGCACAAATTTAATCAGCTAAAAACAAACAGAAAAATTTGTCCAGCTCTTTTTTTTCTTTTTTCTTTTCTTTTTTCTTTCTTTTTTTTTTTTTTTTTGAAGGCTCCCCGTTTTCCTCGCGGCTTTAGGACCCAAATATCATTAAGGGACTTTGGGAAGAGCAGACTAATATGCAGGGCTTTCTCGGTGCAGTGCACGTGAAGGAAGTGGTTGTTTTATTATTGAATGCAGGGGGGAATAAGGTGTGATGGCTGTGGGCAAAGCTTTTACTGGTGAAACTGGGGCAAGCAGGCAGAGACCCGCTGTGCCTGATGTCCGTTTGCTTCTGACCCCCCCAGGAGGCCCTGTTGGTCATTCTCAAGAGCCTGATGCCAGCGTGTCTCTTCAACATCGTTGGGTTTGGATCCACCTTCAAGACCCTTTTTCATGTCAGTCAGACTTACTGCGAGGTGGGTGATGGGGGAGACACATGTCCCTGGTGCTGGGAGGGGGCTGGAGCCCCGCCTGATGATTCTCCTTTGGGCAGGAGAGCTTGGCCATCGCCTGCGAGAGCATCAAGAATATCCAGGCTGATATGGGTGGCACCAACATCTTATCGCCTTTGAAGTGGGTCATTCAACAGCCCATCCACAGGGGCCACCCCCGGCTGCTCTTTCTGCTGACAGACGGAGCCATCAGCAACACGGGGAAGGTCCTGGAGCTGCTGCGGAACCATTCCTGCTCCACCAGGTACGGAGGGCAGCATAGATTCATGGAATCACGGACTTGTTTGGGTTGAAGGGACCTTCCCAGCTCCCCCAGTGCCCCCCCTGCCCTGAGCAGGGACATCTGCACCAGCTCAGGTTGCTCAGAGCCCCGTCCAGCCTGGCCTGGGATGTCTCCAGGGATGGTTCAGCCACCACCTCTCTGGCCAACCTGGGCCAGGCTCTCACCACCCTCAGGGCCAACAATTCCTTCCTCATGTCCAGCCTGAATCTCCCCTCCTTTAGTTTAAAACCATCACCCCTTGTCCTATCACGAAAGCCTGGCACAATAGGGGACACACTTTTTCTCCAGCACAGCTCCATCTCACAGACGTTCCTCCAGGAGAGAGATTGCTGGTATGGACCATGGGAGAACCTCAAAGGGTTTGGAACAGATCCCAGAAGTTCAGATGCTTTTTAAACAATCAAAAGCAGGATAATTGGGCTGACAGCTTCACAGGCTTTCGGCTGATGCTTCCTGCTAGGAGAGATTGACACATGAACAATCTTCCTTGGCTTTTATTTTTTAAATTTTTTTTAAAGCACATCTGGGTCTGGCCCCAGCTGCTTCCAGGATGGGGCTGCGCAGAATTGAATATGCTGAAAGAGAGCAATATAAAAAGCAGCTAATTTGTGCATCCAGCTCCCAGCCTGGCTCCGCAGCCCTGATGGCAGGCTGCTCTGCCTTCTCCTCTGCCTCTTTAAGGGGCATGAAACAGAAGAAAAATATAAGAAAACCTTGTTCTTCTCACATCCTTCAGACTTCAAGGCTTATCAGGGAAGCTGCTCTGTCCTTTTTTTTTCACCATATGGAGGTTTAACTGTTTAGGGCAACCCATTCCTTGCTCTGGTAGAGGCACAGGGGTGGGCTAAGCTAAATGCAGTCAGTTAGGGCATGGTCTTGGTGTGTGTGCCCTCGTCTCAAAAGAAGATAAAAGCTTTATTTAGGAGGGTGTGAGGCTGAACTCAGATTTGCAGCCAGCTGAGGATTAAAAACCTCGAAGAGAAAAGCCCCTCATGCAGATGCTGTTTGCTGCTGGTTTCACCCTCAGCTCTCAACTGCCCTGGCTGAATGCCACATCCCATCCATGGAATCACAGAATCGTTTTGGCTGGAAAAGCCCCTCGAGACCATCGAGTCCAACCGTTCCCCACCCCTGGCACTGCCCCATGTCCTGAGAACCTCATGTCCGTCTGTCCAACCCCTCCAGGGACGGTGACTCCAGCACTGCCCTGGGCAGCCTGTTCCAATGCCCCACAGCCCTTTGGGGAAGAAATTGTTCCCCAGATCCAACCTCAACCTCCCCTGGCGCAACTTGAGGCCGTTTCCTCTGCTCCTGGCGCTTGTTCCTGGGGAGCAGAGCCCGACCCCCCTGGCTCCAAGCTCCTTTCAGGCAGGTCAGAGATCAGAAGGTCTCCCCTCAGCTCCTGTTCTCCAGCTGAACCCCCAGCTCCCTCAGCCGCTCCCATCACCCTTGTGCTCCAGCCCCTCACCAGCTCCGTTCCCTTCTCTCAACTCGCTCCAGCACCTCAAGGCCTTTCTTGGCGTGGGGGGCTCAACCCCATCCCATCCCACCCCCACCCCATCCTTCAGCCCAACCCAAATCCTGACTCATTTTCCTCGTCATCAGGGGAGCATCCTCGCCTGGCTGATTCCTCCTTCCTTGAGAAAACATTTATTTTAATTGTGAGCAGAGATAATTACTGGGTCTTTAGTGCTATTGACCACAGGCGCTCAGCAGGGAAAAGAGCTGAGCTGGCAGCAATGCAGCTTGTTTGTCCTTGCAGGGGACACACAGGGGCTTTGGGTCCCGCTGGGGAGCCCCCGAGCATCGTGGCTGGAGGCTGCTCTGCAGCGAAGGGGTTTGGGGTTTGCTGAAAGGAGGGTTTGCTGGTTTCTGACCCTCCTGTCAGCCACCTAGAAGAGGAGCTCGTTTATTTTTTTCCTCCGGACATGCTGGGCAACTGCACAGCAGTGGGATAATATAAAAAATATAGACAAAAAAATAAATTAAAAAATATTTACAATACAAAAATAAATTAAAATATAAAACTATAAAGGAAAATATAAATAAATATACAGAAAATATAAATAAAAATATTTAAAAATAAATTAAAAATATAAAAATTATAAATATAAAAATAAGGTGGGGTCTTCTGCCTGCTGGGAGTGGGTGAGCTGCGTGGGGCTGGTACTTGGGATGGCTTTGCCCCCGCCCCGATTCTGACCCTCCCTGTCCTTTTGCAGGTGCTACAGCTTCGGCATCGGGCCGAACGCCTGCAGGAGGCTGGTGGGGGGGGTGGCTGCCCTGTCCAGGGGCATCGCCGAATTCCTGGCAGACGGCGAGAGGCTGCAACCCAAGGTAGGACCAACTTCTGAGGCTCTGAGGATGCTCCGGTTCAGTGAGGGGTTTTACTCCTTGTCCTGGTGCTGCTTTGCCACCTCCCCCTCGGCAGCGGGAGGGGATGAAGGAGCATCTTCATCCCTGGCTGTTGGAGGGTGCGGAGGGGTGTGTTCACCGTCTGTGCGGAGACGGATAGAAGTGATCGCCACGATAACGGCGGCTTTGCCTTCAAAGGCAGCAGCTGCCTCTGACACCGGCGAGGGCAGAGGAACCGGCATCAAAGCAGCCAATTAATTCTGAAGTCAAGCTCAGCCCTGGCTTTGCTCAGGCGAGAAGTACCGGTGGTTGGAGCAGGGAGGAATCCACAGTGACAGCTTTGCTTATTAACTTTAAAGCAAAAGGGGGGGCAGCCTCCTCATTTCCACTCTCCGTGTGAAGACTGAGTGAACCGATGTGCCTCAAACATGCCGTACGAATGGCTCTGTCCCGCGGTGAAAGCGCGGAGCCTGGTCCGTCATCCACCGGATGACTAAACCCAGGGACAATTGAGTCTTTAGCTCCTAAATATCTCCAAAAAGCTGGCCTCTACGTTCTTGATCTCCAAAGCAGGAGTTCAGAAGTCCAGCCCCTCTGCAGGAACCTGGAGCACACAAACACTTCTGTGAGAAAGAACAGCATCAACATTTCTGATGTAAATTAAAAGCAAAGACAGTGAAGAGAGGTGTCGTTTTGTTTTCTTTTGTTTTTTTATAGAGCTATTAATAAAGAGCTTTGCGGGCTGTGCGACAGTCTGAGGCATCAGTTAATGGCCTTATAAAACACAGCCCGGTGCGTCTTCCTGAGCCTGTGAGAAAGCAGTGAACAATAGAGAACGTTGGAGCTGTTCTGCCTCAAAATGAGGTGTTTGCTTCCCCTGGTGCACACGGAAGCTCTTTAGGTGGCTCCCTGGTAGGTTCATCCATGAGATATTCACGGATATTGGTTTTCTCCATGTGTTATTGGTAAGAGCATTGTTGAGCCCCAGCAGTGGCTTATGCCAGCGAGGACCTGTTCTCCCCTGGCTCCAAGCTCCTTTCAGGCAGGTCAGAGATCAGAAGGTCTCCCCTCAGCTCCTGTTCTCCAGCTGAACCCCCAGCTCCCTCAGCCGCTCCCATCACACTTGTGCTCCAGCCCCTTCCCCAGCTCCGTTCCCTTCTCTCAACTTGCTCCAGATGTGCTCTGCTGCCTTTGGTACAACCGCACCCCTCTGCTCTCTGCCTCAGATGATCAAGTCGCTGAAAAAGGCGATGGCTCCAGTTCTGAGCGACGTGTCCGTGGAGTGGGTCTTTCCTGAGAGCACCGAGGTCTTGGTTTCTCCCATCAGCACCTGTTGCCTCTTCCCTGGTGACCGCCTGGTCGGCTACAGCATCGTCTGTGACACCTCCCCGTACATCTCCAACCCCCGATCGGTGAGTCCCCCTGCGCTGGTTGCTGGGGCTGTCCCGGGAGCTGGGGGTGTTGGTGTCCATGTGCACAAGAATTACAGAACAGTTTGGGTTGGAGGGACCTTCCCAGCTCCCCCAGTGCCCCCCCTGCCATGAGCAGTGACATCTGCACCAGCTCAGGTTGCTCAGAGCCCCGTCCAGCCTGGCCTGGGATGTCTCCAGGGATGGTTCAGCCACCACCTCTCTGGCCAACCTGGGCCAGGCTCTCACCACCCTCAGGGCCAACAATTTCTTCCTCATGTCCAGCCTGAATCTCCCTCCTTTAATTTAAAACCATCACCCCTTGTCTGTATCATCACAAGTGTGCATCTCAGCTCTTTGTGCGTGGTCAGGAGACGTCTCTTGCTTTTTTGCTCTGCCCTCAAGTGAGATGGCGGGTGAGACATTGGGGAGAAATATGAGTTCAAGGGCTCTGGTGCACAAGCAGTGGCTCCTCTCGGCTGGGAGCCAACTGACCGACACGATGGCAGGACCTCTTCCCTCTCTCTGCTTCCCCCCAGGACAAGAGGCGACGTTACAGCATGATGCACTCCCAGGAGTCGGGCAGCTCCGTTTTCTTTCACTCCCAGGAGGAAGGAGCAGGCGTGGAGAGCTGGAACCACTCCAGAGACTCGGAGAGCTGCTGCCCCACCGAGCGCGGCCCCGATCAGCTGGTGGTGGGCAGAGATCCCGGGGGAGAATCCGACATGGACACCGGTCAGATTTTCCTCTGTACAAGCGTGGGTGTGATGCCCCTGTCTTTTAAATCAAACTTCTGTGCCGATTTGCTTGTCGGACAAATAAATTGCTTTGGCTGTATCTATGCAAAGAGGCGGAGGGGTTTGCAGGAGGGATGACAGATCTCCTGAGGCCTGAGCGAGTCTATTTGGTTTGGATGTTTTATCCTAACCTGTCAGGAAATCAAGGAAAGCCCTGGAGAACTGGCTTCCCTGGAGATTTTCAAAACAGCTCTAGCTTTGGCCACAGAATTATTTACAAGCTTCCCAAGCAAATGGGTAGACTGTCCTTGCACCTGCAAAGCTGTTGCTTCCCTGCAAGTCCTGAAGTTGCAGCTCGAGATCAGGAGAAGGGGGAAAATGGAACCAAAGCCCTGTCCCCAGGGTGTCACCCATCTCCATCGCAGTTCAGCTGTGTCAGCAACACGTGGTGTAAAGCAGCTGGTTGCACCCCAGAACGGCTTGCACCCCAGAGCTGGTTGCACCCCAGAACAGGTTGCATTTCCACGCAACAGGGAAATCTCTGTTCCTTGTGGGATGTTCTTCCCTTATCTTCAGAGAGGAACTGTGCCGCACATCCCCCCAGCCTTGTCAAAAGCAATGAGAAGTCATGCCTAAAATGAAATTTTACTCTTGCTCTGACAGGAGAATGTCTGCGCTAATGAAATTTCATTAGTAAACGCTTTGTCTTCTCCAGGGAGGTTTGGGGAAATGCAGTCTGAGAACCGCTCAGACAAAACCTCCCCAATCTGCTCTCCCAACTTTCCCTGGAGTTTTGAGTGTAGGCTCTTATTTACTTTTGTGGTTTAGGTGCTTTGCTTAAAACCACGCAGGGCCAAGGCTGGATGCTGCTGGTCCCACTCCAGAGTGGAGCTGATCCTCTCTCCCAACATACAGGCATGGACGTCAAGGTTTCCTCCAGGAGACGGGCGTACAGCACCCCCCAAATTGCTGACCACGAGCCTTGCAAGAAGGTGCCCACGGCCAGTGATCCCAGCAGCGCCCTGGTGAAAAACCCCCTTCGGAAAACCCACCGTCAGGACCTGCAGCAGGTCAGCCCCGAGCCCTGGCAGGTGGATTTCCAGGTACGTGATGCCCGGAGAGGCTTCGCCTGCATCAGGAAAATCTCAGATGCACAAGGGAAAGAGCCTGGCTCACGCTAGTCCTCATATAGAAATATACGTGCCCGTGCTTTGTGCTGCAGCATGTCACATCATCTGAGGGCTGGGACAGCTCTGCTGTGGGACACGCTGAGAGAGCTGAGGTGTTCAGCCTGGAGAAGAAAAGGCTCTGGGGAGACATTATTGTGGCCTTTCCATACTTAAAAGGGGTCGAGAAGAAAGATGGGGACAGACATTTTAGCAGGGCCTGTTGCGATAGGACAAGGGGTGATGGTTTTAAACTAAAAGAGAAGAAATTGTTGGCCCTGAGGGTGGTGAGAGCCTGGCCCAGGTTGGCCAGAGAGGTGGTGGAGGAACCATCCCTGGAGACATCCCAGGCCAGGCTGGACGGGGCTCTGAGCAACCTGAGCTGGTGCAGATGTCCCTGCTCGTGGCAGGGGGGGCTCTGAGGGAGCTGGGGAGGTCTTTTCCAACCCAAACTGTTCTGTGATTCTGTGTCCTCCTGAATGGTGTGATGTCCTTTTCCTGCAGCATGTAGCAGGTGAAATTTGGGAAGATTTTTCAGCTGTGAAAGGATAGGGATGGTTTTCTCCCATCCTTGGCATTGCCAGGATGCTCTGCTCTGTAATCAGCATCTGCAGGGCTGGGAGGACCATCAGCACTTTGGTTCCCATGGAAACTCTGAGTAGGGGATGTTGGGAGTTTTCATTTCTCTTCCTCTGCGGGTTAGAGATGCGCTGGGTGATGGGGGGCTGGGGGTGAGGTGAGGTGAGGTGAGGGGACTGAAGGGGACGAAGGGCCAGTGTTTCACAGGGAGGTATGAGACCTCTGCTCCCTCCGGATGCAGTGCTGAGGGTGAACAGCATCACCTGACAAAGGGCAACCAGTGGTGGATTTTAGGGCTCCCTGTGACCTAGACAGCATCACGAATGTCCCCAGAGCATCCTCCTGCCCACGGGACACTCAGTGCAGAGACAGAGACGGAAACAACTCCCTTCTGGAGGGCAGTAAACAGTTAACAGTATTCATCCTGCTCTTAATTAATTGCAGCCTGGTTTTGCCATCCCTCCTGCTTGGAGGGCTCCCGGCGGCTCTCCCAGCTCCCAGACCGGCTGCCGGGGCTTGACATTTTCAGGGGTGTGAACGTGAGCCCTCGGCTCGTCTCCGTGCTGGGAAGGAAAGGTCAGCGTGTGCGATGGGCAGCTGAAATCCTCGGCTCCATTCCTGGCCACGTTCTTCTGGCTGGGAGGAGGGCTTGGGCAGGAGAAGGAGCAGATTTTGAATGGAAAGGGTCTGGCAAAGGCTTCTGTGACCGGTCTGCTTTTAAATGTCTCAGTCCCGGCTTGGTGAGTAGCTCCTGGAGCTGCCTGCCTCCCATTTGTGTGGCGGTTTCATAAAGCATCAAAAATTTAGTGGTGATGGAGGCCACGTTCTTGCCTGCCACCCGAAAAAGCATCTTTCCATCTGTCACTGCAACCCACTGCTTTTTGCCGCCTCTGTCCATTGCTGGTGTTGTGCTGGGAAGACAGAGAGGCTGTTGGTTTTAGAGAGACCTTCCCACAGCCCCGAGGACAGGGACAGAAACAGCCAGACCTTGGGAGAGGGATGTCCATGTGGGATGTGGGACTGGAGATGCTGGAGGAGGAAATCATGTGTCCTGAAAGTGGAGAAACAGTCTTGTTAAAGAAAAAAAAAAAAAAGAGAGAGAAAGATAAAAATTCCCTTCTTCTCATCCCCTGTGCCTCTCTCCTTTCGTTACTAAGCAACTGCTCCTTGATCTTTCTGTCTCTCATCTTTCCTTTGGTTCCCAAGTGAAATCATTAAAATGTCTGGAGGAAGGAAACTCATATTTTACCTTCTGCCTGTCTGGGGAAGGAGCCCCTGGGGCCGGGGTCCCTCGGGGACACCCCGCAGGTCTGATGGAAAGGGGGCTGAGCAGAGAGGGACCCGCGTGTTTCAGAGAATCACAGAATAGTTTGGGTTGAAAGGACCTCCCCAGCTCCCCCAGTGCCCCCCCTGCCATGAGCAGGGACATCTGCACCAGCTCGGGTTGCTCAGAGCCCCGTCCAGCCTGGCCTGGGATGTCTCCAGGGATGGTTCCTCCACCACCTCTCTGGCCAACCTGGGCCAGGCTCTCACCACCCTCAGGGCCAACAATTTCTTCCTCATGTCCAGCTGAATCTCCCCTCCTTTAATTTAAAACCATCACCCCTTGTCCTATCGCTACAGGCCACGCTAAAAAGTCTGTCCCCATCTTTCTTATCAGCCCTCTTTAAGTACGGAAAGGCTGCAATAAGGTGCAAGCACACATTGCCAAGCACAAGTACCCAGTATGTCACACTGGGAGCGGCAGGGAGCAGACGGGATCTGCAGGGACAGGGCAGGTCCTTGCTGGTTCCATCCCTCACATTTTCTCTTCTCTCAGTCCTTCGCAGCCCCCTCACTCATCTCTGCCACAAGGATCTCCGGGACGGGGGCCCGGCGGCCGTCCCTGCTCCACCGCAGCTGTGTGTCCTTCTGCCACGACGCCGAGCCCTCGCCGGTGCTGGACGGGCTGCAACAAGCGGATCCGGGAAGGGGCTTGGGAACATTCAATGCCAGCGCAAGCCTGAGGTCTTCATCGGATAGCCGGAGCCCCGGGGAACTGGGTAACTGGGGAGAGAGGGAGGCAGGGCCAGCATCACCTGTCCGTGCCGGGGTTTTGGTGGCGTTGCGTTGCCTTCTGTGAAAATTAGAGTCATAGAATCACAGAATCATAGAATCATTTCGGTTGGAAAAGTCCCTCAAGCTCATCGAGTCCAACCGTTCCCCAGCCCTGGCACTGCCCCATGTCCTGAGAACCTCATGTCCGTCTGTCCAACCCCTCCAGGGACGGTGACTCCAGCACTGCCCTGGGCAGCCTGTTCCAATGCCCCACAGCCCTTTGGGGAAGAAATTGTTCCCCAGATCCAACCTCAACCTCCCCTGGCGCAACTTGAGGCCGTTTCCTCTGGTCCTGGCGCTTGTTCCTGGGGAGCAGGAGCCCGACCCCCCCTGGCTCCAAGCTCCTTTCAGGCAGTTGTAGAGAGTGAGAAGGTGTTTTCTTGGTGGCATTGAGGAATTCAGCTCCCACAGATTTGATTGATTATCTGCCTCTCCCCTCTCTGCAGACTCTGCCCAGCATCCTTCCTTCACGTTTGAAACAGAGACCTCCTCCGACTGGGAGCCCCAGGACTGGGACTTGGGCTCTGCCCGGGGCTCCCCGCACTCCCCCAGGACTCTCTGCAAGGCGGTGGTGAAGGGGCTGAGGAGCAACGAGCCTGTGCAGTGGGAAGTCACCTTTGATAT